>NC_050573.1:329004562-329333031 GCF_011100635.1 Trichosurus vulpecula | reverse complement strand
AATTCGAGCTCTGGGCTTGGAGTCAGGAAGACTGGGGTTCAAATTCACCTTCATATACTTACTAGCTGTTTGATCCTGGACAAGTAACTTAACCTCCATTCGCCCCAGTTTATCTGTAAAATAGGGATAACAATAGCACCAACTCTCAACATTTTTGTGAGAATAAAAGGGAAAAAAATAAATACTTAGTACAGTGCCTGGCATATAATAATCACTATATTAATGATAACTATTATAGATGTATGTTTACATAGGCACATATATGTATATATATATATGTACACACATATACACATATATACATAGACACATACATGCACACAAACACACATGTATGTAAAACCTAGGTGACAAGAAAATTGGTGGTTATCTTGGTAGGAATAGGCGAGTCTGGAAGAGGTATGCATTTAGTATAACATACAATCAATTTTGCTTGCGTATGTTAAATTTGAGAGTCCCATGAAATATCCAATTCAAAATGACTAATAGATAGTTGGTGATACAAGAATGAAGCTCAGGAGAGAGGCCAGGGCATAGTGTATCACAATATGGCTGCCTTCCTTTTGATTTTCAATTATAAACTCATGGTGGAGCGATAATGTGTCCCCTGAAGTTCCTATCATGCTACATCAATAGCATCTTTGTTCCTCAGCATCATATAAGGCCAACAATTTTATTTGTTGCAAGTCTCAGGATGTGATTATTATTAAGATACATCATGATTTTTCTCAGCTACTCTTGGCAAAAACAAAAAAAAAGGAACTTTAAGTGATATCCATGTAGTTGTATCCCAATCCATAAAATAGCAAGCTGCGTGCCCAACTCGTGAGATGTTTCCCAAGTTATTCAAGCCTGCTTTATTTTTTTGTAAACTATATCATCTCCCTATACCAATACCATTGCTTTCCTCACTCATTCAGTCCTGTCCCTAAATGCTCTATAAAATGTCACCTTGATTTCTACTCTCTTATTTCCTGGAATTTTTCCTTTTATAAACTTATTTTATTAGTACACAATGCTATTTACTTCCCATCCACTATTTTTACATTTAATGCCTATCACACAGATCCTATGAGGATCAATTGGGATAAGGAGTCACAAGATATAAAACATATTTAAATTCTCTCCAAATGTAATCATTTTAACAATTGGGCCTGGGTTTATTGAGGATTATAGAGACAAATTATTTCAACAGATTTAAATAGTGATGACCAGTTCCTAAACCCAATTAGAGCATTGCATGACATTTGGTGAATTAACATAACATGAACCTTCTTTTTTGTAATTATTGACTGTAGGAATGAACTATTGAAAATTGAACTAACATCTAGCTAATATCCGCTCAAAGGAAAAAAAAAAACTATGACTAAACCAGTTGAATCAAAGAAAGAGAAATAATCATTGACATACGAACATCTCATAATTAAAATAGCTATTGAGAAGCTTTGAGTAATTTTGTGTTATATATTTTGATTGAGCTACAAAGCCACACTATATATGAGACTTTTATACTCAATTGTTAATTAAGTTGGGCTAAAACAATTTCAAGGTTTTCATAAATCATTTCATATTTTATGTTTTCATTTAAATAATATATTCATTCTGTTGCATTTTATATCTATTTTAGCATCTTCTAGAGATGGAGCATAAACAAAGTATTTTGCCAGAATTGTATTGCTTGGATTTTTAAAATGCAAATATAGATCACTTATATTCCTATATGAACATGTGTGTGATAGCACTTCTTATTGTATATTTTTCAAAAACAGAGAAGGCAGAAGATTAGATTTTCGATATGAGCCACTTCCCTTCATTTTTCTGAGTAAAGCTTTAAGGATGTTAAGACAAAAGGAAAATCATCTTGCTTTTAAGTATATCAAAGTAATCAAGGGGTCACAAGTTTGGGATGCCACATTACCTAATAGTCTACTATAACATATTTTTTAAACAATTAAAATCCGATGTCATCTTTCTTACATATAAATACATATCTTACATATAATGCATGAGAAAATATATGAGAATAGCATTAACACTTTCCCAAAGAATGAAAAAGGAAATTTTATAAACAGCTACTACATAAAGTCAGGGATAGGCACTTAAAAGTGATGTAAATAATGAGGTTCTCTGACTTTGGTTAATGAAAACCAGAGGCAGAAAATTGACTTTGGAGGAAAATCAAAAAGGAATTTCACATGATGTAAATGTCTAGTAACTGTAGGAAGCACATAGCTGTGGGACTTTGTTAATTATTATGGAGATAGCTTGCAGGGGGTATCCGGAGAGTTTAAAAGTGTTCAATTTATACATGGCTATTCTAATATTGCATGTGCCATAGGTGAACAAAACTTTCCAAAAAATTATATCCCAAAGGAAGGGAGTTGAGAAAGGGTATAGGAATGATTAGGGCTTGAAGTTACTCCATATTTTAAATGGTCTTAGTCCAGGGTTCCTTGATGCCTGTCTCTTCTTTGTTTCTTACATTAGTGATGTGTGTGTGTGTGTGTGTGTGTGTGTGTGTGTGTGCCACTCTAGTATCTTTGCCAAGAAAACTCCATATAGGGTCACCAACTGAATACCTTTGAGACCTATCATGCTGTATGGCCCATAGGCACCCCAAGCTTAACATCTCCAAAATAGAACCGATTATCTTATCTCCAAAAAAACTTTGACTCCTAATTTTCTATCACTATTAAGGGTCACACCATTCTGGAAATACCCTCGATCTTGATATCATTCTCAAA
Organism: Trichosurus vulpecula; assembly: GCF_011100635.1. NCBI lineage: Eukaryota > Metazoa > Chordata > Mammalia > Diprotodontia > Phalangeridae > Trichosurus > Trichosurus vulpecula. Next base: position 329,330,287 of record NC_050573.1, on the reverse strand, counting down.
ATTTCTCACTCAGAATCATCCCACGCATCCAATCTCTTTTTCTAGTCCTGTCATTTTTAGCATCTCTCACATATATCCTTTTCTCTCCATTCACACAAAGAACTGGTCTATTCCAAGAGTCATTATATTAGTTTATTTTCCTCAAGTATTTTTTCACTCTACTCAGTCCTCCCCTGTATTTCCAAAGTGATTTTCAGAACAACTTTGAGTGACTAAATCATTTTGACAATACCCAAATTAACTACAAAGTACATATAAAGGAAGACCTATCTGCACCCAGAGAAAAGAGATACAACTAATGTGGTTCTCTGACTTTGGTTAATGGAAGCCATAAATGGAAGTATGTATATAGAATGATTTTACACATATATGTATATGTGTGTATATATGTATGTATTTATGTCCAGTGGTAACCATCTCTGGGGCTGGGGGATAGGAAGGGAGAAAAAAAGGGGAATAAAAGAAAAAGTTACATGATAACTTTTTATATATTTAAAAGGAATAGCAATTTGTACACGATAGATTTATGGTTTCATGTACAACAATCTTTTTTTCTATTCTACTGTGTCATAGAAATGATTGTTTTATTTCTTAAGTTCAAAATAATTTTTTTCAAAGAAGCTGTGACCATGCCACTCTACTCCACCATGCAATCAGTTTAAGTGGCTTCTTATGAACTCTGAGATTAAATGTAAAGGACTTAGCATGTATTTTGAATCCCATCATTACCCTGACCATCCCTATATTTTCAGTCTTCTGAGACTTTATTCAGCTCCACAAACACCAGTAACCAGTGACATTAGCCTTCTTACTGTTTCTCACATTGTAGATATACAGAGCCATTGTGCTGACCTAATTGTCATACGCCTGTGAAACCTGGACAGTATGCATCAGTTCGATGCCAGCAAACTGAATTGCTTCCATTTGAAATGTCTTAGGAAGATTCTGAAGATCACCTGGCAGGATAAGATACCAGACCCTGATGTCCTTCTTGAACTAAACTGCCGAGCATTCAAACTCTGCTACAGAGACCACCATTCTAACAGGCTGACCACGTTGTTTTAAAGCAAAACTTAGGCTTGCCAAAAGGATTATTTTATGGAGGACTCACACAGGACAAACACTCACATGGTAATCAGAAGAAGCATTACAAGGACACTCTCAAGGTCTCTCTTAAGAAAATTGGGATTGATTGTATGGACACTGACACAGGACCACTCAGGATGGAGTGCCCTCATCAGAGAAGTTGTGGTGCTCTATAAGCAAAGTGGAATGGAAGTAGCTCAAAAGAAACACTAGATTTACAAATTTAGAGAATCCACCCCCAATGTCTATGTGGACTATTTGTGCCCAACCTGTGGTAGAACATTATGAGCTTGTATTGGTTTGATCAGCCACAGTCAGACACACTGTAACCTGACTCTAGCATAATGACATCATTTTGTTCCTATTTCAGAATGGACAACAATCAATCAACCATTTCTCAGAAAAGCCATTTTCCTTTTCACTGCCTGTCTCCCACGTCTCAACGTTCACCTATATACTCTCTTTACCACTATCTACACTGCCCTCCTTGACTCAGCTCAAAATCAAACTTTGGCAAGAGGGTTTTCATTCATATACCATTATTTATTCTGTCCCTCACCAATTGATGGATACACCTTAGTTTCTTTTTATTTTTCTACTTAATAATAATTTCCCAATTACATGTAAAGATAATTTTCAACATTCACTTTTATGAGATTTTGAATTTCATTTTTTTCTCCCTCTGTCCCTCCTCACCCCACTTCACAAAGACAATTGTAATATGTTCACTAATATTTTATTTAAAATTTTTGCATCAATATTCATTAGAGAAATTGGTCTATAATTTTCTTTCTCTGCTTTGACTATTCATGGTTTAGGTATCAGCACCACATTTATAACATTAAAGAATTTGGTAGGACTCCTTCTTTGTCTATTTTTCAAAAAAGTTTATAGAGAATTAGAATTAATTTTTTCTTAAAATGTTAGGTAGAATTAATTTGTAATTCCATTTGACTCTGTCTGTTTTTCCCCTTAGGGATTTCATTGATGGCATGTTCAATTTCTTTTTCTAAAATGGGGTTATTAAAATATTTATTTCCTATTCTGTTAATCTAGGCAATTTATGTTTCTCTAAATATTCACCCATTTGACTTAGATTGGCAAATTTATTTGCATTCAGTGGGGAAAAATAGCTCCTATTTTAAAAGAAAACTCCTCTTCATTGGTGGTAACTTCATCCTTTTCATTTTTGATACTGATAATTTAGTTTTCTCGGTTTTTTAAAATCAAATTAACCAAAGGCTTATCTGTTTTATTGCTGTTGTTTTAAATAAAACAAGCTCTTAGTTTTATTTATTAGTTCAATATTTCTATTTTAGTAATCATTTGATTTTCAGAGTTTTTAATTTGATATTTAATTGGGGATTTTGATTTATTCTTTTTCTAGCTTTTTAGTTGCATGAATAATTCATTGATCTCTTCTTTCTCTATTTTATCCATGCAAGTATTTAGAGATCTAAAATTTCCCCTATTTACTTCTTTGGCTGCCTCTCATAAATTTTGGTATGTTGTGTCATTGTTACTGTTCTCTTTGATGAAATTATTGATTGTTTTTATAATTTGTTTTTAGATCTACTCATTCTGTAGGATGGGATTATTTAGTTTCCAATTAATTTTAGGCTATCTTTCCATGGCCCTTTATTACATGTAAATTTTTCTTGCATTATGATCTGAAAAGGATCCGTTTAATATTTCTGCCTTTCTATATTGGATTGTAGGGTTTTTATGCCCAAATAAATCATCAGTTTTTGCATAGGTGCTATGTACTACTAAGAAAATCAAGGTATTTTCCTTTCTATCCCCATTCAGTTTTCTCCAGAGGTCTATCATATCTAATTTTTTCCAAAATTCTATTCACCTCTTTAACTTCTTTCTTCTTTATTTTGTAGTTAGGTTTACCTAGTTTTGAGACAGGGAGATTGGGATCCCACACTAGTATAATTTTGCTGTCTATATCTTTCTGTAACTCACTTGACTTCTCCCCTAAGAATTTGAATGCTATACCATTTGGTGCAAATATGTTTAGTATTGTTATTACTTCATTTTCTGTTATAACATTTAGCAAGATGTAGTTTCCTTCCTTATCTCTTGTAACTTCATCTATTTTTGCTTTTTACTTTTGGGATCAGAATTGCTACCTCTGCTTTTTGTTTTTTTTACTTCAGCTGAAGCATAATATATTCTGCTTAACTTTTTATCTTCACTATGTGTGTATCTCTCTGCTTCAAATGTGTTTCTTGTAAACAACATATTGTAGGATTATGGTTTTTAATTCACTCTGCTATCTGCTTCCATTTTATGGGAGAGTTCATTCTACTCACATGCATAGTTATGATTACTATCTCTTTCTCTCCATCCTAATTCCCCCCCATTTATTCCTTTCTCTCTCCTTTCACCCTTTCCCATTTCACCAGTGTTTTGCTTCTGACTACCACCTCCCTCTATCTGCCCTCTCTTCTATTCACCTCCTCCCCTTTCTTTCCCCTTTCTCCTCCTACTTCCCTATAGGGTAAGATAGATTTCCATACTCAACCACATGTGTATTTTATTTCCCGTTTGAACCATATCTGATGAAAGTAAGGTTCACACAAGGTTCAACACCCTTCCTTCTTTCCCTCTACTGCAACAGGTCTTTTGAGCCTCTTCATGTGCTGTAAGTTACCCTCTCCTGCCCCCTTTTCTTCTTCTCCCAGTACAATCATTTTTACCCCAATATTATTTTCATACCATCACATCAATGTCAACTCATACCTCTGCCTTCTTTCTATGTAAACTCCTATTAACTTCCCTAATAAAAATACAGTTCTCAAAATTTAGAAATATCATCTTCCCCTGTAGGGGTGTAAGCTGTTTAACTTTATTGAATAACATGATTCTTCTTTCTTGTTTATCTTTTTATGCTTGTCTGAAGTATTGTATTTGAACATCAACTTTTCTGTTCAGCACTAATCTTTTCAATATGAGGGATTGAAAGTCCCCTATTTCATTGAATATCTTTTTCCTTGAAATATGATTCTCAATTTTGCTGGGTACTTGATTCTTTGTTATAATCCAAGCTCCTTTGCCTTCCAGAACATAATATTAAAAACCCTTCTATCCTTTAGTGTATAAGTGGCTAAGTACTGTGTAATCCTGACTGTGGCTCCATGATATTTAAATTGTTTCTTTCTGGCAGCTTGCAGAATTTTCTCCTTGACCTGATAATTCTGGAATTAGGCTACTAAATTCCTTAGAGTTTTCATTTTGTGCTCTCTTTCAGGAGGTGATCAGTAGATCCTTTCAATGACTATTTTACCCTCTGGTTCTAGGATAGCAGGATAATTTTCCTTGATAATTTCTTGTAAGGTGCTCTCCAGGCTCTTTTTTTTATCATGGCTTTCAGATAGCCCAATAATTGTTAAAATATCTCTCCTGGAGGATGTAGGAAAATTGGAACACTGTTACACTGCTGGTGGAGTTGTGAACTGATCCAGCAATTTGGAACTATGCCCAGAGGGCTATAAAAATGTTCATACCTTTTGACCCAGAAATACCACTTCTAGGGTCATACCCCAAAGAGATCACACAAGTGGGAAAAGGACCCATATGTACAAAAATGTTTATAGTGACTCTTTTTGTACTAGCAAAGAATTGGAAATCAAGGGGATGCCCATCAATTGGGGAATGGCTCAACAAGTTGTGGCATATGAAGGTAATGGAATACTGTTGTGCTATAAGGAATGGGGATGATACAGACTTCATAATAACATGGAAAAACCTACACTATATCATGCTGAGTGAGTGGAGCAGAACTAGGAGAACATTATACACAGCCACAGATATATGGATTCTGTGATGCCAGGCTTGATAGACTTAGCTCTTCTCAGCAATAAAAGGTTCAAAGACAACTCTAAAGGATTCACAAGGGAGAGAGACATCTACAGCCAGAGAAAGAACTATGGAGACTGAATGAAGATTGAGGCAAAATGTTTGCTCTCTTTTTTTTTCTCTCTTATGCTTTTTTTGTTTGTTTTTGTTTCTTCTTTCTCATGATTCATTCCATTGGTCATAATTCTTCTTTACAACTTGACTATTGTGTAGATAATTTCAATGTGAAGTTATATGTAGAAGATATATCAGTTTCCATGCCATCTTGGGTGGAGGGGGGAAAGAAAACCTGGAACTCAGGATCATGCGGAACTGAGTATTGTAAACTAAAAATAAAAAATTTTAATAAAAAAAGAAAAAAAATATCTCTTTTTCCTGGTCAGTTGTTTTTACAATGAGGTATTTTACATTTTCTTCTATTTTTTTTCATTCTTCTGATTCTGCTTGACTGATTCATGGTGCTTCATAGTCATTAGTTTCCACTTGCCCAATTCTAATTTTTAAAGATTTATTTTTCTTCGGATAGCTTTTGTAGTTCCTTTTTCATTTGGTCAATTCTACTTTTTAAGGAGTTGTTTTCTTTAGTCAATTTTTTCCCATTTAGCCAACTGCATTTTTTAAGAAATTGTTTTCTTCAGTTTTGTCTTTCCTTTTCTAAGCTCTCTTTCATTCCTTTCATTTCTTTTCCTAGTTTTTCTTCTGCTCTCTTATTAGACTTTTAAAATCCTTTTTAAGCTCTATCAAGAATGCTTTTTGAGCTTTAGACCAATTCCTATTCTCCTTTGATGTTTCAGATGTAGGTCTATTCACAGTGTTGTGCACTTCTGAGTTTGTGTTTCGATCTTCCCTTTCACCATAGTAATTTTCTATGGTCAAAGTTATTTTTTGTTTCTTGCTCATTTTTGCCTATTTCATGGCTTTTAAAGTTGAGCTCTCCTCCTGGAGCATGGTGGACACTGTATGAAGTTTCTTGTGCTGGGGGCCAAAGGCTTGGTCACTGGCTTTGTGTACTGGGGCCTCAGGTGTTGGTGGCTTGTTCACTGCATTGCAGTGGCCTGGATTAGTTGTGCCTGTTGTTGGCTGGATTTCCAGGCCTGGCAATGTGCCTTTTGTGCTGGGGATGGAGGCTTCACAGCTGGCTTGCTCTGCCATTTTTCTACTGAGCTAGGAGCCTCGGTTGCTGAACTGTGCAGTGGCTAAGAGCTTCTTGTTAACTTGCCCAGACACTGTCTCTGCTGGGCTGTGCTCACCTTTTGCCCAAGTGAGACAGATCTTTCCTGAAGTTCTTCTCAGTTGTTTTAACCTGTAAAATTGTTTCATTCCATCTTTTGTAGGTTGTCACATCAAAAACCATTTAGAGGCTTATTTTAGTGTTGTTTCTGAGGGAAAATTGGGGGAACTCAGACAATTTTTGGCTTCTCCCCAACAACTTCTATCCCATCAATATCAAGATTTTTGCAATGACAAAAAGAGGTATTATAAGTATTTTTGCTCTTGTGGGATTTTTCTTTCTTTAATCTCTGAATTTTTTTGAAATCAATGGCTTGTGTCAGATGAAAAGCACTGTTTAATAAAAGTTTGGCATAGTTCCAGTTTGTTTCCAGAATGGTTTTAGCCATTCACAGACCCACTGACATTGCTTCAGTCTGCGTATTTTAAAGACAATCCAACGTTGCTTATTTTCTTTTATTTTTTGACATCTTTTACCAATCTGATGTGAAACTTCACAATGCATTAACAGGCAGTGGGCTGGATTTTTCCCTACAGCAATAGTTAGATAAACTTCTCGTGTATCAGGAGGAGAGTCAAAGGAATCTGGAAAGACAGCTTGGATCCAAGATATGGATGGCTTTAAAATCCAAATGGAAGAATTTGTTTATGTTTGAGCCTATTGCCATTGCTGTTGTTGCCTCTACTGTTACTAGTGGTTTTCCAAAGATGAGTGATATGGTTAGATTAGCACTTAAAAACAAACAACAACAATAACAGAAATACAGGATCAGTGTTAGAGGATAAGTCTAGAAGATCAGTGAGAGAAGGAAGATCTATATGTTAAGGAGACCAATTAGGAGACCAATGCAATAATCTAGATGAGCTGTGCCTAAAATCTGAAGTAAGTTGTGTCTCAGTGAGTAGAGCAAAAGGATGGCATACAAGAGATGGCTTACATGTAGAAATAACAAGTTATTTGGCTATATGGTATAAGATTTTGTGAAGTATTGACCTCAGAAATAAGAAAATGGCAGTGCCCTTGACAGGGAAATTAGGAAGAAGGAGATTTTGTGGATATAGTGTTCATAAACATGAAGAGTGCAATTACAATTAAGTAATTAAATAATAATGCATGACAATATTGTAAAATATGTCATGAGGGAGTGTATAATTAGATACCAATAAGAGGCTGAAACATTAATTGAAAGATAACTCAAAGCATTTGCTATTAATGAATTCTAGTGCTCTAAAGTTTTATGATCTCCAAATTTCATAGATAATTACATATGTCCATATTTACCATCAGTGCATTTTATCTAGCACTACATAAATGTCTTATCAAGACAGTTATTGACATCTATGAGACATCCAAAATAAGCATGCTTCGAGAACATTGTGGGTTATCTTTCTGCATTTGAGACTGATGATCACATTCTGGAAAACTTACAATCAAATTCCCAATTCCATGAAAAAAAATATCAAATTTGTACCAACTTGACCAAAGCTAAAATAATTTCTTGTTTCTTGTATAAACCAGAGTCATTGGAGAATGTTATAAAGAATATGCTAGGTAAACTGAACTAGCCATCCAGGAACCAATGATTTATTCAGCGTATCCACAGCTGCTTAACACAAAACACAAAAAACCATGCATAAAATCTCTCTTGGCAATCATCTTCATAACAATTTTAATGTTTAAACTAGACTAATTCTGGGTTATCATTGCCAGTATGGAGAATTAAAAGCAATCATTCACAATTCAGACAGAAGATGGCAGCCTAGGAAAATGACTAGAGACAAGTAAATAACTTCTGATCAGTGATTCAAGGAGAGAATGGAAGAATGAGAAGCAAATGGAAGTTGAGTTTCTTCATAAGATGATACAGAAAATCAATGAACACAGCTCCCTTTGCTTTAGGGATTTTGGTACAACTTAGCTAACTATAGTTTGGACATTGTAGAAAACACAGAAAAAGCAAGAAGTAATTGGGAAGATTTTCTATAAAAAAGCATCATATAGTAACCTGCAGTGATGAGAACTCCCACCTTACCTCCCCATTCCCCCCCTCCACATAAATATAGCATCATTGAACAGATGGGGTAAAAAACAATTTTCAGAGAAGTTAGCAATAAAAGTTTGTGAGAGAAGTCCAAGAAAACAAGTTGCATGTCAATCACTCAGTCAATCAGTCAACAAGCATTTATTAAGCACTACTTATTTGTTCAGGCACTATTCCAAATTCAAAAACAAAAAGAAAGGCAAAAACACTGCCCCAATTATCAAGGAGCATGCCTTCTGATGAGAATGACATATCAAATACAACAGAGAAGTCAAGAATAGTGAAGGGGAGAGAAAACAGAGATCATAGTGAGGACAAAGGAGAAGCTTATACATTATAATGTATATATAGAGAAGTTATGATAGAATATGGAGAAGAAATACAGAGAATATAGAAAATATAAAGAAGTAATGATAAAATATTATGATCAAATTAAGCAGGGACTCACCTGAGCTCTCCCTTCAATTTCTCCAAATACATTTAAAAATGACTTTAAACAAATTCTAGAGTAGCAGAACCGAGAAAAAGATGGAGGGAAACAAATTTCCAGGCCAAGACAACTTGGAAGGTTGACAGGAAAGGTCTGTAGCAACAGGGTAAGAGAGGAGCACAGCCCAATGCATGCTGTGCCTGAACAGACCAGGCCCCAGCAAACCCAGAGCAGGCCTCATATAGTGACTGAATCAGTGGCAGCACTGGTGGTTTCCAGACTTATCAACAGACAGACACCAAAGGCAACCTGGAAGATCAGCAGGAAGGGTCTGGTGCACCTGAGTGAGAGTGGAACATAGTCCAGTGCAGGCATGCACCAGCACAGCGCTGCCCCCAAAAAATCAGAAGCAGGCCTAGGGAGTGTCTGAATTAGCCATGTGAGCAGCAGCAGCATCTGCTTCCTGAGCTATCAGAGCACAGATGATGCATTTCACAGTCTTGGGTAGCAGTCCCCGGGTGAGGTGCAGTCCTAACACAGCAGTGTGGCCACAGTGGAAGGCCAGAGTCTGTGTGCTCACAGACCAGAACACAAGCTAGGGAAGTAGTAAACACCTCTCCTTGTATCATACCACTTTGGAAGAACTGAAAACTAAGGATCCCTAGAAGCATTTCTGAAAACAGCTGCAGAAAATCCCTTAAGGTTGGGACAGTGTACCTCCCACCTGGGAAGCCAAGGCCTACTTTAACAAAGAATTAAAATTCAAGTAATAAGCTGGGAAAATGAGCAAACTACTGAAAAAAAAACTCTGAGAATATAAAGTTACTATGGTGACAAGGGAAATCAAAACACACACTCAAAAGAAGAAAAAGTCAAAGCTCCTACATCCAAAACCTCCAAGAAAAATATGAATTGGTCTCAAGCCATGGGAGAGCTCAAAAAAGGATTTTGAAAATAAAGACAGGTAAAGGAAAAAATGGGAAAAAAATGAAAGGGAAGCAAGAAAATAATGAAAAACAAGTAAACGGCTTGGTGAAGGAGACACACACACACACACACACACACACACACACACACACACACAAAACACTGAAGAAAACAGCTTACAAAACAGAGTAGGCCAAATGGTAAAAGAGGTCTAGAAAGCCAATGAGGAGAAGAATGCCTTAAAAAGCAGAATTGGTCCAAAAATCAAGACACAATCAAACAAAACCAAAAGAATGAAAAAAAGAGAATACCATGTAAAATATCTCATTGGAAAAAACTTGACCTGCAAAATACATCTAGAAGAGATAATTTACAAATTACTGGACTACCTGAAAGCCACTATAAAAAAAAGGAGCCTAGATCATCTTTCAAGAGATTATCAAGGAAAACCGCTCTAATATTCTAGAACCAGAGGATAAGATAGAAATTAAAAGAATCCACTGATCGATCACCTCCTGAAAGAGATCCCAAAATGAAAACTGCCAGGAATATTATAGTCAAACTCCAGAGTTCCCAGGAAAATTTTCAAAGCAGCCAGCGAGAAACATTTCAAATATGGTGGAGCCAAAGTCAGGATAACAGAAGATTTAGCAGCTATTACCTTAAAGGATCAGAAGCCTTGGAATAAGATATTCCCGAGGGTAATGGAGGCAGGATTACAACCAGGAATCACCTACACCACCAAAAGTAAATATAATCCTTATGGGGGAAAATGGAAATTCAGTGAGATAAAGGATTCCAAAGCATTGTTGATGAAAAGACCAGACTGAATAGAAAATTTGAGTTCCAAATACAAGACTCAAGAGAGGCATAAGAAGGTACACAGAAAAGGCAAATCAGAGAGACTTAATAAGTTTAAACTGTTTACATTACAACTTGTAAAATTTTTTCACTATTAGGGTAGTTAGAAGGAGTGTATATAGACAGAGGGCACAGGTGTGAGTTGAATATGAAGAGATGACAGCTAGAAAAAAATAAAATTAAGGGGTCAGAGAGGAATTTACTGGGAGAAAAATAAAGGGAAAGGTGAACTTGGGTAAATTATCTCACATAAAAGAATCAATAAAAAGCTTTTATAGTGAAGGTGGAGAAGGGGAAAGTGAGGGGGAATGAGTGAACCTTACTGTCATTAAAACTGGCTCAAAGAGGGAATAACACACACACTCAATTGGGTAAAGAAATTTATTTTACCCTTCAGGAAAGTAGGAGGGGAAAGTGATAAGAGAAGGAAAGAAGGGGTGATAGAGAGGGAAGATTGAGGGAGGGGGTAATAAGAATCAAAACAGTTTTGGGGAGGGACAGGAGTGAAAGGAGAGAGAGAATAAAATAAATGTGGAAGGGTAATAGGATAAAGGGAAATACAGTTAGCATTAATAACTGAAAAAAAAGTTTTGAAGCAAGTTTCTCTGATAAATGCCTTGTTTCTCAAATATACAGATAATTGAGTCAAATTTATAAAAATAAGAGCCATTTACCAACTGATAAATGATCAAAAAATGTGATCAGTTTTCAAGTGATATATCTATAGGTATATGAAAAATACTCTAACTCACTGTTGATTGGAGAAATGCAAATTAAAACAATTCTGAAGTACTACCTCATAACTGTTAGATTGACTAATACAGAAAAAATCTAAATTACAAATATTGGAGGGGATGTGGGAAAATTAAGACATTAATGGTTGGTGGAGTTGTGAACTGATTCTACAATTCTGTAGAGTAATTTGGAATAATGCCCAAATGGCTATAAACTGTGTTACCTTTGACTTAGCGATACCACTACTAGGTCTGTGTTCCAAAAGAGATTTGAAAAAAAAGGAAAAGGACCTGTATGTCAAAAATATTTGTAGCACCTCTTTTCTGTGCAAAGTATTGGAAATAGAGGGCATGCCCACCAAGTGTGGAATGACTGAACAAGCTGTGGTATGTGATTTGATGGAATACTATCATAGAATAAGAAATAATGAGCAGGATGCTCTTAGAAATACCTGCAAAGATTTGTGTAGGCTGAAGCAAAGTGAAATAGACTGTACAAAATAAGAGCAATATTGTACGATGATCAGATGCTAATGACTTAGCTATTCTCAGCAATACAATGATCAAATACAACAATGAAAAATACTATCTATCACCAGAGAAAGAATAGATGTTATCTGGATATAGTTTAAAACAAACTTTTTAACTTTATTTTTCAAGTAGTTTTCTGGTCTCGACCATTATGAATATGTTTTGCATGACTACACATGTATAGTCTGTATGGAAGTGTTTGCCTTCTTAATGGGGTTGGTGAGGAGACAGCAAGGGGGAAATTTGAAACTCAAAGTTTTATAAACAAATGTTAAAAACTGTTTAACTGGGGGAAAATAAATAAATAAATTAAAAAAAGAATAAAGCAATAATTTCAGTAAGAGATTGACAGCAATCAGACAGGATGCCAAAATTTTGTGGAGGCAATCAAAGCAGTACTTGGGGGAAATTTCATATCTCTAAAAACTTACATCAATAAAATAAAGATCAGATCAATGAATTGGGTATGTGACTAAAAAATAGAAGAAGAACAAATTAAAAATCCCCAATTAAATATCAAAACAAAAATCCTGAAGATCAAAAAAGAGATTCATAAAATTGAAGTTAAGAAAACCACAATTTTGTACTGGATAAGAAATAGAATGGTAGATAAGTTGAAAATATTAAGCATACAATATACAGTAGTAAATGATCATAGTAAGCAAAGATCCAATCTCTTTAGGAAAGAATTCACTATTTGACTAAAACTTCTGGGATAACTGGAAAATATTTTTGCAGAACCTAAGTTTAGACAAACATCTCACACTTTATACCAAAATTAGGTCAAAATGGGTACTTGATAGAGACATAGAGGGTGATAGCATAAGCAAATCAGGAAAGCATGGAACAGTTTTATGTCAGATCTATGGCAAAAGGAAGAGATTATGACTAAAGAAGAAATAGAGAGCATTATAACATACAAAAATGTACAATATTATATTAATTTTTTAGAAAGTTTTTGCATAGGTAAATCATAATTAAAAGGAAAGCAGAAAACTAGGGGAAAGTTGACATCAAGTGTCTCTGATAAAAGTCATATTTTTCAAATACATAGAGAACTGAGTCATATTTATAAGAATGCAAATTGTTCCCCAATTGATAAATTGTCATAGGATATTAACAGGCATTTTTCAGATGAAGAAATCAAAGCTATTGACAGTTATATAAAAATTCTTTAAATCACTATTTATTAGAGAAATGCAAATTAAAACAACTCTGAACTACTATCTCATCCTTATCAAATTGGCTAACATATTAAAAAAATAAAGTTAAATGTCGAAGGGTACCTGGGAAAATCAGAACAATAATGCACTGTTTGTAGACTTGCAATCCACCCATTCTGGAGAACAATTTAGGACTGTGCTGAAAGGGTGATAAAACTGTGTGTATTTACCCTTTTACTCAACAATAACACTACTAGGTTTGAATCCCAAAGAGATTTTTTAAAAAAGGAAGAGGATCTTTATGTACAAAATTATTTATAGCAGTTCTTTTTGTGTTGGCAAAGAATTGGATATTGAGTGGATGCCCTTTAATTGGAGAATCACTAAACAAGTTGTGGTATATAGTTGCAAAGGAACACTGTTTTGCTATAAGCAACTGCGAGCAGGGTGGTTTTAGAAAAACCTGGAAAGGTTTACATGAACTTATGCACAGTGAAATGAGCAGAACCAGGAGAACATTACACACAATAACAGCACTATGGTATGATGATCAACTGTGAATGACAGATCTTGTAAGAAATACAATGATCCAATTCTGAAGGACTTATTGTAACAAATACTATCCACCTCCTGACAAAGAACTGACAGATTCTGAATGCAGATTGAAGCACAGCGTTGTTTCACTTTCTGTGGTTTTTGTGTTTTGTTTAATTTATGTTTTATTTCACAACATGACTATAACAACAATCTTCTAACAGCTACTATGGCTATGTAAAACCAACAAAAACCAGCACACAGAGGGCTGCCAACACAGGTTCTTTAATCTGCTTTACTAAGGAAAGTAACTTTAAGGGGTTAACAATCTCACTTTAGTCCCAACATGCATATATCAGTCACTTAGTTTAGGGGGAAAAGATCAGCCCCTTGAAATTCAAGGCAAATACAAACATCAACAGACAGATCTTGTCTGATTCAAATCACAATTCATAATTACCAGAGAAGCACCAACATCTTATCTGTCTGGATTACAAACACGGGGTGCAGTTATGGCCTGCCCAGAGTTTCAACACTCCTTCCATGAGTGTGCCCCAAAAGTCAAATGCCAAGCTCCCCTCAATTATATCCTGTTTGGATCCCTGAGGGCTATGACCTCACCCAGGCTAAGTGTGTGAAAGTTCCCTATCCCAGTATCACATCATATACAAGTCAATGACTCCTGATTGTCTTAATGCTGAGAAATAGCTGAAAAATAGTCCAAGGCAAAGACAGGAAATGGTTTCCCACTAATTCAAACAAAGGGGAGATTTGATAGTCTTAGCATCCCAAAAGGGAAGAACTGGGAAAAGTCTGATTGCCATAACAGTGACTAATATGGAAATACATTTTGCAGCAAAAACTATATCAAATTTATTACTTTCTCAATGGAGGGAGGGTAAGAATTTGGAGTTCAAATTTTTAAAAAAAATTAAAAATCATTTTCCCATGCAGTTGGGAAAAATAAAACTTTAGCTAAGAAAGGAAAGAGTTTAGAAGTATGAAATTATACCCAATCAGTCAGGTTGGAGGAGATAGTTACCATTTAAAAAGGAATCAGAATTAAGAGAATTTGTAAGGCCAATATCTTATTATAGGCAATCAGAAAGAGTACTACAATTAGAATGAAGAGCTGGGATCAGAAGTCATAGGAAAATATATATATATATACGGAAAGAGAGAGAGAGAGAGAGAAAGAGAGAGAGAGAGAGAGAGAGAGAGAGAGAGAGAGAGAGAGAGAGAGAGAGAGAGAGAGAGGGTTGGTTTCCAACAAAACTGTAGTCAAGAGAATTACAACTAGATTTGGGTGACCAATGTTTTTTTCTAGGTTCTGACAAGGACATGGAAGGGGGCACATTTTCTCCTTAGAGCTCTTGAAACCCCTCCATCTAGATACAAAGTGTTCTGCCAATTCAAGCTCCCAAGATCATTCCCATGCCATTAGCCAAAAAGTCCTATTGCCTTGGTTCCTTTTTCTGAAGGCTCAAATTTCTTATTATAACCCTCCCCCATCCCTGCCCAAGCCATAGTAGGACTACACATCGGAGTTTATGATCTTACATTTCATTAGTGAAAGAGATTTTCCAGTTGGATTATCCACTGCTCTATTTATGCTTCCCTCTCCCCCTCCCCAAGCCCCACCAAATGAATTTGCTCTTGAAGCAAGGTTCTAACAGCCTATGCAAGGAGGAGTTTCCAATTAGGCTAGCTCTTGCAAGCTATTTTTTTTCTTCCTCTTAAAGGGACAGATATGTTAGAAACAAGATCCTACATATACTTGGACTAAAAAGAGAAGTGATGTAGTAAAGGAAGAACATGTAATTTTCTTTCTTTTTTGGTTCTAAATTATCCTATTTTGAGGACTCCATTGAACAGAAAATAAACTTTATTACACATTATAGATATAACAAAAGAGGCCAGACATATGATTTTACTGAAAATAGAAACTCTATGTGAAGGAATACCTTACCCTAAAGCTGGTCAGCACCTTCGATGCAACTTACAGGTTTTAAAGTGCAATCAATTATTTTGTGTTATTAAACTATAACAATTTGCAATTTAGTCACATGTTACAAAGTACTTATACATGGCATAGTGTTAGGAAGTCTTGGCTTCAAATCTGGCTAAGTCACTTAAATTGTTTCTTCAAATATAAAATTGAATCATAATAGCACTTAGCTTAAAGAACTGTGAAAATCAAATGAGATATGTGTAAAGCATTTTGATAGCCTTAACACAGTATATCAATGTCTTCTATTCTTATCCATCATTATCCCTAAGAAAGTATCATAATAACTGTTACAAAAATATTTATTAAGCTGTAATTGCTGGTGAACATAATAATTAACTCAGATGGAATGTCACCATGAACTTGAGGCCTAAAAATGATGATCAATAATACTAAAGAAGAAAAGACATATGAAGAATGTTTAGATTTTTTTTAATACAAAATGCTAAAATGACTGGCTAAAAAGCTAAAAATTCTAGTTGAAATTTTATGCTTAAACAAGTTTAAACATTCTGTTTAAAAACAGTGAGTCACAGATCTAGACCTGAAAGCGTCATCACAGGCATCGCAGTCTACTCCACTCACTTTATAATGAGAGAACTGTACCCAGGAGGGCTAATTGAATTCCTCAGAGTCACACAGGTGTTAAATTTCCAGGCAAAATTTGCCTCCAGGTCTTTTTATTCTATATTCAGTTGTGCTCGTCTGACTGGTTATGAAATCACAATTGTAGAATTCAGAATGGACAGATTTCAATATTCTTATTTTCTTCTACATAATTTGAAATTATCTAAGAAAAATATATAACATTTTATATGCTATGACACATCTATGCCACTAGAGGGCAAATTTACGAAGGACCTTATAGATAGTAAGAAAAGTTTAATTTCTATTTAAAAAAAAATTATAGTAAATATGGTCTACATGCACTAGCAAAAAGCTGGGAATAAATCATGTCTCATGATTAGGATGTGGTTGAACAAATGATGGCATATGAAAAAAAAATGTAACTGTATCAGTAATGGAAATAAAACCAAGGTACAACGAAAACATCTTTGTGGCTGAAGTCTTTGAGCATGAATTTAGGTCCTGGTTCTCCATATAACTATATAACTTTTGGGAAAGCAATATAATCTCTTTGATCCTCAGTTCCCTTATCTATAAAATCAGAATGTTGAACAAGAGGACTCTCCAGTGCTAGATCTATGATCCTATGATCTGGTTATGTCAATTGTCTTTAAAAACAAACTTTAAGAACTGTGGGAAGACTGTTATAATGCAGAATAACAAAGTAGTAGAACAAAAAGAAGAATCTACAAATATAGTAAAGTGATAAAAATTCAGATATTAAATAAAGAAAACTTTGTTCAAACACAATTGAACGGCCTTCAGGTGCTGAGACAGATGGAGTGATGGACTTGGAGTCAGGAAGATATGGGTTTGAATTCAGCTGTAGTCATTTGACAATCAGTGGAGTGGATACAACATTGAAACTGAAGTCAAAAAGATTTAGCTCTAAATCTAGCTGCAGAACCTCACTAGTGGTGTAAATACAGGCAAGTCACTTAATCTCTGTATCTCATTTTCCATAACTGTAAAATGAGGATGATAATTTTGCCTACCTCCTAGCTTATTGGGATTATAAAAAAGATAATGTATGTGAAGTGCTTGGCACAGTACATGGTACATAGTAGGGCTTAAAAATGGCTGTTCCCTTCCTCCTTTCCTTTCCTCATTTTTATAATAGTTAATAAAAGCTCCCATTGATTCTCACCATGCACTTAACAATTTTAGCATGTATTTTTAAATTATTTTTTCAATTAAAAAATCTATTTTCTCTCCTTCTTCTCCTAATTGTGGATGAAAGAGAACAAATCTTTTGTAACAGATATACGCAGATAAGTAAAACAAACAAACAAAAAAGAAAAACCTCTGAATTTGTGTGATGCCAATCAGTCTTTAAAGATCTTCCTGCCGATTCAATAGGCCCCAAGTGGGGCCAACAAAGGGAGGCTTGATTAGAGGCAGGCCCACACTTTGTGATGCCAATCAGTGATTAAAGACTTCTCCCACCCACTTGATAGACCTCAGGTGAGGGCCAATTAACTGAAGGTTAATTAGAAGTTTGTTTGTAGGCAGGCCTACTCCGTTTACTTACTGGGAACTAAGCCTCAGGCCCACATCCTTTTACTGATTGGGTGTGAAGCCCTCAGGCCCTAAAAAGAGTAGCCACTGAGAACTGAGAATTCAGAAGTCAGAAGTCAAAAACAAGAATTCACAATCCAGGCCAAGGAGGAGAAGTAAGAGCTCCGAGATGACAGAGCTGCAGAAAGAGTGTGGAGCAGAAAGTGGAATGGAAACCAGAGAGCTTCAGAGACTAGAGAACTGGGAGAGGGGAGAGAATGCAGGCAAGTAGACAGTTAGTATTGGTGAGTTTTTACAGGGAGGCCCCAGCAGGGGGAAGGTTACAGGATGACTTGGTTCCTTGCTATAATACTGTGTTATACTTTCGTTATTGTTACTTTGAGGTGGGCTTACTGGTTTTGGAATATAATTACTGCTATAACAAATTGGAGTTACTGGTCTTGACATTTGATCCTCTGGTGTTTAAATAAATGTTATATATATATATATATATATATATATATATATATATATATATATATATATATATATATATATATATATATATGTCCTCTGCCTTCTACCTAGAGAGTTTTTCATACTTTGCAATTCTGAACCATACATGCATGTTCATGGTCATCCTCAAGGTCATGAATCTTGCCTTACTGTTACAATTTGTCAAAAATATATGTAGCATTTTAAATCCTAAATCCATCAACTCTGTCAGCATGACTTATCTTCAGTTCTCTGGGATCATGTGTAATCATTTTGTTATAAGATATTTCTTTGATGATATATTCCTCTGTAATTTACTCTTTGACATATGCTAGATCCCACTAAAAATCCCCCTGAGCCTTTCCGTTATTTCCTGGGTAATCCTCAATTTCAATTATTTGGAAATGATAGGTTTCCAAAACTTACAGTCATTAAGCATCCCTAGAGGAATATTTATGTTAAAATGATAAGATTTTGTTTTATGGAGAAGCTTAGGGTCCTTAAGAGACTTTTGAATAAAGTACTATATATGCATATAGTATAAATGTACGTATAAATATGCATGTACATGGATATATCTTGGTAGACAAAGACATTTAAATATAAAGCTGGAAGGGGGTGAAAAGATGGTAAAACATCTACAAGTAATTTATGATGAACTATTAACTCTCTTTCTCATCAATGCCAGGCATAATTTTGCAAGATATTTTCCACAGTAGACCCCTGATGGATCTATCTATCTATCTATCTATCTATCTATCTATGTATTTATCTATCTCCCTCACCTTCAGGTAGCCAGTCTTTCCTATAACAGAGTCTAGTTTAAACAGAACGAATATATCAGTATAGGTTATTTTTCAAACCCATAGTTTACCATTTCTACAATAAAAAGAAGAAAGTACAATCACTCAACTCTTTCTGGGGGCCAGCTTGGGTAAATATACACATGCAGTATAAATATTATCTTATTTTAAAATTTAAATAACTTTCCCCATATTGTTTTCTTTGTGCTTTATCTATACATCAGACATGTATTTTCATGTCCCTTTGATTTCCTACTCATTTTTCCTTAGGATGAAATACTATCCTTAATTTAGATGTAATAATGCGTAGGTCATCTATGCAGCAAATAGAACTTTGTTACCAGAAAAATGCTTCTATCAATTTTTTGGTAAATGTGAGGTCTTTATTTCTATCATCTTATTTTGAATATATTCCTAGAACAGAATCTTTGGGTCCAATACTGTGGCCATTTTTGCCATCATTGTCAAAATGTAATTACAAGGCTTTTTTGTTTTTTTTTTTCCATAATGGCTACTTTCATAACTCCATTAAGATAAACTGAGATGTATCAGCCTTTATTTCCTTTAGCTCTTCCAACAATGATTCTTTATTAGCATCTTTGCCCATTTTCTGTGTATGATATTAAACTCCCAACTTGATATTTAAATTGTCATTTATCTTAATTTTTGTGTTTTGGAAAATTATTTGATATTGTTTTTAATAGTATGTCATTCTTTTAAGAGCTATTTATCTTCACATATTTCTTGAACACTTATCTATTGTGCAGTCCAGCCTATACACACATACATAGAAACATAAATCTGTGTGTGTGTTACATGCATGTGTAGATATCTTAATTCTCTATACACTTGATAATCTTGATAGCATACTCTTAACAGATACATTTAATAAAAATTGCTTACATTCTACCTTTCCTTGTTCTCCAAAATGCTCTGATTTTGTTCTAGTAGTTTTTTCCTTTTTTCGTATAATAGTATTTTTTCAAATGACATATAAAGATAGTTATCAACATTCACTTTTATAAGATTTTGAGTTTCAATTTTTTTCCTCCCTCTCTTAGTCCCCTCCTCCTTCTGCAGGATGGCAAGCAATCTGATGCAGGTTATACATGTACAATCATATTAAATATAATTCTACCTTAGTCATTTTGTGAAAGAAGAATCAGAACAAAAGGAAAAAAAAACATAAGAAAAAAAAAACAAATGAAAAAGAGAAAATAGAATGCTTCAATCTGCATTCAGACTCTATAGTTCTTTCTCTGGATGTGGATGGCATTTTCTATCATGATTTTTTGGGGAATTGTCTTAGATCATTGCATTGCTTAGAAGAGATAAGACTATCAAAGTTGGGCATTGCAAAATGTTGCCATTTTATGTACAATATTCTCTTGGTTCCTCTCACTTCCCTCAGCATCAGTTCATGTAAGTCTTTCCAGGTTTCTTCTGAAATTGGCCTGCTCATCATTTCTTATAGAACAGTAGTGTCCCATTGAATTCATATACCACAACTTGTTCAGCCATTCTCCAATTGATGGGCATACCCTTGATTTCCCATTTTTTGCCACCACAAAAAGAGCTGCTATGAATATTTTTATAAATGTGGGCCCTTTTCCCATTGTTATTATCTCTTTGGATTAAAGACCTAGTAGGGGTATTGCTGTATCAAAGGTTATGCAGAGTTTTATAGCCCTTTGGGCATAGTTCCAAATTGCTCTCCAGAATGGTTGGCTCAGCTCACAACTCAATCAGCAAAGCATTAATATTCCAATTTTCCCACATCATCTCCAACATTTATCAATTTCTTATTTTTGTCATATTAGCAGATTATATGGGTGTAAGATGGCAATACAGAATTCTTTTAATTTGCATTTCCCTAATCAATAGTGATTTAGACCATTTTTTTACATGACAATAGATAACTTTAATTTCTTCATATGAAAACTGCCTGTTCATATCCTTTGACCCTTTGGCAATTGGGGCATGACTTGCATTTGTATAAATTTGCATCAGTTTTATATATATTTGAGAAATTAGGCCTTTATCAGAGACACTGGCTGTAAAAAATATAGCCCATATTTCTGCTGTCCTAATCTTGGTAGCAATGGCTTTGTTTGTGCCAAAACTTTTTAACTTTAATGTAAACAAAATTATCCATTTTTCATTTCAAATAGTCTCTATTTCTTACTTGGTCAAGCATAAATTCTTTCTTCTCCTTAGATCTGACCGGTGAGGTATTCCTTGCTCTCCTAATTTGCTTATGGCATCAACCTTTATGTCTTAATCATGCACCCATTTTGACCTTATCTTGGTATATGGTGTAATACGTTAGCTTATGCCTAGTTTCTGCCACACTATTTTCCAGTTTTTCAAGGAGTTTTTGTCAAAAAGTAAGTTTTTATCTCAGAAGCTGGAGTTTTTGGGTGTATCAAAAACTAGATTACTATTTTCATTGGCTACTGTGTCTCATGTGCCTAACCTATTCCACTAATCCACCACTCTATTTCTTAGACAGTACCAAGTAAATTTGCTGATTGCTGCTTTATAATACAGTTTTAGATCTGGTATAGCTAAGCCACCTTCCCTTGCATTTCTTTTCATTAATTCCCTTAACATTCTGGATCTTTTCTTCTTCCAGATGAATTTTGTTACAATTTTTTCTGGCACTATATAATATTTTTTGGGTTGTTTGATTGGTATGGCACTGTATAAGTAAATTAATATAAGGAGAATTGTCATTTTCATTACAGTCCCTCAGCCTACCCATGAGCAACTGATATTTTTCCAATTATTTAGATCCGACTTTATTTGTGTGAAAAATATGTTTTGTAATGGTGTTCATATAGTTCCTGGGTTTGTCTTGGCAGGTAGACTCCAAAATATTTTGTATTGTCTACAGTTATTTGAAATAGAATTTCTCTATCTCTTCCTGCTAGTCTTTGTTATTAATATAAAGAAATACTGATGATTTATGGAGGTTTATTTGATATCCTGCCACTTTGCTAAAGTTGCTCATTATTTCAAGTAGTTTTTGTCATTGATTCACTCGGATTATTCAAGTATAGCGTCATATCACCTGCAAAGCATGATAGTGTTGTTAACTCATTGCTTATTCTAATTCCTTCAATTTCCTTTTATTCTCTTATTGCTAAAGCAAACATATTTAATACAATATTGAATAACTGGTGATAATGGACATCCATGTATTACCCCTGATCTTACTGGGGGTTCTTGCAGCTTATCGCCAATACATACAATGCTTGCTAATAGTTTAGAAAAAAACTACTTATCATTTTAAGGAAAATTCCATTTTTTTCTTTCTCTGTTTTATTCATGTAGCATTTAAAGATACAAAATTGCCCCTAAGAATTGCTTTGGCTGCCCCCCATAAATTTAGGCATGTTGTCTCATTATTCTTATTCTCTTCGATGAAGTTATTGATTGTTTCTATGATTTGTTGTTTGACCTACTCATTCTTTAGGATTAGATTATTTAGCTATCAATTAATTTTTGTCTTATCTTTCATTGGCTCTTTATTACACTTAATTACTTATTGTCTCATGATCTGAAAAGGATACATTTAATATTCATGCCTTTCTGCTTTGGATTGTGACATTTTTATGCCCTGGTTCATCATAAATTTTGTGTAGGTGCCATGTACCACTTAGAACAAGGCATATTCCTTTTAATACCCATTAAATTTTCTCCAGAGGTCTATCATATCTAGCAATTCTAAAATTCTATTCACCTACCTAACTTCTTTCTTGTTATTTTGTGGTTAGATTTACCTAGTTTTTAGAGGGGGAATTAGGTGCCCCACAAGTATAGTTTTGCCCTCTCTTTCTTCTTGTAACACCATTAACTGATCCTCTAAGAATCTGGATGCTACACCATTTGGTGTATAAAATGTTTATTATTGATATTACATCATTGTCTATGGTACCATTTAGCAGGATGTAGTTTCCTTCCTTATCGTCTGAAATTAATTTATTTTTGCTTTTGCTTTGTCTGAAATCAGCATTGCTTCCCCCCCTCCCTTTTTTACTTAATCTGAAGCATAATATGGTCTGCTCCTGCCTTTTAACTTTATTATGTGTGTATATCTGCTTCAAATATATTTCTTGTAAACCTCATATTGTAGGATTATGGTTTTTAATCCACTCAACTGTTTCCATTTTATGGGACAATTCATTTCATCCATAGTCACAGTTATGATTATTGTCTATCTCTCCATCTGATTTCCCCCATGCCACCATTCATAATTTTCTCTTTCCTTTCACCCTTTCCCACCTCATCAGTGTTTGGTTCTGACCACTACCTCCCTCAATCTGCATTCACTTCACCCCTCCTTTTTTTCCCTCTTGTTCCTACTACTTCTGCCTTCCCTTCTGCCCTCCATGCTACTCCCCCAACCTTTTCTTCTTCCTCCTATTTCCCTATAGGGTAAGATAGATTCCTGTAACAAACTGAATTTGTATGTTATTCCCTCTTCAAGTGAAATCCAATGAGAGTAATGTTAAAACAATGATCTTCCCCTCCCTTCTTTCCCTCTATTGTATTAGGTCTTTGTTCCTCTTCATGTGATGTAATTTACACTTTTCTGTCTCCCCTTTCCTCTTATCCCAATAAAATACTTGTTTTCATTCCTTAATTATTTTTTACCATTACATCAAAGTCAACTTATACCCACATCCTCTGTCTATATATACCATTTCTAAATGCCTTAATAAAGATACAGTTCTCAAGAGTTACAAATATTGGGGTGGGGCTTGCAAGTCAAGATGGCAGAGTAAAAGCAAGGAATTTTTTGAGCTTTCTCCCAAACCACTCCAAATACCTGGAAAAATAGCTCTAAACAAATTCTGGAGCTGCAGAACCCACAAAATCACAGAGTAAAACAAAGTTCGAGCCCAAAACACCCTGGAAGTTCAGCAGGAAAGGTCTATTTCACTAGGTTGGAGAGGAGCACAACCCAGAGTGGGCTGCACCTGCACACACAGGGCTGGAGCCAGCCTCAGGGTACTGAATTACTGGCAGCTGTGGTGGTTTCCAGACTTCTCAACCCACAAATGCTAAAGACAACAAAGAAGGTCAGTGGTTAAGGTCTTTGGACCTGGGTGAGAAAGGAGTGTGGTCTAGACCCAGTGATGGTTTGGTGCAGCAACAGCAGCAGTAGCAGCAGCAGCAGCAGCAACAGAAGCTTCTTCTGGAGCTTCTGGCCCACAGACAGTGAGGGGATGGAGCAGCTGATCAGAGGGGAATTGGAAGGCATTATTTTTTCTGGTACTGAGGCAGTATTCTCTTGCTTTGCCTGCTTGGATCTGGGTTTCAGTTCTGGGTGGCAGTACTGGGGTGAGGAGGAGGGCTGGTGTGGCAGAGCTTGTGGCTACAGTGGAGAGGGAATCCTCCTCACAGTTACAAGGCAGAAAAGAGAACTTGTGGTTACTCACAGACCAAAGCACAGGTCAGGAAAGGATTAAACACCTCTCATTTGATCATGTCACCTCAGAAGAACTGAAAATTTACAGGCCCATAGAAGTATCTCTGAAAACATCTGCACAAAACCCCTGAAGTTTTGGATAGGACACCCTACACACTGGAAGCAGAGTCCTACCAAAACAAAGAGTAGAAAAGTCAAGTATTTGGCTGGGAAAATGAGCAAACAGCATAAAAAAACCTGAGATTATAGAATCTTATTTTGGTGACAAAGGAGATCAAAATATGAGACCAGAAGAAGACCACAAGGTGAAAGAGCCTTCATCCAAAGACCCCAAGAAATGTATGAATGGTTCACAGGCCAAGGAAGAGCTCAAAAAGGATTTTGAAAATCAAGTAGGAGAAGTAGAGGAAAATTTGGGAATAAAAATGACAGTGATGCAAGAAAATCATAAAAAACAAGTCAGTACTTGCTAAAGGAGACCCCCCAAAATACTGAAGAAAATAATACCTTAAAAATAGACTAAGACAAATGGCAAAGGAGATCCAAAAAGGCAATGAGGAGAAGAATGCTTTAAAAAACAGAACTGGCAAAATGGAAAAAGAGGTCCAAAAGCTCTCTAAAGAAAATAATTCCTTAAAAATTAGAATGGAGCAAATGGAAGGTAATGACTTTATGAGAAATTTAAAAAATTATTAAACAGAACAAAAAGAATGAAAAAAATAGAAGACAATGTGAAATATCTCACTGGAAAAACAACTGACCTGGAAAATAGATCCAGGAGAGATAATTTAAAAATTATTGAACTACCTGAAATCCATGATCAAAAAAAGAGCCTATATACGATCTTTCAAGAAATTATTAAGGAAAACTGTCCTGATATTCCAGAACCAGAGGGTAAAGCAGAAATTGAAGCAATCCATCAATTGCCTCTTGAAAAAGATCCCAGAAGGAAATCACCTAGGTATGTTTTAGCCAAATTCCAGAGTTCCCAGGTCAAGGAGAAAATATTACAAGCAGCCAGAAAGAAACAATTCACGTATTGTGGGAACAATCAGGATGACACAAGATCTAGCAGATTGTACATTAAGGGATCAGATGGCCTGGAAAATGGTATTCAAGCAGTCAAAGGAGCTATTATTAAAACCAAGAACCAGCTGCCCAGCAAAACTGAGCATAATACTTCAGGTGAAAAATGGACATTCAATGAAATAGAGGATTTTCAAGCATTCTTGATGAAAAAACCAGAGTTGAATAGAAAATTTGACTTTTAAATGCAAGACTCAAGAGAGGCATGAAAAGGTGAACAGGACAGCCTGGATGGTCACTGAGTAAGGCCTATTGGGCATTGAGCTGTGGGTGGAGTGGAGCAGAGCCCAGCGTGGGTCAACCAGACCCTGAATCAGTGAGCTGTGGAAGTTACCAGATTTCTCAACCCACGAACACCAAAGACAACAGGGAAGGTTAGTAGGAAAAGCTGCTGGGGACAGAGTGATAGGAGTTAGCAGTTCAGCCACCATGCCGGGGGCATCAGGGGTGTTGTAGCTACAGAACTACAGCTGCAGTTACTTCCAGCCCCAGGCCCACCAGGTGGGAGGAATTAAGTGGCAGATCTGAGTGGGAGTGCAGAACCTGCTTAAGATCTGAGTCCACTCTAGATTAGCGGTTCTTGGGGGAGGAGGAGCCTTGGTGTGGCAAAGCTTGCTGTGTAGAAATAGCTATGAAAACAACAGCACACCTCAAGCTTGGGACAAAGTACTCTATATACTACAAGCAGTCATACCCTGATGAAAAACTCAAGGGTCAAGTAAGTTGACTGGGAACATGGCCAGGCAGTGAAAACAGACTCAGATTCAGAGTCAGACTTTGGAATCTTTCTTTGGTGATAAAGGAGACCAAAACATACAGCCAGAAGACATCAACAAAATCAAAGAGCCTACATCAAAAGCCTCCAAGAAAAACATGAACTGGTCTCAGGCCATGGAAGAGCTTAAAAAGCATTTAAAAAAGAAAGTTAGAGAAGTAGAGGAAAAATTGGGAAGAGAAATGAGAGTGATATGAGAAAACCATGAAAAGCAAGTCAATGACTGGCTAAAAGAGACCCAAAAAATATTGAAGAAAATTTTAACACCTTAAAAAATATACTAACTCAGATGTCAAAAGAGCTCCAAAAAGCCAATGAGGAGAAGAATGCCTTGAAAGGCAGAATTACCCAAATGGAAAAGGAGGTCTAAAAGACCACTGAAGAAACTACTACCTTAAAAATTAAATTGGAGCAAGTGGAAGCTAGATACTTTATGAGAAATCAAGATATTATAAAACAGAAACAAAGGAATGAAAAAGTGGAAGACAATGTGAAATATCTCATTGGAAAAACCACCAACATGGAAAATAGATCCAGGAGAGATAATTTAAAAATTATTGGACTACCTGAAAGCCATGATCAAAAAAAAGAGCCAAGATATCATCTTTCAAGAGAAATTATCAAAGAGAACTGCCCTGATATTCTAGAGCCAGGGGGTAAAATAGAACATGAAAGAATCCACAGATCGCCTCCTCAAAAAGATCCCAAAAAGAAAACTCCTAGGAATATTGTCGCCAAATTCCAGAGCTCCCAGATCAAAGGTTAATACTGCAAGCAGCCAGAAAGAAACAATTTGAGTATTTCGGAAACACAATCAGGATAACACAAGATCTAGTAGCTTCTACATTAAGGGCTTGACATATGATATTCCGGAGGTCAATGGAGCTAGGATTAAAACCAAGAATCAACTACCCAGCAAACCTGAGTATAATGCTCCAAAGCAAAATATGAATTTTCAATGAGATAGAGAACTCTTGAGCTTTCCCAATGAAAAGACCAGAGATGAATAGAAAATTTCACTTTCAGACACAAAAATCAAGAGAAACATGAAAGGGTAAACAAGAAAGAGAATTCACGAGGAACTCACTAAAGTTGAACTGTTTTGTTTACATTCCTGCTTGGAAAGATGATGTCTATACTTCATGAGACCTCAGTATTAAGCTAGCTGGAGGGAATACACACACACACACACACACACACACACACACGCATATTTATGTATGCATACATACATGCATATATATGTATAAGTACATACACGCATATATATGATGAGTTGAATATGAAGGTATGATATCTAAAAAAAATGAAATCAAATTAAGGGATGAAAGAGGAATGAAAGGGAGAGATAGAATGGGGTAAATTATCTCACATAACAGTGGCAAGATAAAGCAATTCTGTAGGAAGGGAAGAGGGGGCAGGTGAGGGGGAATGAGTGAATCTTGCTCTCATCAGATTTGACCTGAGGATGGAATAACAGACACACTCAATTGGGTATCTTACCCCACAGGAAAGAAGGAGGAAGGAGATAAAGGGAGAATGATAGAAGGGAGTGCAGATAGGGGGAAGAGGTGATCAAAAGCAAACACTTTGCAAAAGAGACAGGGTCAAGGGAGAAAATTGAACAAAGGGGGATAGCATAGGAAGGAGCAAAATCTAGTTAGTCTTTCACAACATGAATATTGTGGAAGGGTTTTACATAATGATACGCATGTGGCCTATGTTGAATTGCTTGCCGTCTTAGGGAGGATGGGTGGGGAAGGAAGAGGGGAGAGAATTTGGAACTCAAAGTTTTAAAAACAGATGTTCAAAAAAAAAGTTTTTGCATGCAACTAAGGAATAAGGTATATAGGCAATGGGGCATAGAAATTTATCTTGCCCTACAAGAAAGGAAGAGAAAAGTGGATGGTGGGGGGGAGTGGGGTGACAGAAATGAGGGTTGACTGGGGAATGGGGCAACCAGAATATATGCTGTCTTGGAGTGGGTGGAGGGGGAGGCTAGTAATGGGGAGAAAATTTGTAATTTAAACTCTTGTGAAAATCAATGCTGAAAACTAAAAGTATTAAATAAATTAAATAAATAAATTTAAAAAAAATAAAAGAAATTTTAAAAAAAAGAAATGCTGGGAAAAAAAAAGGTCAGGCATAGATACCATGATTAGAGACTGGAAAATAGCAAAAAAAAATTACAGACTGAAGAACAGAAATGAAATTCTGCAGAAAATTATGATAGATAATAAATTAATATCAGTACTTAACATATTCATTATTGCCATGCTATTCAAATACTTAAAAGGACAGGTAAATAATTTAATGTAAATGGAGTGTAAAATTACAATTGTATGAGATTTCAATTTATTCTTTTGAACCTAAACAAATATAATCTCTAAAATAAGCAAAATAGAAGTTAAATAACTAAGTAAATGTTAGAAAACATAGGTATGACAGATGTCTCATGCTTATTAAATGGAAATAAAAAAGTTATATCCATCTTCATTGGTTTTAATTTTTTTAAACAATATATGAAAAACACATTTTAAAAATATATATTTTATATGTAATTCACTAAATATGAAATAAGAGAAAAACTCAAATAAAGGAAAGAAAGAAAAAAGAAAGAAAGAAAGAAAAATAAAACTTACAATAAGAATGATTAGTCAAGGAAAACTTGTTCCCACACTGGCCATGTCTAAAAATATATGTCTTAGTCTTTATTCTGAGGTCATCACTTCTATATGATGAGGCAGGCAGCTTGTTTCCCCATGGGTTCTTTTGAATCATGCCTAGTCATTTTATTTATCAGAATTGTTATGTCTTCCAAAGTTGCTTTCTTTTTACTATATAATATTATCACTTGTTCTCCTGGTTTCATTCCCTTTTTTCTGTAGCAGTTCATAAAATTCTTCCGAAATTTCTTTGTTGTGATTCATTTTATTATTTATTGTAACATCATAGAATTCCATTACAGTCCTATATCAAGTTTGTTCAGCTAGACCTGAATTTAGAAGTTCCCCACTCCCCCACCTCCACTTAGTTTATGGTTGTTGTGCTAAACCTATTTTAATACATAATATGTCTTTAAAAATATCTCTTTGAGCTCATTGGTCCTTATGGATAGATAAATTCACAGGTCTGAAACACCACACTAATTTGCCTGGTATTTGTAATGACTCTAAATTTTTAAATTTTCCTTTATCTTTCAACTTTGCAAAACTGATGGGTGAAAGAGAACATCAGAGTTGTTTAATTCATATTCTCTAAATGGTAGTTATTTAGAACATTTTCAAATGGTTATTGATAGCCTGTATTACTTTTAAAAACTGCCTTTTTATACACTTTGGCTAATTAGGGAATACCTTTTTTTTTCCCTTATGAAACTGGACCAGTTATGTTACAGACTGGGAATGGACTTTTATTAGAAAAGTTAGCTGAAACACTCCACACCTCACCTCAAATACCTGTTTCTCTTATAATATTGACTACATTGGTTTAGTTTGTATAAAATTTAAAAAAAATGTGTAATCAAAATAACAGAACTTATAGGGAAAAAATCAAAATAACCTACTATTAGATAAGCCAAAAGACTCCAGCTTTAAGGGAAGACCTCATTTTTTAAAGAAAGCATTTACTGATAAAGTTGGAAATTAGTCTCAGAAATTTGGTATAGAAAATCATATTTCACTGCATAGCAACATTGTGCACTTTATTTTCGGTAGCCTATAATCCTTTATATTCCATAATAAGTCATCAAACTCATCCCCTATCCACAGATTTTTAAGTTGTTTATTTTTCCCCCTTGTTCCTTTAATTTGTTTATAATAATCACCTTTTATTTCTAACTCATATGCACACAGGGATCATACCTTGATTTGTTGTGATAGGTTCTGTTTGCTCCAGAAATGACATTACAACAATACAGTGGTATTAATCAACCTTAATGGAAAATATTTTCAAATTATATTAATTTATTAAAAATAGCTAAACACCAAAGTAGCATCACAAATCTATTTGTGTTCAAGTAAACATAAATTTAATTCTATATTTAGCACAGAAGAGCTTCATTAAAACTATATTCTAATGGAGAATTGAAGTTCAATTTTTAATACCATATCTAGGTCCAAACAGGAAAGACAAAAGTCATATAGTCACTATCTCTATTTCTTCTTTGCTACCTGGATAATTTTATGTACATTTTAAATGTACATTTTGTGTACATTTAAACAAGACAGCACTTCTAGATGTTATATCTAGTCATATCATTTTAGGTTCTTATGAAATTCACACATTTCTTAGACCTCAGAATGAGCTGCAAATGTAATATCACAGGAAATTGATGTTCTGATTGCCTCAGGAACACATTGTAGCCCAACATCAAACATAATTGGGTTCTTTCATCTTTAACTAAAGAGACTAGACAAATTCTGCATATATTCAAGTGCCTGAAGGGAGTTTGACCTCTATATATGTAACTTTAATAAAAAAAAATTATCCATAAAATGCTGATCTGAAATTCCAGAAGCCAACTAAACTCACAAGAAGATAAACATTCAAAATATTATTGAATTCATTACACATGTTGTCACCTTTTATTTTATCTGTGTCCCCAAATTCTAATAATAAGCAAAAAGCCACCCACATTAACATTGCAATGTGAATGGAAGAAGTAAAGCTTTAAACAATTTTTTATGGAAAATATATACATATACACATATTACATATATACCATTCTCTCTGAAATTTCTTCAAGGGAATTTGGTAGGTAATCAAGTTTTGAAATGTATCATAAATTTAAACAGATATGGTCTATTTAGGTATTATGAAGTCTTATTTTATGGATTGCATTACATTTACCCCATGTTATTTTTACCATCAGAGCAAGTACTGGAGACCTTACTACTGAAGAATGCTTAATAATGGAATGTTTGATTTTTCAGTCCTAGAATATAAAGAGCAATAACTCACAACATCTACTTAAATTAATGGTCTTTCAATTCCATTCCACAGACCACATGCATAACACATGGCCATATTAAATGCCAACTGATAAAGTATAAGGTTGACTGACTTTCAAGTTCCATTGTAAAATTTGTCCACAGTAAAGAATTTTACATATTGCATTTTTTGTCATTCCAGATATACTGCATGATTTTCTATAAGAACATAAGGTAAAATGAATGAAGAAGCTAAGCATTGATATTAACTAAATCAGGCCATTTATTCTAGTTGTGGGACCATTACTATTGCAATATGACTAACTTCTCTCCATAGGCTAAACTTTAACATCTTTCATCACTCAAGGTCATCTTTAACAGTGCAACTAATAGAACTTAGACTCGTTTAAAAATGATTCCATTTTTTTCTATAGCTAGATAAAATTGTGACCTCCTGATTTATATTAATAAGTAGATATTTAGAAATATGACTTAACCATGAAAATAAGTGCTACTTCATGTGTCTGAGACTGAAATAATTCAGTGTAGGAAAAAATAGGACTTAGATAATGACTACAAGGAATATGATATAAAAGAGACAAAGGTAACCTTGGGAAATCACAGAATCATAAAATCTTAGAGTGAAACACAAATTTAGGGTTTATTTAGTTCAAACTTAAACCAGTATATGAATCTTTTCATTCACAACCCTAATAATTAATAATCCAGAATATGCTTGAAATTGTCAATTGAGAAGGAATAACTTTGTTTAAAAAAATATTAAGAAGACAGTTTTTTAGCTTACAAAAGTCTGTCTTCTCTTCCTCCATCTCTCCCCAACCATTGGAAAATAAGAATAAAAACATTAAAAAACAAACAAAAATCCTTGTAAGAAATCAGTTAATAAGTGTCTAATATGTGCCAGGCACTGTGCTAAGTGCTAAAGATACAAATATGTTAAAAAGAAAACCACTGGTCACATATTGTCACTTTCATCAAGTAATAATATAAACAAAAAGAGGGAGGAGATACCTGGCATAAAGTTGTGATGGAGTATAGTCAAAGGAGTATACAAGCTGATGAAGAGATGGCTAGATTAGGAGGGCTCTTTAAATGGAGGCTTTGAAAAGAGATCTTTGTTCTGCCCTTCAGCCTTAGAATTCACTATTTCACAAAAACTGCTGGGAAAACTGGAAAATGGTAGGGCAGAAACTGGACATAGGGCAGAAACTGTACATAGACCATTATCATATACCATATACCAAAATAAAGTCAAAATGGGTTCATGATTTAGGAATAAAGGCTGATACTATAAGCAATTTGGGAGAGCGAAGAATAGTTTACCTGCCAGTTTTATGGGAAAGGGAAGAATTCATGACCCAACAAGAGATAGAGAGCATTACAAAATGCAAAATGGATAATTTTGATTACGTTAAATTGAAAACTTTTTGTATAAACAAAGCCAATGCAACAAAGATTAGGCAGGAAGCATAAAATTGGGAGAAAATCTGTCTCTGATAAAGGCATGATATGTAAAATATACAGGGGACTGTGCCAAATATATAGGAATAAAGTCATTTCCTAATTGAGAAATGGTCAAAGTATATGAACAGGAAGTTTTCAGAGGAAGAAATTAGAAGTATCTATAGGCATATCAAAAAATGCTCAGAATCACTACTGATTAGAGAAATGCAAATAAAAACACCTCTTAGGTACCACATCTCTCCTGTCAGATTGGCTAAAATGACAAAACAGGAAAATAAGAAATGCT
The DNA here is from genome assembly GCF_011100635.1 of Trichosurus vulpecula. Taxonomy (NCBI): domain Eukaryota; kingdom Metazoa; phylum Chordata; class Mammalia; order Diprotodontia; family Phalangeridae; genus Trichosurus; species Trichosurus vulpecula. The sequence continues at coordinate 329,297,452 of NC_050573.1, read as the reverse complement.
GGAGAGGATGTGGGAAAATTGGAACATTGTTACATTGCTGGTGGAGTTGTGAACTTATCCAGCCATTCTTGAGAGCAATTTGGAACTATGGCCAAAGGGCTCTAAAAAATGTTCATACCCTTTGACCTAGCAATGCCACTTCTAGGGTTGTATCACAAAGAGATCCCACAACTGGCAAAAGGACCCATATATACAAAAATATTTATGGCGGCTCTTTTTGTACTAGCAAAGAATTGGAAATCAAGTGGATGCCCATCAGTTGGGGAATGACTGAACAAGTTCTGGTATATGAAGGTAATGGCATACTATTGTGCTATAAGAAATGGGGATGATATGGACTTCATAATAACGTGGAAAACCTATGCAACATAATGCTGAATGAGTGGAGCAGAACCAGGAAAACTTTATACACAACCACAGATACACGGAGTCTGTGATGACTAACCCTGATAGACTTTGCTCTTCTCAACAATACAAGGTGCAAAGACAACTCCAAAGGACACATGATGGAGAGAGCTATCTTCATCCAGAGAAACAACTAGGGATTCTGAATGGAGATTGAGGCACATGTCATACTCACCTGTTTTTTCCATTTGTTTGTTTTTTTCTCTTTTGTTTTTAGTTTTTTTTTATTATTATTTTTGGTTTTGTTTCTTCTTTCTCCTGATTCATTCCATTGGTCATAATTCTTTTTTACAACTTGACTACTGTGTTCAATGTGAAGTTATCTGTAGAATATCAGATTCCATGCCATCTAGGGGAGGGATGGGGAGGGGGTGCAGAAAATCTTGAACTCAAAATCATGTGGAACTGAATGTTGTAAACTAAAAATAAAAAATCTCAAAAAAACCAAAGGGTTTGCTTTTGTTTAACCCCTCGCCTTATCTGCCCTCCCTTCTATCATCCCCCCTTTTTTATCCCCTTCCTCCTTCTTTCTGTGGGGTAAGACACCCAATTGAGTGTGTACGTTATTCCCTCCTCAAGTCAAATCTGATGAGAGCAAGATTCACTCATTCTCCATCACCTGCCTGTTCTTCCCTTCCAACGAACTGCTTTTGCTTGCCACTTTTATGTGAGATAATTTACCCCATTCTACTTCTCCCTTTCTTTGTCTTGCAATATATTCCTCTCTCATGCCTTAATTTGATTTTTTGGATATCATCCCTTCATATTCAACTCACCCTGTGCCCTCTGTCTATATATGTTTATGTATATTCGCTTCAGCTACTCTAATACTGAGGTCTTATGAATTACACACATCATCTTTCCATTTTGGAATGTAAACCAAACAGTTCAATTTTAGTAAGTCCTTTTTGATTTCTCTGTCTTGTTTCCCTTTTCATGTTTCTTTTGATTCTTGTGTTTGAAAGTCAAATTTTCCATTCAGCTCTATTCTTTTCACTGAGGAAACTTGAAAGTCCTCTATTTTATTGAAAATCGGCATTTTCCCTTGGAATATTATACTCAGTTTTGCTGGATAGGTGATTCTTGGTTTTAATCGTAGCTCCATTGACCTCTGGAATATCATATCAATAAAAGATTCTAGAAGCTGTGTCTGCATCGTTTTTCGCTGCCTGGCTGTGTTCCCAGCCAACTGCTTGACCTTTGAGCTATTTGTCAGGGTATGATTGCTTGTAGAGTAGAGAGTGCTTTGTCTCAAGCTTAAGGGACTGCACTGTTGTTTTCAGAGCTACTTCTACACAGAAAGCTCTGCCACACCAGCGCTCCTCCTCCCCCAAGAACTGCCCACCAGGATTGTGACCCAGATCCAAGCAGGGCAAAGCAGGCTCTGCACTCCTGCTCTGCTCCACTACTTAATTCCTCCCACCAGGTAGGCCTGGGGCCAGAAGTAACCTCAGCTGGAGCTCTTGAAGCCTCCCCAGAACTGCACCACCTCCGCCACCCCTAGGGCTGGGTTTTTCCACTAACATGCTCTATTGTCTTTGTCTTTTGTGGGTTGAGAAGTCTGGTAACTTCCACAGCTCAATGATTCTGGGTACTACATCTTCCTCTCAGCTCCCGATCTGGTTGGTCCTGGTGGGCCCATGCTGGGCTCTGCCCTGCTCCACTCCCAGCTCTGTGTGATAGACCCTTTCCAGCGACCATCCAGGCTGTCCTGGGCTGAAGCCCTGCTTCCCTTTGCTATTTCATGGGTTCTGCAGCACTAGAATTTGTTCAGAGTCAGGACCCTGGTGGGGGACCTTAAGCATGTCCCTGCTTTTCAGCCTCCACGTTGGCTATGCCTCCCCACCTTTTCCCATTTTTATGATGTCTTTGGGATACAGCACTAAAAGTGGTTTTTCTGGGTCAAAGGATGTGCACAGTTTTATAGCCCTTTTGGCATAGTTCCAAGTTGCTCTCCAGAATGGATGGATCAGTTCACAACTCCACCAACAGTGCATCAGTGTTCCAATTTTCCCACTCCTTCTCCAGCATTTACTATTTTCCTGTTTTGTCATGTTAGCCAATATGATAAGTGTGATGTGGTACCTAAAAGTTTTTTCTTTGATTTGCATTTCTCTAATAAATAGTTATTTAGAACATTTTTCACATGAATACAGATAGATTTAAATTCTTCATCTGGAAAATGCTTGTTGATATCCTTTGACCATTTATCAATTGGGGAATGACTTTTATGCTTATAAATTTGACTCAGTTCTTTATTTTAGAAATGAGGCCTTCATCAGAGACACTGGTTGTAAAAATTCTTTCCCAGTTTTTTGTTTCTCTCCTAATCTTGGTTGCATTGGCTTTGTTTGTGCAAAAATTTTTTCAAATAATGTAATCAAAATTTATCCATTTCGCATTTCACAATGTCTCTTTTTTGGTCATAAATTCCTCCATTCTCCAAAAATTTGACAGATGAACTATTCCTTTGTCCCTTAATTTGTTTATAATATCAGCCTTTATACCTAGATTGTGTATCCATTTGGACTTTATTTTGGTATACATTGTAAGATATTGGTCTTTCCCCAGTTTCTGCCAAACTGTTTTCTAGTTTTCCAAGCAGTTTTTGGCAAATAATGAGTTCTTATCCCAGAAGCTGAAGTCTTTGGGTTTAACAAACAGTAGATTACTACAGTCATTGATTACTGTGTTTTATGTTCTTTCCCTATTCCGTTGATCCACCACTCAATTTCTTTGCCAATACCAAGTAGTTTTGATGATTGCTGCTTTACAACATAATTTAAGATCTGGTATGGCTGGGCCACCTTCATTAGCATTTCTTTTCATTAATCCCCTTGATATTCTAGACCTTTTTTTTCTTCCAGAAAAATTTTGTTATTATTTTCTCTACCTCCATGAAGTAATTTTTGGTAGGATGATTGGCATTGCATCGAATAAGTGAATTAATGTTGGTAGAATTGTCATTTTATTTTATTAGCTTAGCCTACCCATGAGCAACTGATGGTTTCTCAAGTATTTAGATCTGGCTTTATTTGTGTGAAAAGTGTTTAGCAATTGTGTTCATATATTTCCTGGGTTTGTTTTGCCAGGTAGACTCCCAAATTCTTTTATGTCTACAGTAATTTTAAAGGGAATTTCTCTTTCTATCTCTTGCTGTTAGGCTTTCTTAGTAATATATAGAATTTTATGATTTTGTGGATTTATTTTATATGCTGCAACTTGGCTAAAGTTGTTTATTATTTCAAGTAGTTTTTTTTTTTTACTTGATTCTCTAAGTATATCATCATATCATCTGCAAAGAGTGATTACTGTTTCTTTTTTTTTTGCCTATTCTAATTCCTTCAATTTCCTTTTCTTCTCTTATTGCTAAAGCTAATGTTTCTGGTACCATATTAGACAATAGTGGTGATAATGGAGATCCTTGTTTCACCACCAATCTTATTGGAAAAGCTTCTAGCTCATCCCCATTACATATAATTCTTGTTGATGGTTTTAGGTAGATTCACTTCAAGGAAGACTCCATTTATTCCTATCCTCTCAAGACTCTACATATGCAATGATATTAAACATATTTTCAAATTAGTCATGATGTAAAGAAGAATTATAACCAATGAATCACAAGACAGAAAAAAAAATGAAGACAAATTGAAAGAGAGAGAGAGAAAGAGAGAGAGAGAGAGAGAGAGAGAGAGAGAGAGAGAGAGAGAGAGAGAGAGAGCACAAATAGTAGCTAAATTAAGCAGGTGCCCATCAATTGGGAAATGGTTAACACATTGTGTTATGTGAATATCATGGAATACTATTGTGCTATAAGAAATGATGAGCAGGCAAACCAGAAAAAACCAGAAAGACATATGAAGTGATGCTAAGTGAAGTGAGCAGAACCGGGAGAACATTGTACACACTTAGAGCCACATTGTGCAATGACTAACTTTGATAGACTTAGCTTTTCTCAGCAATGTAAGCTTCTAAGACAACTCTGAAAGATTTATGATAGAAAATGCTGTCTACATTCAGAGGAAGAACTACAAAGTCTGAATGCAGAAATGGGTGTTGTATTTTGTCAAAAGCTTTTTCTGCATCTATTGAGATAATCTTATGCTTTCTGACAGTTTTGTTGTTTATATGATTGATTATGCTGATAGCTTTTTATTTTCTATATTGAACCATCCCTGCATTCCTCATATAAATCCTACCTGGCCATATTGTATTATTCTCATGATAATGAAAAATAATTTTGAAGGATATTTTAAGGGTGAATTAATGACAACCATGACAAGTATACTGTGCATATGACAACAGCTAGCATTCATATGGTGTCTTAAGATGTCTAAAGTGTTTTATTTGTGTTATCTCATTTGTTCCTCACAGTAACTTTGTTATGTAAATGTCATTATTACTCACCATTTATAGATGGTGAAACTGAGTCTAACTGAGAATAAATGACTTGCCAGGGTCATAAAACTATTAAGTGTCTGAAAGAAGATTGAGACTGAGATGCTAAGTCTAAATTACACTCAGAAGGAAAGCTATGGCAAATCTGGGCAACATACTAAAAAGCAGAGACAGCACCTTGCTTATAAATTACTTATAGTCAAAACTATGCGTTTTTTTTTTCCTGGTAGCAATATTTGACTATAAGTATTTGATTATGAAGAAAGCTGAGTGCCACAGATTTGATGCTTTTGAATAATGGTCCTGGAAAATTCTTCTGGGAATACCCTGGACAGCAAGGAGATAAAATCAGTCAATACAAGAAGAAATTAATCCAAAGTATTCAACTCCCTGGAAGGTCAAATGCTGAACCTGAAACTTAAATACTTTGGCTACATAATGAGAAGATAGGACTATTGGAAAAGACTCTGACATTTGGAAAGATTAAAGGCAAAAGGCAAAGGGGACAGAAGAGGATGAGAGGGGCAGTGTCATGGAAATGATACATGTGAACTTGAACAGACTTTGGGAAATAGTTCAAGATAGACAGGACTGCCATGTTATGCTCCATGGGATCACAAAGAGTTGGACATGATAGAATGAGTGAATAACAAAAAAAATTTCTTGACTCCAGGTTTAGCACTTTATCCACTGAAGCCCTGAACAAGTAACTGATTTTTGTTTTTAAAAAGCCAGTTACCATTCAACTTTCTTGACACTGGAAATCATATTTAACTATAATTTGGCATCCTTGTCCATGCCAACTTCTTTCAGTAACTCCACTGTAGCAATAAAAACTCCGCTTATTGCCACAAATCAATAAGGTCTTTATCATTATCAGAGAGGTTACTAGACAGATGTCCTAACTCCTTTTCTGTTGTTCCAGGCAGCCTGACATGAGAGGTATAGATTTGTAGACTGAAGGCTTATGGTTCTCATACCCAGTAGGAAAACTTCACCCTCTTCTCTTCTTTATAGCTTTTCAATGTAGTCAATCAGCATGGTTTAATGGATATAGTCACAAAAGTATTGCTTAAGTGTATAGAAATTTTATTCATAACCATATAAAGAAATGTTAAAAAAATCAGCCAACCAATGAAAAATCATTTAAGTACCCACTATGTAGGTAGGCACTGTTTTGGGTTCTCTGGACAAAAAGACAGAAGTGAACTATTCTGTGGCCCCAAAGAGCTTCAATGGCAGTGGTAATGAGGGTATGAATTCTAAGTGTGTGGATAACCATGGTAAAGACCCATAGATTAGAGATTGGGTGTTCCATGCAAAGAAAAGTAGAAGTGGCAGTATGCAAGAGAGTGAGTATTATGTATAACAAGGTTGTAAAGATTGGAGGAGGTCAGGTTGTGAAGGACTTTAAATGATAAAGAGAAGTTTATATGTCATCTTATTGGTAATAGAAAATCAATGGAATTTAATCGGGTGAGAAGAATAACAATATTCAATCTGTGCTTTAAAAAAAATCACACTGAAAGCTGCACTTAAGGTCTACTGGGGAAAGCAGAAATGAGGCAGGGAGAAACATTTTGAGTTTTGAAATAGTAAGCATGTCAGTCAATAAGAATGTATTAAGCACCTACTATGTGTCTAGGCCAGAGATGTTGAGAGATGGAGTAAAGCAGTAGTTATAGCAGAACATGATAGTCAGCAATATTAAAGTTTGAAGAGAGGTCAGTAAGGGTGATAATTTAGAAAAAGCTTATTATATTTCTCAGTAAGGAGATCACTGGTAAACTTGAATAAAACAACTGATTTAGAATTCTGATGTTCTTAGCAAGTATATGCTTTATACATTCCAGATTTTTGTCATCTGTATACTTTAGAAGCTTCTGAAAAACTCTTTGTTTTGGTTTTAGGTGGAATTTATTGAAAATATGCACAGTGTCTGGGAGTAACCTCCTCATCTAGGTAATCACTACAGGCCTCAGTCCTCCAGACTGTTACACAAAATTGAACTGTCCTGACTTAAATCTGCCCAACCTCTACACATTTTTTTTCTATTGATATCATTATGATTGTCCTAGGCATTAACATATTTTAACCTTGAAGTCTAGCTCCACAACATTTCTTAGGAAACAATTTTGGGTGCAGAAACAGAGTAAAATTCCCAAGGAATTATAAAAATTGAATTTTTTAAATATCTAATCAAGAGGTTGTTAAACTAAGAAAAAATGATGATGCAGGCAGTAAGAGAAGGATAACATCACAATTCTGACAAACATGGTACCATGAGTATATCCTCAGGAAACCTGATCACCACGAAAATCATCATCTTGTGAGACTGTATCTCCTTTGGCAGTTACATCTCATCAGTACCCTCTGTAAACTCTGTTCCCCTCCCCTCCCTCTATTAGAGGGCTAGAGGGCAAAGAACTCTCAAACTTTCATTTAAACAGGATTCCCAGGCTAGCCCAACTCTATTTCCCAACAGCGATATACCTTCAACCCAAATCCACCATGCTCCTGCTCTGGGTAGGTTTTCTCCCCCTTTCACTTTTTACCTTCCTTGTCTATGTTTTTTTTCCTCCTCCCAAATTAGACTTAAACACTGTGATAGTAAGAGCTGTCCTTCCTTTACTTTTTTAATCTGAACAGTGTCTGGCACATAGCAGGCATTTGATACATTTATGTTATCTGACTGTGCTTATAGATGTCCATTCAACATAGAAAAAAAGCCAGACATGATGGTGCATATCTATAATTTCTGCTACTAAATGAGTTTTCTTGGTGTTGATTTCAGAATTTCTTAGCTACATTAGAGCTAAAGGTGAACAGATGTCCAAACCAAGTCCAGCACCAAAATGGTGAGTTCCGTTGAAGCAGGCAGTCTATACTAGACTAAAATGGGATAAATTTGCTTAGGTTGAAAACAGTGGAGATAAAAGCTTCTATACTAATGCTACTACTGTAAGATTAAGCCTATGTGGTAGTAGGTACTGCATTTCTGGTCTATTTAAAATGTAGAGAATTGGTCTAAAATGAACAAACAAATGAATTAATGAATGAAGTAGACAAATGCAAAAAAAAAACACATGGGAAAATAACTAAAGATTACTATTAATTTGTATTCAACAATATATAAAACAGTAATTAAATCTGAATCAGAACATGAATTTAGCTCTGCCTGACTCCAAGTCTTGCACTTTTGTAGCAACTATCTTGCTAGCAGCTACTATGGCTGTGTAAAACCAACAACAACCAGCACACAGAAGGCTGCCAACATAGGTTCTTTGATCTGCTTCACTAAGTAAAGTAACTTTAAGGGGTCAACAATCTCACTTTAATCAAACATACATGTACTTATATCATTTACTTAGTTCAGGGGGAAAAGATCAGCTCCCTGAACTTCAAGGCAAAATACAACAGAAATTACAAATATCAACAGAGACAATATAAACAGACCAAATCACAATTCATAGTTACCAAAGAACCAGTGGGTCTGGGTTAGCAAAGCTGGGGTGCAATTATGGCTTGCCCAGAATCTCAACACTCCTTCCATAAGTGTGCCCCAAAAGTCAAACACCAAGCTCCTCTCACTGATATCCAGTTTGGAGCCCTGAGGGCTCTGCCCTCACCCAGGCTGGGAGTGTGAAAGTTTCCCATCCACAGCAATACATCATATACAAGCCAATGACTCTTGATTGCCTCAGTGCTGAGAAATACTCCTAAACAAAGAGAGCAAAAAGGTTTCCCACCCATTCAAACAAAGAGGAGACTTGATAGTCTTAGCATCCCAAAAGGGGAGAACAGGGAAAAGTCTGATTGTGTTAACAACTTTACCCATTGCTCTATGGCTACTTGGAAGAAAGTAAGGTTTATATGAGGAATATGGAGGAAAAGGTAAAAAATCTAAGATGGAAATACTATGGCACAACTAGTAACTGGGGTGAGAAGGAGGGGGCAACTCTTGGGTCTTTCTTTATTGATCAGGTTTTTATTGATAAGATACCCTTTAAAGGAGAATCAATTATTCTTAGACTGATTCTCTCCAATAAGGAGAACATAGTTGCTGAAGTAGAAATAGTAGGAAGCTTGAGGGAAATTGTCTTTTCTATAACAGAGTCCTTCCTAAAAAGGAACAGAGACATTGAGCAGAGTTCTATAGAACCACTGAAAATTCTAATTCACAAAATTCACAGAAGGGATAATTAGGATTCAGTAGCCTAAAAGACAAGTCTACCTGAGAGGGACGGGGAGCTCACAAGAATAAAATCTGAAGACAAACATTTTTTTTTTCCTAATGTGTGCTACAACTCTTTGTGTCACAGCTCTGTGTGCTACAGCTCTGAGTCTGAGACTGAGATCAGAAAAGGCCTTTATTCTTTCCCATAAGTAAGGACCCTGCAGCATTTCCATTCCAACCTGGTTGTGTCTTATCAGAAAGTTGAAGCCTATAATCCTCTATTAGCATAACTATTCAGGGCTTGAGAATTCTAACCTATCAAAAAGTCTTGCTTCAATCTTAATTACCAAAGAAGCTTTAACCCATCAAAGAGTGGTATTTCAATCCTCCATATCCTTTTATCCAATTTGGGAAACACCCAGTCAGGAGAGGACCCCTGGCTGGAGGAACAAGATTAAGCTTGTCTACCAGGGTGTGGTTCATTCTCAATGAGGAAACTTCACCGAAAATCATCTCTCACACTAAGGAGGAAAAAACAATTGCTAAAAAGACATATGTCCAGGAAAACTCAATGGACAACTGAATTTTTAAAAAAATCCTGCATGATCAATGGAAGTGAGGAAATATGAAGAAGAATTGAATTCCAAAGAGCAATATCACTTTCTAAGAATTGTGTGAGGAGAGCTAACAACTAAGGAAAGTTTGATCTGGCAATAAATGCTAAGAATAAACAAAATGTTCTTTTCAAAGGTTGGTTAGGGATAAAAAAGAAAAATATAGTTATAAATATATAATAAAATATATTATATAAAAATTAAAAGAGGAAATTTATGTGATTATTGCATATTTAAAAGAATAGCAAGTTACACATAGTAGATTTGAAGTTTCATGTGCAATCTTTTATTATTATTATTATGCTATGTTATGGAAACTATTGTTTTATTTAATGAATTAAAAATATAATAATTTTTAAAGTTTGGTTAGAGATAAAAAATAGGAAAAAGAAAGTATATGATTAATGCTAAGGGATGTTGCATGATTATGATAAGGGTGAATTATACAATTCTTATTTTACTTCTGTATTTTTTCCCAAGGAGAATAGACTTTAGATAGGGAGAATCAGAAGAGAAAGAAATCATCAGGTATTAGAAATGAAAAATATTTGAGAAGACCTTGATGAGATCAAGTTATTAGGAATATATAAACCTAAAATGGATCCTAGGATATAGAAAGCAAAAATAAATCACTGGCAGTGATTTTCAAAAAAATCTGATAAAAAGTAATATTTGTCACCAAATTGGAGAAGGGAAAATATCCCAGTTTTCAAAAGAATGGATTGTACAGAGTATTTTGTCAATGATTCTAAAATATGTTACTCAAGCAAGGATTTGTGAGTATTTAGAAAGGGGGGAATGTTCATTAAAAGCCAGCCTGCCTCCATCAAGAAAAGTCATAACTCATTTCCGTTTTTGTCTAAATAACAAGACTGGTAGAAAGAGGGTTTCCATAGACCTAAAATATTTATACTTCCGCAAAGCATTATCAAAATCCCACTCATTACTTCTGTGAATAAGATGGAAAGATATGACTAAATGCACGCACAAGCTTAGAATCAAAAGGGGAAAAAATAGTTTCAAAAACATGTGAGAATGACACCTATTTAGAGAGATAAATAGTTCTATTTGAATTTAGCTTCATGACTGTATCCCAAAATCACTATTAAAAGAGCATTGTCAATGTGGAGGGTGTTTTCTTTTGGAGTGATTGCTAACATTTCTATCAGTGAGTTCATTGAAAGATTTTGCCAGGTTAGAATGATTGATCATATAGAAAAATCTAAAATTCAAATGAGGCAAAGTAAAACTCTTATTTATATTCATGAAACCAAATTAATATGTTCAGGATTGGGAGCTTTGCACAGACAATTCCTCTGAAAATTTTTGGACTATGCCATCAACCTGAATCAACAGCTGGATATGGAAATGAAGCAATGAATTATCTCCAAAATCTTACAAAGAGAGGCATAAAATTCAGAAAGACAAGGTAATTAGACTATACTCTTTCCTGATCAGGTTATATAAAATTTACTGTATTCATTTCTGGGTGCCATATTATGGGCAAGACAGACAATCTGGAGTGTGTAACTAGGATTATAGTGTAAAGTAAAAGAACTGGGAATGAGACAACTTAAGGTTGAGGGTAAGGAGGAAGGATAGAATTCTTCAGCTATTTGAAGGTCTGCCTTGTGAAAGAGAAATTAGAATTTTTCTGACTGTTCCCAGAGAGCAGAACTAGAGTCACTGATCGACAGTTGCAAGTAGAAAAATTTAGATATGGTTTAAGGAGAAAAGAAGTTACTAACAGAGTTATGCAAAAGGAAATGGGCTGTCTCATTTCATATTTTCCAGTAGGGGATAGATGATTGAGATGCAGTGTGATTCAGTATAAAAGAGCTCTGGTTTTAGAATCTGAAGAGTTCAGTTCAAATCCTGACTCTAATACCCACTATGTAGATATGGACAGGTATCTTAATTTCCATCAATTCAGTTTCTAAAAAGAATGTCCTAGATTAGACAGCATTTGATTTGTTTTCTAGCTCTAAATTTCTGATCCTTTGACTAGTTGCTGGGAATTTTTAATTGTGAACTGTTCTATAGAACCAAGTCTGAAATTAGTATTCTATTTAGCTTGACATTTTAAGCCTTAACCTCCTTTTCCTGTATTCCAAATTCTAGGCCAACTGAAGTAATAGATCTCTTATCTCTGTACCTGGAAGGCACTCCACCCTCATCTCTTTGTCTTTCTTCTTTCTGATCTGTGTTCAATGACACCTTCTCCATGGATTCTGCTCTTAATCAATCATTCTATCATCTCCACTCCCAGACTAAATTTTTCTTTTCCTTTTCAAATATTGTTAAAACACTTTGCCTGTATCTTTTCTTTACCTTGAATCTCTCCGCCTTTAATGTTAACCTTTTAATCATACTTTTCTGTGTACATGGTGAATGCTTTCTCTCTTCCCAAACTCTCTCCCTCTGTGTAATATAAATTTGTTGAAATCAGAGGGTCTATCACTTTCAACTTGGTGTCCCTCACTTAGCATATTGTCTTGCATATAATAGGAACTTAAGAAATATTTATTAAATTGAATTATTAAATGTACATATATACATATATATGATTATTCATATTTATTTTTCTATTTTAATATGCACTACTCATTTTGTCATTATTTAGAACTGTTCCCCTGAGTAACTGGTTAGAAGGTTGGTTTTATGTCAAACAATAGACTACATATTTATCATTTTACTCATCACTTTAAAAAAAAATACAGTAGTCTGTCATTTTAAAAATAATTTTTATCTGATACTATGAATAGCCAGAGTAGTATTGGATAGAACTGATAATCACATGATGATAACTTGATGGAATCACATGATGATAAGAAGCTGATTTAAAAAAAAATTAAAGCAAGAAAGTGAAACAATTGTAATGCTTTCAAAATCTACAATGCCTAGGGTTCTTTTTGCTTGTGCAAATTTTGTAGAATGTTTCCCTTAGTTCATTTCTTATTTTGTCAGTATATTTATTGTGTGCATGTGTGTGTGTGTGTGTGTGTGTGTGTGTGTGTGTTCGTTATGTTTATTGATAGGAAATAGGATTTAGAGATTCAAATATATTGGTCCAGAATGAACCTTCTTTTAGCAATTCTTTTCTATCGAGGTGTTAATTTAGGCAGAAAATAATAGCAGGGAGCCTATTAGCTTCTAGTCTTTGTTCTGTAATATGGGGTTGTCACTTACACAGTCTTTCAACTATTTATCTGAATGCAGCATTCCTCTCAGTAGGAACCATGTTCAACGCCCCAGGATGTGGGCTACACTTACTGCCTTGCCAATCACTGTGAATATACCTGAAGTGTAGTTGGTAGAACTCTGGAAAAATGCTGAGATTATTGGATGAATATAGATTTTAAAAGATCTCTTGGACATGAATCCTTAATTTTCCCTTCTTATGTTTCTTGCTACCCTATATAATGGGCATTTTTCTAAACAACCACACGTTATTTTTGTTATACAAAAAGAACCATTTAATGTATATTGTACAGCGGATTTCTGGAGTTCTTGGGGTTTTCAGTTTTCCCAAATGACTGAGACAGTTTGCACTTATAACAAACAATTGTTTCCATTCATTAAAGTATTTTTTTTGTTAATGTAAAACCTTGCTCTCTAGTTTCCTTTCTCAAGTTAATCAGTTAGTAGGTGTGACTGGACTTAAGCATTCCAATTGAGAAAGTAAGTGCTTTCATTAGTTACCTAATTACCAAGAGAAATGTTTATAGGGCTGAATTCTATAATTAAATTATTCCTAAATCTATTTAAAAATTGCACTTATTTCCCTGTATATTTCATTCTTCCAAGAGGATAAAGCCTGTAGCCCTCTTTGAAATTGTCATTAAGACTTGTTTTTTTAGTTGTATCTCACTCTTCATGATCCATTGGGGTTTTCTTGGCAAAGATGCTAGAGTGGTTTACCACTTCCTTCTCCAGCTTCATTTTACAGATGAGAAACAGAGGCAAGTTGTCTGAGAACAGATTTAAATTCCAGAAGATAAGACTTCCTCACTCCAGGTTGGGTACTCTATCCACTTCACCATCTAGCTGCCCTTTCATTTGACATTAAATGTAATATTATTTCACCACACATTGTCCATCTGGTTTACTATCGGTCATTCTCCAGACCTTTTGAAATTGCAGACATACCCAAGGAATACAAAGACTATTTGTCAATTATCCAGTATTTATTATGTAGTAGGCCAATCTTGTGTTTGTGTCTGGGTGTGAAGTAATTTCTAGACTTAAAAATACTGATAATCATTTGTATGCTGTTGAAGAAACAGAGGAAAAGAAAAAAACATTAAAAATTAAAAATAAAATGCTTCCATCTGCATTCCAACTCTATCCATTCTTTCTTTGGATGTAGATCACATTTTCCATCATGAATCTTTTGGAATTGTCTTGGGCCATTGTATTACTGAGAAGAGCTAATTCAGTCAGAGTGGATCGTCACACAATGTTACTGTTACTGTGCACAATGTTCTTCTGGTTCTACTCACTTTACTCAACATCGGTTCATGGAAGATTTTTTTTTTCTGAAATCTGCCTGCTCATCATTTTTTATAACACAATAATATTGTATTATATTAATATACAACTGTTCAGCTCTTTCTCAATTGATGGACATCCCTTCAATTTCCAATTCTCTGCCACTGTAAAAATAGCCACTATAAGTAGTTTTGCATGTGGTTGTTTCCCCTTTATTATGATCTCTTCGGGATACAGATCTAGTAATGGGATTGCTGGATCAAAAGTTATGAACAATTTGATTGCCCTTTGGGCATAGTTCCATATTACTCTCCAGAATGGTTGAATCAGTTAGCAACTCCACAAACAATGCATTAGTGTTCTATTTTTCCCATGTCTTCTCCAACATTTATCATTTTCCTTTTGTGTCAAATTAGACAATATGAAAATTATGAAGTGGTACCACAGAGTTGTTCTAATTTGCATTCCTTTAATCAATAGTAATTTAGAGCAGTTTTATATGACTATAGATAGCTTTATTTTTTTCCTCTGGAAACTGCCTGTTTCCCTTGCTTTGACCATTTATCAACTAAGGAATGACTTGTAGTCTTACAAATTTCACTAGTTCTTTATATATATGAGAAATGAGGCCTTTATCACAAATACTGGCTATAAAGATTGTCTTCTAGCTTTCTGCTTTCCTTCTAATCTTGGTTGCATTACCTTTGTGCAAAAACTTTTTAGATTTATCCATTTTGTATTTTGAATTCTTTCTTGTTTGGTCATAAGTTCTTCCTTTCTCCATAAATCTGACAGGTAAACTATTCCTTACTCTCCTAATTTGCTTGTGGAATTACCCATCATACGTAAATCATATATCCATTTTGATCTTATCTTTGCATATGATGTGAGATGTTGGTTTATACTTAGCTTCTTCAATACTATTTTCTAGTTTTCCCAGCAGTTTTTGTCAAATAGTGAGGTCTTATCCCAGAAGCAGGAGTCTTTGTGTTTATCAAACATGAGATTACTAATTCTGTCAAAAAGCATTTTGCATTTTGTCAAAAGCATCTCCTGCATCTATTGAGATAATCATATGGTATTTATGAGTTTTATTATTGATATGGTCAAATATGTTGATAGTTTTCTTAATAGTGAACCAGCCCTGGATTCATGTTATACCATCTGGTAATAGTGTATTATCCTGCTATTAAATTGCTATAATCTCTTTGCTAATATTTTATTATTTTTTTTTGCATAAGTATTCATTAGGGAAATTGGTCTATAATTTTCTTCCTCTGTTTTGGTTCTGCCTGGTTTTGGTATTGGTACCATATTTTTGTCATAAAAGGAATTTTGTAAGACTCCTTTGCCTATTTCCCCAAATTTTTATACAGTATTAGAATTAATTGTTTTTTTAAATGTTTAGTAGAATTCACTTGTAAATCTGCCTGTCTCTGTGAATTTTTTCTTAGGGACTTTATTGATGACTTGTTGAATTTATTTTTCCTAAAATGGACTTATTTAAGTAGTCCATTTTTTCTGGTTAATCAGTGTAATTTATATGTTTTGTAAATATTCACTCATTTTGCTTAGATTGTCAAATTTGTTGGCATACAGTTGGGCAAAATAGATTTTAATTATTACTTTTATTCCCTTTTAATTTTTTTTTTTAATGCAATTTATTTATTTGACATATTTGGTTTTCAGCATTGATTTTCACAACAGTTTGAATTACAAATTTTCTCCCCATTTCTGCCCTCCCCCCCCACTCCAAGATGGCGTATATTCTGGTTGCCCTGTTCCCCAGTCAGCCCTCCCCTCTATCACCCCCCTCCCCTCTCATCCCCTTTTCCCTTCCTTTCTTGTAGGGCAAGATAAATTTCTACGCCCCATTGCCTGTGTATCTTATTTTTAGTTGCATACAAAAACCTTTTTTGTTTTTGAACATCTGATTTTAAAACTTTGAGTTCCAAATTCCCTTCCCTCTTCCCTTCCCACCCACCCTCCCTAAGAAGTTGAGCAATTCAACCTAGGCCACACATGTATTATTATGTATAACCCTTCCACAATATTCATGTTGTGAAAGGCTAACTACATTTTGTTCCTTCCCAACCCATCCCGCTTTATTGAATTTTCTTCCTTGACCCTGTCCCCTTTCCAAAGTGTTTGTTTTGATTACCTCCACCCCCATCTGCCCTCCACTCCATCATCCCCCTGCCTTTTATTTTTTTTTTTTTTTATCTTCCTCCCTCTTCTTTCCTGTGGGGTAAGATACCCAACTGAGTATGTATGGTATTCCCCCTCAGGCCAAATCTGATGAGAGCAAGGTTCACTCATTCCCCCCTCACCTGCCCACTCCCCTCCTCTCCTAGAACTGCTTCCTCTTGCCACCTTTATGGGAGATAATCCACCCCATTCTATCTCTCCCTATCTCCCTCTCTCAGTAAGTTACTCTCTCATCCCTTAATTTCATTTTATTTCTTTTAGCTATCTTCCCTTCATCCTCAACTCACCCTGTGTCTTCTCTCTTTCTTTTACATGTATATATATACACATACATACACATACTTACATATACACATAGATACATGCATACCTACACATTCACTTAAATATATACATAAACATATATATATGCATATATATATATGCATATTCCCTTCAACTACCCTAATACTGAGGTCTCATGAATCATACTCATCATCTTTCCATGTAGGAATATAAACAAAACAGTTCAACTTTAGTAAGTCCCTTGCAATTTCCGTTTCTTGATTACCTTTTCATGCTTCTCTTGATTCTTGTGTTTGAAAGTCAAATTTTCTATTCAGTTCTGGTCTTTTCACTGAGAAAGCTTGAAAGTCCTCCATTTTATTGAAAGTCCATATTTTGCCTTGGAACATGATACTCAGTTTTGCTGGGTAGGTGATTCTAGGTTTTAATCCTAGCTCCATTGACCTCCGGAATATCGCATTCCAAGCCCTTCGATCTCTTAATGTAGAAGCTGCCAGATCTTGGGTTATTCTGATTGGGTTTCCACAATATTCAAATTGTTTCTTTCTGGCTGCTTGCAGTATTTTCTCCTTGATCTGGGAGCTCTGGAATTTGGCAACAATATTCCTAGGAGATTTCTTTTGGGATCTATTTGCGGAGGCGATCGATGGATTCTTTCAATTTCTATTTTGCCCTGTGGCTCTAGAATATCAGGGCAGTTCTCCTTGATAATTTCCTGAAAGATGGTATCTAGGCTCTTTTTTTGATCATGGCTTTCAGGTAGTCCAATAATTTTTAAATTATCTCTCCTGGATCTATTTTCCAGGTCAGTGGTTTTTCCAAGGAGATATTTCACATTGTCTTCCATTTTTTCATTCCTCTGGTTCTGTTTTATAATATCCTGATTTCTCATAAAGTCACTAGCTTCCACTTGCTCCAATCTAATTTTTAAAGTAGTATTTTCTTCAGTGGTCTTTTGGACCTCCTTTTCCATTTGGCTAATTCTGCCTTTCAAGGAATTCTTCTCCTCATTGGCTTTTTGGAGCTCTTTTGCCATTTGAGTTAGTCTATTTTGTAAGGTGTTGTTTTCTTCAGTGTATTTTTCAGTATTTTTTTGGGTCTCCTTTAGCAAGTCATTGACTTGTTTTTCATGGTTTTCTCGCATCCTTCTTATTTCTCTTCCCAATTTTTCCTCTACTTCTCTAACTTGCTTTTCCAATTCCTTTTGAGTTCTTCTATGGTCTGGGGCCAGTTCATGTTTTTCTTGGAGGCTTTGGTTGTAGGCTCTATGACTTTGCTGTCTTCTTTAGGCTGTATGTTTTGGTCTTCTTTGTCACCAAAGAAAGAATCCAAAGTCTGAGACTGAATCTGGGCGCGTTTTCGCGTCCTGGCCATATTCCCAACCAACTAACTTGACCCTTGAGTTTTTCAGTGGGGTATGACTGCTTGTAGATTACAGAGTTCTATGTTCTACGTTTGGGGGGGAGGTGCCAGCTCTGTCAGAGCCGCACTCCTCCTTCCCCAAGGACCCCCAGTCCAGACTGGGCTCAGATCTTCGGCAGGCTGTGCACCCCTGCTCTGATCCGCCACTTAATTCCCCCCACCAGGTGGGCCTGGAGCCGGAAGTAACAACAGCTGTAGCTGCCCCACCTCCGCTGCCCCCGGGGCTGGAAGCTGAACCGCAAACTCCTTCCACTCCCGCAGCTTTTCCCACTAACCTTCTCCGCAGTCTTTGGTGTTTGTGGGTCGAGGGGGGACTGGTAACTGCCGCAGCTCACATATTCAGGGCGCTAGGGCCCCCTCCGCCCGGCTTCCGGTCTGGATCGTCCACGCCGCTCAGGCTGGGCTCTGTTCCACTCCGTTCCCAACTCCCAGCTCCCAGCTCCCAGCTCCGTGTGGAATAGAGCTCACCCAGAGACCATCCGGGCTGTCCTGGGCTGGAGCCCTGCTTCCCTCTGCTGTTCTGTGGGTTCTGCCGTTCTAGAATTGGTTCAGAGCCATTTTTATAGGTTTTTTGGAGGGACTCGGGTACGGAGCTCACTCTAGTCCGTGCTTACCCGCCGCCATCTTGGCTCCGCCCTATTCCCTTTTAATTTGTAGTGAATTCAGCGTTGTCACTTTTGGTATCACAATTTGGTTTTCTTTTTACTCTTTATTAATCAAATAGAAAATTTTCAAATTGAATTATATTTTCAGCTCTGCTCTTTTCATCAGGAAAGTTTGAAAGTCCCCTATTTCACTGAATATCCATTTTTATGTGGAAAAATCATGCTCAGTTTTTCTGGGTAATAAATTCTTAGCTGTAATCCAAGCTTGTTTGTTTTTTTTTTCTTTATAGAATATCATATTTCAAATCTTCTGTTCCTTTAATGTAGAAGTTACTCTAAGTCCTGTATAATCCTCACCATGGCTCCCTGATATCTGAACTATTTCTTTCTGGCTGGATTTGAAGAGGTAAAGCAAAATGATGATTGTTAGTGAACCAGAGGTTTCTAGGGGTGCTCAAGACCCCAAAATACCTACACACTGGGTCCTGTCGAAAGAATTCGACTCAAGCCTTCTCAGCCAAGGGAAAAGACAAAGTTTGTTAGGGATTCACCATAATGGGTTGTCTTAAGAAATCCCACTCTTTGTGAAGCTTGTTTTCACAAGTGGGCCAGATCAATCTGAGCTGAGCTAGATTGAATCTGAGCACCTTCATGGAGGCAAGATGGAGATTATATACACAAAGATTGTAGGAGGGATTGAGGGGTGGTCTGGGGTGACTAGAGGAGGGTTTTGGGTAGGGTCCTGAGGAAGAGTCTAAGGAGGATGAGATGAGGTCAGAGTCCAGGAACCAAGAGAATGGGATTAAGGGCAAGAAGTGGCTGAAGGAATATCAGGGTTGGGAAGTAACTGAAGGCATGCATATCCATAGTAACAACAGAGGGCAAGGCTTAAGTAGAGATTTTGGCCTAATGATAATGTAAGGCTTATGGCCTTAGGGGAAGGCCAGGTCAATTTGGAAGCTTCAAGGAGAATTCAAGGAGGCTCCCAGAGACTGTATTCCAGATACAAGGGAGTTCCAAGAGACTGTGCCCTCATCAGATTGAGTACTTTTTCTTGACCCAATAAATCTGGACTTTGGCTACAGTATTCCTTGGAGTTTTCATTTTCGGTTCTCTTTTAGGAGATGATTGGTGGATTCTTTCAATGACTATTTTACACTCTGGTTCTAGGACATCAGGGCAGGTTTCATTGATAATTTATTGAGAAATACTGTCCAACCTACTTTTTTAATCATAGTTTTCAGGTAGTACATTAATTCTTAATCTATTTTCCAGGTCAGTTGTTTTTTTCTAGTAAGGAATTTGATATTTTCTTCTATTTTTCATTCTTGTTTATTTTCTTTGATTGGTTCTTGATTTCTCCTAAAGTCATTAGCTTTCACCTGCCCAATTCTAATTCTTAAGAAATTATTTTCTACATTTAACTTCTCTACCTCCTCTTCCATTTGAATAATTCTACTTTTCAAGGAGTTGTTTTCTTTTTCCAACCTGTTGACTCTATTTTCATGATTTTCTTGCATCACTTTCATTTCTTTTCCCAATTTTTCTTCTACCTCTCTTACTTGAGCTCTTCTAAGATTATGTTTTGGGCTTGAGACCAATTCATATTCCTCTTTGGGGCTTCACATGTAAGTGTTTTGGCATCATTGTCTTCTGAATTTCTGTATTGATCTTCCCTGTAGCTATAATAGCTTTCTATAGTCAGGGATACTTTTTTTTTGTTTGTTTTTTGCTAATTTTGTAGTCTATTTTGTGACTCAAAGTTGAGATCTTCTACTGGGGTGCAAGGGGCACTATTCCCAGTCGAGTTCCTGATCACTAATGGTCAGGAGTCTGGTCACTGGCTTTTAGTGCCAGGGCTTTCAGGGCTCGTGGTTTGCCACTTGTGCTAGGGTGGCCTCACTGAGTCACTCCTGTTGCTGCAGGGGCTTGGGGACTGCCGTATTGCCTGCTGTGCCATGGCTGCAGGCCTCACAGCTGGCCTGTTGCCCAGCTAGTTTGCTGAGCCAGGACCATAGGGCCTTGGTTTCTAATCTATGCTGTGGCTAAGATCCCCCATTGGATTGCTTAGATACCACCTGATAGCCCAAGTGAGACAGATCTTTCCTGAAATCCTTCTAACTTACCTTGTGCTGAAAAATTGTTTCCCTACATCCTTCTGTAGTTTCTGTTGCTCTAGTTTATTTTTATTGGCTTGATTTAATATTTTTTTAGGGAAACTGGAGAGCTCAAGCAGCTTTCTGGATTTTCTCTGCCATTTTGACTCTGTATCCTCTCCATTGGTTGTGATGTTAAATTTCTTATATCCCCTTATTTAAAATAAATTGGAATTGGTTTACTGTGATGTTTCCTTTTCAATTTTGAGTCCATTTTCTGTCTGGCCCATTCTAATTTTCAAGGCACTCAGTTCTTGCTTGAGATTTTCCATTATATATCTTTGGGTGTCAATAGAATTTACCATTCTTTGCTTTCTAATTTTTCCATTCTGTATCTCTTCTTTCTTTTCTCAAGGTACTCCTGCTGTTCCTGTGAAAAGGGCAGTTTCCCCCTCTGTTTTATTGTACTTATGAACTTACTATACTCTGAGGTTTCAAGGTAGACATCTCTCAGCTAAAGTTATTTACTCATAATACTCTCAATTTTATTAGATTTGCTCTTGCTAGTTAGTGGGAAGGGTTTGCATGAGTTAAACTCTGCAATTGAATAGGTTGGAAGGGCCTTTTTGTTGTTGTGTGTTGTAGGCCGCATTTGCCTCTCCTTCAAGAGACTACAAACTTAATTCCATGCAAGGTTTTGCTAATGTTTTCTATCTTGCCACTGGGCTCAGTGACCTCTCTTTGAGATCCTTCCCTTCCCCTCCTGTTGGGTTCAGTGATTATTCATATTAGTTGCTATCACAGCTTAAGATAATGCCTTACTTCCAAAGCTTGTCTATAACCACTGGTTTTGTGGTAGAACCTTTCTTTAACACTCAAGGCTCCTCTTTATTAGGTATTTTCTGGCACTTTTTGGTGGACTGAACAGGCTTCAGCTGTTTCCCAAAATGTAAACTGGACCTTGATAATGAAAGACCTACTTAGGTAGCCAGTAGTAAGTTAAAGGAGGCCTTAGCCTGGCCAGGTTTGGATAATGAAGAGTTCAAACAAGGAATATAGAAATTGCTGAGGAGTCTCCAGGGCCTCTGCAGTTCCCAGGGTTGTTTATACTAGTATCTCTGCTATATTTCTAAAGTTTCATTGGAAAATCCTCTGTTGGGCAGAGAAGTCTAGAGTTTATTCTATAGCTTTCTACAGCTTATGAGAGTCCTGTGTCTCTTAGTCTCAATGGAGGTTGTGCAAGGGATTTGGTTTATTCTTTAACCTGGCATCTTTTCTCCCCATTAAAAAAAGATTACTAATAGTGTTGCTCAACAGCTGCATTGATTATAAACATTAAATGATAGAATTAGAGTGAGGAGGAGGTTTAAGTATTATCTAGTCCGATTTCCTTATTTTATGAGGAACTAAGATCACCATAGACCAAGTGGCTTGCTGATGGGCGTACAGTTGGTAAGTGATAGTCAGGATGTGAACCCAATTTCTCTAACTTTTAAGTTGAGAATTTTATTTTCCTCCTTGGTACAATGCCCTAAAATTTGCTTTTTCTGACCTCTTGACTTATGTACATCAAACATTACCAGGTACACTCTTCTGTATTCTTATTTAACTTAGACTTCACTTTTGATTTTAATAGAAAAAAAATGACACACTTATATTTAAAGTTAGAAGGGACCTGAGGGACCATTTATTCCGACCCTCTCTCTTTTTAAAAAATGAATTGTGCCAGGACCCAGAGATAACTCACCAAATGGCAAAACTGCTCATTAACTATTTTATTGTCTTCTTTTTCAGTCCAAGGATCCTTGGTATAGAAAGCAGAAAACAAATAAAAGTTTAGTCTTTCTGCTTTTTCTCAAAGATACATAATCATTCGTGTATCCATCTTGAGCTATTATCATACCGATTCTTTCAACCACTTCATTTTGCCATTACGTATTTTAAAGTAAAACAAAGCAAAACCTTTTCAATTACCTCTTAGAGAAGAATATAGTGATCATTATGACCTTTAGGAGGTCTGTTTTTGTTCTGAGTCTTAAGTTTCTCAAATGACTATTTGACTGGTAGCCATAAATAGAGATGGAAATGCTTTTGGTTTATTTTTATTTTTTTGTTTTGCTCTTTTTGTCCCACAGTTATAATAATCCCTAAGGTGGTAAATTTGTATGGTATTGTTTTTATGACAACATTCAGCTGTGAGATTGGCTATATATCTTGGCTAACCCAATGGCCAACACATATTTAAAAAGACCAGATTCACCAGAAAATATAGAATGGTCAAAAGCCATTAAAATATGCAATCATTCTCCAAAAGGACCATGATCACTAAAATTTCATGACCTTATGGTGCCTGAAAAGCCTATATTGTCTTTCATGTTGAAACAGAGAAGAGCTATATTAAAGTGCAACTGATATCAAGGAAATCTTAAATACTATGCCTTTATTAGCTAGGAATACCTTTGCTTGAATTAGTTTATTACATCAGCAATACTATCCCCTGGCAGGTTCCTGGGGTGGAATTAAAAAAAAAAATCCCTTCCAGTAGTCTAATGTGAAAATGATCATGACATCACATCAGAGGGAATATCACATGAGGGACCTTGGCAAAGCTTAAGATAACATAAGGATACTACTAAGTTTCTTGAATGGAGAAGTCCAAGGGTAATTCAATAGGAAAATAAAGACAAACTCTGCAACCTCACAACTGTGCTGAACTTGGAAGGAGTGCTTTGTGGAAGTATTTCCCTTCTCCCCACCTTAGCCCTACATTTGGCATACCTAAGAAATATGAAATTTTTGAATGCTAAAAAGCAAAACTAATTTCTAGAGATCATAGTAAATCCCTAATCCATTTAAAATTTGTGGAAGAGCTCTTTTATAGCTATTAATGTTTTTATATATTTTTTTCTTTTGGATTTAATGTTTCTTTGGAAACATTTTTTTTAATTTTTGTGGTTTTGTTGTTGTTTTAGGAATGGAGAGAAATTTGAGGGAGAACTATTTCATCAAACCAATTCAGTTGCTTAAAGATCAATGTCTAACTTTTGAGAGACTGGTAAGAGGAAATTATCTGATTAACCAAATTCCTGGAACTTTGAGGGTTGACAGACCTAGGGCCAGTGAGTTAAACAGTGATAACAATTGTTCAGCAACTTCAATAATAGGATTCTATTTCCTTTTTTTTCCTTTTCAATAGAATCAATAGTTTTAAAAATGCAAACTATATCAGTAAGGCAGAATTCATGACTTCAAAGATTACCATGAATATGCCTGAATGGTCCATAATTGCAGGATATGAGGAATTCTCTAAGTAGAAGGCAGAGGAGTTAAAGCATTTACTGAAACTCAAAAGCAGCAGTCCCATGGACCAGTGTCCCCAGTTTGACATCCTGGCAAGAACCTTCCAATACCAGTGTGCCCATATCACAATAGTGACCAGGAGGCCACAGAGAAACATTATGGCAGCAAACCAAGCCATACTGGTGCTTCCCTCCCCCTCCCCCCCCCCCAATGCCAGGGCCCTACAGCAAGAAGATCACCCACTGGCCTCAAGCCCCTGCTCAGCACTCTCTGGTCTCCATGAGGGTTGGTCCTGCCTTTTTGTAGCACCTGCCACCGCCACTTCTGCCACAATCTCCAAGCTGTGTTCCAGCTAGCTGACTGCTTCCTCTCTCCTTCAGCTCTCAACTGCTCTCACCAACTGCCTCACCAAGTGCCTCTCCAACTGCCTCTTAGCTCTGCTCCAACTGTTCAGCAAGCTCCTTCCACCACAGGCTTCCATTGGCTCCTGTCCTAGTCACTCTCCCCAGGACCCTGAGAGCCCCGCCCCAGAAGTGCACTCAAATGGGTGGGGAAGATCTTCCCGTTCACTGATTGCCTTTACACAAACATAGCCATGTGTATCATGGTGATAGATGTAGGGGATGCATGAAAAATGTGCATGTCTACTGTTATTGAGATTCAATTGCCTTAAGTCCAAAGGAAGACATTTTTGCCTTATCAAAGTATAATTGAAACCAGCCATGAAAAAGCAGGGGTTCTGGTGTGTTCCTAGTCCTGCTTCAAAATAAAAACTAGCAAGCAGAGTGAAGGTATGAGGTTCACTCAGTATTGAAAATTTTCTCTTTGCAATCTAAGACCAAACCATTTGCATTCCCCCCATATCTAACAGAGTTGAAAATTAAATGAATTTCAAGTGAAGTCAAGTGAAGTCATTCCATATTCATGACCCACTGTCCATCATGCAGAAACAGGAGTATTTGAATTAAGATGTTGAAGAATGTAATAGAGAGCCAGATTACTGATTTGTGAAAGGTGATCCTACTGTCTGAAAATGACATGGGCAAATCATGCTTAGTCAGACTTTAATCTCCATACTGATATCTCAATAAAGAACAGCACGTACCTAAATTGCAAGCCATTATTTAAGAAAAATATCCAGCCTGAAAAACAAGAAAAAATGTAATTAACCCATGTCAGCCAATTTATTTTAATTGCACTCACCCTTTCCAGTTTATAAATAACTATCCCTGAAATGCTGCTTTAATTTTAAATTGAAAGCAGTGAGCATAGTCTTAAAAAAGATATTCACTTCATCTATATTATTAACAATCCAGTGATTTTACTTTTCTTCTAATTAAAATGTCTACCTACACAGAAAGCAAGAAAATTCATTGCATAACTCCTCCTTTCAAAAATATAATTGGGATTGATTTGAACATCTAAGAGTTTTCTGATATTTCATACCTTTCTAAAGAAATTAAAGCCATGTCTATGAATGATAACAAATTAGAACTAGTTTGTATTGTGCTATATGTGAAATAAACATGTTCAACATCCATCTACATGATATTTGGAGAGCAGGAGATATCTTCCTTTTCTATTTGTATCCCCATGGATGGGTGCAACGTTTCACACGTAGTGAGTGCTTAATAAATGCTCTATTCTTTCATTCATTTTGTGGTTGGCAAAGTACCTTATATGTATCATTTCATTTTTATAACAATTTTGTGATACAGTTGCTAATATTCCCATTTTACAGATCACAACAATTAGGCAGGGCAAGGTTTTGTGGCTTTCTTCTGGTTATACAACTAATAAGCATCTGAGGTGAAATTCAAACTCGTGTCTTCCTGACAAGTTCAATACTTTGAATCAACAATTTTCTTCATAATTACGTTAACTTTGGATGATCTCTAAGGTTCTATTCACCTCTTAATTTTTATCCTATACTTCCATTATATTGAAGTTCCAGTTGATAAGGCATATATTATTTTTACTTTGCATGTACAATATTATATTTATTTTGCTGACCCATACCTCTTGTCTGGAGGGGTTAAGAGAGGGGAAATGGAATACACACACTTATATGTTTATTTATATGTATATGTGTATGCGTATGCGTATGTGTATGTAGGCATATGTATGTATGTATGAGAATGTATGGGGAAAAGGATAGAGAGAACTGGGTATTATCATTCCATTTTTAAAAAAAAATATATTTTAAAATATTTGCATTGTCTAAAATGTAAACATAATAACAATTTTATACAGGAATTTTATATTTAAAATTTTAGCATCTATTCAGAGAATAGGAGAGTAATATATTTATATTGTGTTTCTAGAAAATGAAATTATTAGCTAGGAATATGGAAATGGTAATTATATACAACCACACACATCCTCATATTAATCACTCATTCTGCATAACATTTTATTAATTGAATTACTTAAAAACTAACATATATTTCTGTTTTGCTACTATAGTTTTTAGAAAAAAAATGTAATATATTTCTCCCCCTCTTTTCCTATCTCCTTTTTTCCTATTCCTCTTCTTCATTATCTTCATTTTCGAGATGAATTGCCCCGTTTAATACCCTTTATAAATGTATGAAGGATTCGAACTTAGGTCTCTCTGATTACAAGTCTACCAACCCTAGTTTATGTTCAGAAATCTAAACAAAGAGGAGTTTGACTATTACCTTTTAACTTTTTGATAGCTTCACATAACATTTTTTCAAGTCTTCCATTCATACATACACATAGAATGTGTGTGTATGTGTGTGTGAAATATCACAAATCTTGGACAAATTATACTTGCAAACAATTTCATTAATAATCCTTCTGTATTTCTCTGAATTTTTTCTCATTTGATTCATAAAATTACAGATGCAGAACATGATTTTGCTCTTCCCTACACTCTCCCTATAGTTGTATTGCCAGAAACATGCTCAATGTCAAGGTAGTTTAAAATTTTTCATTGATAGATTTTCTTTTTGTTGTAGAAAAATAACACAAAGAAAATTGGTATTCTAGCTTTGGGGACCAAAACATATTTAGTTTTCTATATCTTCAATATTTTTCTATAGAATATGAAACATAATTCAAAATTAATTTGTGTACCTACTGTAGATCTTTACTCTTATGCATGACTTTTTAGTGTTCTCCAGGTTCTTACTATTTTTTAGAACTTAAAATAACATTATCACTGTAAAACATTTTATTTGCATGACAGTTTTCTAAAAAGTTATTTTAAAATCAAACTAAGTTGGGCAGAACCCACAGAACAGCAGAGGGAAGCAGGGCTCCAGCCCAGGACAGCCTGGATGGTCTCTGGGTGAGGTCTATTCCACACAGAGCTGGGAGCTGGGAGCTGGAAATGGAGTGGAGCAGAGCCCAGCCTGAGCAGCATGGAACAACCAAACTTGGAGTCGGGCGGATGGGGCCCCTAGCACCCTGAATATGGGAGCTGCGGCAGTTACCAGACCCCTCGGCCCACAAACACCAAAGACTGCGGAGAAGGTTAGTGGGAAAAGCTGAGGGAGTGGAAGGAGTTCGCGGTTCAGCTTCCAGCCCCGGGGGCAGCGGAGGTGGGGCAGCTACAGCTGTTGTTACTTCCAGCTCCAGGCCCACCAGGTAGGAGGAATTAAGTAGCAGATCAGAGCAGGAGTGCAACAGCCTGTTGAAGATCTAAGCCCAGTCTGGACTGGGAGTTCTTGGGGAAGGAGTAGTGCGGGTCTGACAGAGCTGGCACCTCCCCCCCAAAAGTGGAACATAGAACTCGTTAGTCTACAAGCAGTCATACCCCACTGAAAAACTCAAGGGTCAAGTTAGTTGGTTGGGAATATGGCCAGGGAGCGAAAAAGCGCCCAGATTCAGTCTCAGACTTTGGATTCTTTCTTTGGTGACAAAGAAGACCAAAACATACAGCCTAAAGAAGACAACAAAGTCATAGAGCCTACAACCAAAGCCTCCAAGAAAAACATGAACTGGCCCCAGGCCATAGAAGAACTCAAAAAGGATTTGGAAAAGCAAGTTAGAGAAGTAGAGGAAAAATTGGGAAGAGAAATGAGAAGGATGCGAGAAAACCATGAAAAACAAGTAAATAACTTGCTAAAGGAGACTCAAAAAAATACTGAAAAATACACTGAAGAAAACAACACGTTAAAAAACAGACTAACTCAAATGGCAAAAGAGCTCCAAAAAGCCAATGAGGAGAAGAATGCCTTGAAAGGCAGAATTAGCCAAATGGAAAAGGAGGTCCAAAAGACCACTGAAGAAAATACTACTTTAAAAATTAGATTGGAGCAAGTGGAAGCTGGTGACTTTATGAGAAATCAGGATATTATAAAACAGAACCAAAGGAATGAAAAAATGGAAGACAATGTGAAATATCTCCTTGGAAAAACCACTGACCTGGAAAATAGATCTAGGAGAGATAATTTAAAAATTATTGGACTACCTGAAAGTCATGATCAAAAAAAGAGCCTAGATACCATCTTTCAAGAAATTATCAAGGAGAACTGCCCTGATATTCTAGAGCCAGAGGGTAAAATAGAAATTGAAAGAATCCATCGATCGCCTCCTCAAATAGATGCCAAAAAGAAATCTCCTAGGAATATTGTCGCCAAATTCCAGAGCTCCCAGATCAAGGAGAAAATACTGCAAGCAGCCAGAAAGAAACAATTTGAGTATTGTGGAAACCTAATCAGAATAACCCAAGATCTGGCAGCTTCTACGTTAAGAGATCGAAGGGCTTGGAATGCGATATTCCGGAGGTCCATGGAGCTAGGATTAAAACCTAGAATCACCTACCCAGCAAAACTGAGTATCATGTTCCAAGGCAAAATATGGATTTTCAATAAAATAGAGGACTTTCAAGCTTTCTCAGTGAAAAGACCAGAACTGAATAGAAAATTTGACTTTCAAACACAAGAATCAAGAGAAGCATGAAAAGGCAATCAAGAAAAAGAACAAGAAAAAGAAATTGCAAGGGACTTACTAAAGGTGAACTGTTTTGTTGACATTCCTACATGGAAAGAAGATGTGTATGATTCATGAGACCTCAGTAGTAGGGTAGTTGAAGGGAATATGCATATATATATATATATATATATATATATGTATATATATATGAATGTGTATGTATGTATATATTTATGTGTTATATGTATGTATGTGTATGTATGAGTATATATATATATATGTGAGTGTGTGTGTGTGTGTGTATATATATATATATATGTAAAAGAGAGAGAGCAGACACAGGGTGAGTTGAAGATGAAGGGAAGATATCTAAAAGAAATAAAATGAAATTAAGGGATGAGAGAGCAACATACTGAGAGAGGGAGATAGGGAGAGATAGAATGGGGTGGATTATCTCGCATAAAGGTGGCAAGAGGAAGCAGTTCTGTGGGAGGAGGGGAGAGGGCAGGTGAGGGGGGAATGAGTGAACCTTGTTCTCATCAGATTTGGCCTGAGGGGGAATACCATACATACTCAGTTGGGTATCTTACCCCACAGGAAAGAAGAGGGAGGAAGATAAAAAAAAAAATAAAAGGGGGGGGATGATGGAGGGGAGGGCAGATGGGGGTGGAGGTAATCAAAACAAACACTTTGGAAAGGGGACAGGGTCAAGGGAAAAAATTCAGTAAAGCGGGATGGGTTGGGAAGGAGCAAAATGTAGTTAGCCTTTCACAACATGAGTATTGTGGAAGGGTTGTACATAATGATACATGTGTGACCTAGGTTGAATTGCTCGACTTCTTAGGGAGGGTGGGTGGGAAGGGAAGAAGGGAGAGAATTTGGAACTCAAAGTTTTAAAATCAGATGTTCAAAAAAAAAAGTTTTTGCATGCAACTAAAAAATAAGACACAGGCAATGGTGCGTAGAAATTTATCTTGCCCTACAAGAAAGGAAGGGAAAAGGGGATGAGAGGGGAGGGGGGTGATAGAGGGGAGGGCTGACTGGGGAACAGGACAACCAGAATATAAGCCATCTTGGAGTGGGGGGAGGGTAGAAATGGGGAGAAAATTTGTAATTCAAACTGTTGTGAAAATCAATTCTGAAAACCAAATATGTTAAATAAATAAATTTAAATTAAAACAAATAAAAAAAATCTCTTTGAGATATAAAAAAAAAATCAAACCAAGTTACTGAAGATTTCTTGTCACTTTAAAATGGTTCTTGTTCTTCTCTCTAGTGAAGAAGATGTATGACAATAAGAATTGATTTGGACAAATATGAACCTGACACAGTCATCAGCCATTTATTTACCTAAAGAAGAGGGCATTTCAATATTAGCTAAGAATTTTGTAAAAGTTATGAAACAGATAGGATTATTCACTTCTATTTAGAACTTTATAAATTTTTAAAATCTAAAATAATTCACATGCCTGAAATCATCTGAATTATATTAAAGTAGTCTTTTATTATTTTTAAAAGCTGATATTATGTACTCAAACTGTCCTCACACAGCGTGTTTTTTTAACATCCAAGACATATTCAACCACTGATCTCAAAAATTCTTGTCTAAATTCGATTCTCTATTTAGATAGATTTGCATTGTAATAGATGATTGTCCAGGAACAAGAAAGGTCTGAAAAGTGAGGGGCAAATCATCTAATCATACTGATCTTTGGTCTCCACTATTCTACTTTAAAATAGATGATTTTTCAAAGTTGATTTTGCTATAGACATGTTATGTTCACATGGTCGTACACACATTAATTAAAAGAAAAACAAGATTAAATATAGGTGGTTTCAGTGTATTATTCATTTTCTGAAAGTTTAAATATTAGTATTTTGTTAGCACTCTAATTCCTGACCACTTAATCCTCATGGCACTGAAGTGAACCATTGCGCTTCATCTATTTTTCCCATAGTATCTTTTGAAGGACATAGATTAAGTGTAGAAAGAGAGCTAAGTTATTTCACTGGAGATTTTTCTTACTCATATTTTCTCTGTTACAGCCTTACCTTCATCAAGGGATAAGACAACTCCATGAATCTAATTTTGTTGCCTGTGGTAACCATGAAGTTATTACAAATAATTTATTCAAAAAGATTCAAAGTTTTCATTACCCAAACAGAATCTCTGATTTGATGGCATTCTTTAGCCTCTGTACTTATTCATATATGGAAAATATAAGCAGAAAGATGTAAAAGTATGCAAGCTAATTCACATGACAAATGCATACAAAGTATAGCACTTTACCAACCTCAAAGACAAAAATAAGAAAGAGCCATACCCATGGCATTTTATAAGAAATATCCACTTTTCCTTTTTTTTATATATTATATAGCTTCTGATTGTTATTATTATATTTTTCTTGAAGTCATAAAAAATAATGAAACTTTCTTTTTGGTAACAACAATTCTAGTCACCTTTGGAGTTTTGATAACAGATTCTGGGACAAAGGCATCTTAATATCAATTAATATCAAATTAAATTGATGTCAGTGATTGATGGATAGTATTCCAATCAGAATCATAATAGAAATTTGTATATGTATTCAAAAGGAGGGAAGAAGCAGATGAAATTTATGAAAGGTAATTTCATTCATTTTAGTAAGGCTAATTTATATATAGTTCAGGCTTTAAGGTTTTCTAATTCTAATGCAAAGCCCCTCAAATAAAAATAAGGCATGAATATGTTTTAATGTATGTATGTATACATGTATATGTACAGACACATAGATGTGTCTACATGCTACATATGTGTGTATAGTGTGTATATCTATGTGTATACACACAAAAATATTCACAAGCACATCTATTGGTTACTGTCTATATGTGATTATATGTATATATTTAGAGTACAGTACTACGCTAAATGTTAAGAGGGTTACAAAATTTATTGTCCTCATAGAGTTTATAGTTTAGAAGGGGGAAATTAATTCCAGTTGATTCTATCCAAGCCTATTCCAAAGCAAATGCATTTCTTCAAAGATGCCTCTTTGCAGCCTTATAGCAAAAAATATGTATACAATCATGAAAATACCACTTAATTTTATAGATGAATACCAATATATGACAATTTTTTTCTTGCCAAAGTAGTTGTTCATTTTTCACATTAAAGAAACTATGTAGAGTTGTTGTAGTGATGAGTGCATCTCAAAAAGGAAGTGGCAAACTCTGTTCCTCACAGCTCTTTTTCATTCATACACTATTCTTTTGGGAATGGAAGACAGAATTGAGGAATATTGCAGTCAAAGAAAGCCTTGTAATTGAAATAGAAGAAGAAAAAGACTTAAAGTACATTTACAATTTAACTCTCTTGCCAATACTTTGCAAGAGCTAGTTTGAGATACTTGGCTTAAGTGTTTTGAGGAAAAAAAATTGAAATATAGGGGCAGCTAGGTGGCACAGTGAATAGAGCACCAGACCTGGAGTCAGGAGGACCTGAGTTCAAATCCAGCCTCAGATATTTGACACTTACTAGTTGTGTGACCTTGGGCCAGTC
The DNA here is from genome assembly GCF_011100635.1 of Trichosurus vulpecula. Lineage (NCBI taxonomy): Eukaryota > Metazoa > Chordata > Mammalia > Diprotodontia > Phalangeridae > Trichosurus > Trichosurus vulpecula. Next base: position 329,265,008 of record NC_050573.1, on the reverse strand, counting down.
ACTTAACCCTGAATGCCTCACCTCCCCCATCCAAAAAAAACTGGAATTCAGGAAAAGTGTGAATAAACTATTCATGTGTTTTGACCAATAAATCCTCACTCTGGGGTTATAGCTTGAGCAGGTCAAATAATGAAACAAAGGTCTAATGTTTACCAAGACAACCGCATTTGTGGAGGGGGGGACAAGTAGCAAAGAACTGAAAATAAAATGGGTCCATTAATCTTGGAGTGGCTAAATATACTAAAGTACATAAATATGATGGATTTTAACAAATAGGGAAATTCAAAGAAATATGAAGAGACTTGTATGAACTGCTGCAAAATGGACAAAGCAGGACCAGAAGAAAAATACAAATAAATAATATCTATAGTGATATATATGTATATATATAATATATAAAACACAAATATATGCATTTATATCACTAAAAGGAAGCTGAACACTTAGTAACTAAATAATAAAATCTTAGTTCTGGACATGAAATGGTGTCTGTCTCTGTCTCTGTCTTTCTGCATCTGTCTGTTTCTCTATATCATTATATATCTCTATCTATATACAGATATATATCTCATTTTCTCACTTCTCATGATGTGAGAGAGACCCTGTGGTCTTTATTGTGGTTGCTCACATATGAACATGTACTCATCTAGGTGAACCAGAGGTGGGATCTCAGTGCTGTTTTCCTTTCTGCTTTGTGTTTCTTTAGCTGTACACAAGTGACCAAATAGTGACCTTAAGCCTCAGAAGTAGTTAAATAAGTTCGAGAAATAAGGAGCTCCTCAATCACTCAGTCATTTTAGGCTGGATCTCCAAATCTCTACCCTCTCCCCAACCACAAGATGGCATGCATTCTGATTACTCCTTTACCCAGTCCACCCTACCTTCTATCACCCCCATGCCCTTCTCTCTTACTTTCTTATAGAGCAAGATAGATTTCTATACCCCATTGCTTGTTTATCTTATTTCCTAGTTGCATGTAAAAACAATTTTTTACTTTTGTTTTATAAATTAAGTTCCAAATACTCTCCCTTCTTTCCTCCCCACCCATCCTCATTGAGAAGGTAAGCAATTCAATATCAGTTATACCTGTGTAGTTATGCAAAACATTTCCATAACAGTCATGTTGTGAAAGACTAACTACATTTTCCCCCATCTTATCTTGCCCCCCATTTATCCTATTTTCTCTTTTGACTTATTCCGTTTCAAAAGTGTTTGCTTCTGACTACTTCCTTCCCTAACCTGCCCTCCTTTTTATCATCCCCCCTCTTATCCCTTTCCCTGCTACTTGCCTGTAGCAAAAGGTACCCAATTGAGTGTGTATGTTATTCCCTCCTTAAGCCAAATCCAATGAGAGCAAGGTTCACTCATTCCCTTTCGCCTCCCCCCTCCCTTCCCTTCAAATATAACTGCTTTTTCTTGTCTCTTTTATGTGAGATAATATACCTCATTCTATCTCTCCCTTTCTCCTTCTTCTCTCACCTCTTAATTTTATCTTTTAGATATCATCCCTTCATATTCAACTCATCCTATGCCCTCTGTCTATATATATGCATATTTCCTTCACTTACCCCAGTACTGAGAAAGGTCTCATGAGTTACAAATCTCTTCCCATGTAGGAAGGTAAATAGTTCAACTTTAATAAGTCCCTTATGATTTCTCTTTCCTGTTCACCTTTTCATGCTTCTCTTGATTCTTATATTTGAAAGTCAAATTTTCTATTCAGCTCTGGTCTTTTCATTGAGAATATTTGAAAGTCCTCTATTTCATTGAATATCCATTTTCCCCCTGAAGCATTATACTCAGTTTTGCTGGGTGGGTGGTTCTTGGTTTTAATTCTAGTTCCTTTGACCTCCAGAATATCATATTCCATGTCCTTTGAACCCTTAATGTAGATGCTGCTAAATCTCGTGTTATCATGATTCTGGTTCCACAGTGCTTGAATTGTTTCTTTCTGGTTGCTTGCAATATTTTCTCCGTGACATGGGAACTCTGGAATTCGGCTACAATATACCTAGGTGATTTCTTTTTGGGATGTTTTTAAAGAGGCAATTGGTGTATTCTTTCAATTGCTATTTTACCCTCTGACTCTAGAATATCAGGGCAGTTTTCCTTGACAATTTCTTGAAAGATGATGTCTAAGCTCTTTTTTGATCATGGCTTTCAGATAGTCCAATAATTTTTAAATTATCTTTCCTGGATCTATTCTCCAGGTCATTGGTTTTTCCAATGAGATATTTGATGTTTTCTTCTATTTTTTTTCATTCTTTTGGCTCTGTTTTATGATTTCTTGATTTTTCATAAAGTCACTAGCTTCCATTTGCTCCATTCTAATTTTTAAGGAAATATTTTCTTCAGTAAGTTTTTGGACATCCTTTTCCATTCAGCAATCCTGCTTTTTAAGGCATTCTTTTCCTCATTGGCCTTTTGAACCTCTTTTGCCAGTTGGGTTAGTCTATTTTTAAGGTGTTATTTTCTTCAGTATTTTTTGGGTCCTTTAGCAAGCTGTTGACTTGTTTTTCATGATTTTCTTATATCATTCTCATTTCTTTTCCCAGTTTTTCTTCTTGTTCTCTTACTTGATTTTCAAAATCCTTTGTGAGTTCCTCCCTGGCCTCCAACCAATTCATATTTTTCTTGGAGGCTTTGAACGTAGGACCTTTGATATTGTTGTCTTCTGGTTGTATCTTTTGATCTTCTCTGTTACCAAAGTAGGATTCTATAATCTGAGGTGTTTTTTTAATGCTGTCTGATCTTCTTTTCACTTGACTTTTATGCTTGTTGTCAAGGTATGACTTTGCTTCTAGAGTGGAGAGGGCTCTGTCCCAAGCTTCAGGGGTTTTGCACAGCTGTTTTTTGTTTCTTTTTTTTTCTTTTTCTTTTTTTTTATTTAATTTTTTAATATATTTATTTTTCAGCATTAATTTTCACAAGAGTTTGAATTACAAATTTTCTCCCCATTTCCACCCACCTGCCCATTCCAAGATGGCGTATATTCTGGTTGCCCCATTCTGCAGTCAGCCCTCCCATCTGGCACCCCATTCCCCTCCTATCCTCCTTTTCCTTCTTCTCTTGTAGGGCAAGAAAAATTTCTATGTCCCATTGCCTGTGTATGTTATTTCCTATGTTGCATTCAAAAGCTTTTTTTTTGTTGTTGTTTTTGAATGTCTGTTTTTAAAACTTTGAGTTCCAAATTCTCTCCCCTCTCCCCTCTCTGCCCACCCTCCCTAAGAAGGCAAGCAATTCAACATAGGCCACATGTGTATCTTTATGTAAAACCCTTCCACACTCATGTTGTGAAAGATTAACTATGTTTTGCTCCTTCCTAACCTATCCCCCTTTATTGAATTTTCTCCTTTGACCCTGTCCCTTTTTGAAAGGTTTTGTTTTTGATTACCTCCTCCCCTGTCTGCCCTCACTTCTATTGTCCCCCCTTTTTTATCTTCTTCCTCATTTTTTCCTGTGGGGTAATATACACAACTGTGTATGGTATTCCCTCCTCAGGTCAAATCCAATGATAGCAAGATTGACTCATTCCTCCTCACCTGCCGCCTCTTCCCTTCCTAGAGAACTGCTTTTTCTTGCCACTTTTATGCGAGATAATTTACCCCATTCTATCTCTCCCTTTCTCCTTCTTTCAATATATTCCTCTCTTATCCCTTAATTTGATTTTATTTTTTTGGATATCATCCCTTCATATTCAACTCACCCTGTGCCCTCTGTCTATACACATATACACAAATATACATATATATATATATATGTGTGTGTGTGTGTGTGTGTGTGTGTGTGTGTATATGTGTATATATATATATATATACACCTACATATATACGTACATACACACATATATGTATGTATATATATATGCATACACATATCCATATATATGCATATTCCTTTCAGTTATTATGATATTGAGGTCTCATGAATCATACACATCATCTTTCCATGTAGGAATGTAAACAAAACAGTTCAACTTTACTAAGTCCCTTATGATTTCGCTTTCTTACTTACCTTTTCATGCTTCTCTTGATTCTTATGTTTGAAAGTCAAATTTTCCATTCAGCTCTGTTCTTTTAGCTGAGAAAGCTTGAAAATCCTCTATTTTATTGTAAATACATATTTTGCCTTGGAGCATGATACTCAGTTTTGCTGGGTAGGTGATTCTTGGTTTTAATCCTAGCTCCATAGACCTCAGGAATATTGTATTCCAAACCCTTTGGTCCCTTAATGTGGAAGCTGATAGTGTTGCCACGGTACTCAAATTGTTTCTTTCTGGTTGCTAGCAGTATTTTCTCCTTGACCTGGGAGCTCTGGAATTTGGCGACAATGTTCCTAGGAATTTCCTTTTTGGGATCTTTTTGAGGAGGTGATCTGTGGATTCTTTCAATTTCTATTTTACCCTCTGGCTCTAGAACATCAGGGCAGTTCTCCTTGATAATTTCTTGAAAGATGATATCTAGGCTCTTTTTTTGATCATAGATTTCAGGTAGTCCAATAATTTTTAAATTATCTCTCCTGGATCTATTTTCCAGGTCAGTGGTTTTTCCAATGAGATATTTTACATTGTCTTCCACTTTTTCATTCCTTTGGTTCTGTTTTATAATATCTTGATTTCTCATAAAGTCACTAGCTTCCACTTGCTCCAATCTAATTTTTAAGGTAGTATTTTTTTCAGTGGTCTTTTGGACCTCCTTTTCCACTCAGGTAATTCTGCCTTCGTTCTTCTCCTCATTGGGTTTTTGGAGCTCTTTTTCCATTTGAGTTAGTCTATTTTTTAAAGTGTTGTTTTCTTCAATATTTTTTTCAGTGTTTTTTTGGGTCTCCTTTAGTAAGTCATTGACTTGTTTTTCATGGTTTTCTTGCATCATTCTCACTTCTCATCCCAATTTTTCCTCTACTTCTTTAACTTTCTTTTCCATCTCCTTTTTGAGCTCTTCCATGGCCTGAGACCAGTTCATGTTTTTCTTGGAGACTTTCGGTGTAGGCTCTTTGACTTTGTTGACTTCTTCTGGCTGTTTGTTTTGGTCTTCTTTGTCACCAAAGAAAGATTCCAAAGTCTGAGACTGAATCTGAGTGTGTTTTAGCTGCCTGACCATGTTCCCAGCCAACTTACATCACCCTTGAGTTTTTCATTGGGGTGTGACTGCTTGTAGAGCAAAGAGAATTTTGTTCCAAGCTTGAGGGGATGTGCCATTGATTTCACAGCTATTTCTGTACAGCCAGCTCTGCCACACCAACACTCCTCCTTCCTCAAGAACCACTAACCCAGACCTCATGCAAATCTTGAGCAGGCTCTGCACTCCTGCTTGGATCTGCCACTTAATTCCTCCCACCAGGTGGGCCTGGGGCTGGAAGTAACTGCAGCTGTAGTTCTGTAGCCGCTCCTCCCCTGCTGCCCCTAGGGTGGTGGCCTAACCACAAACTCTGTGCAGCTTTTCCCACTAACCTTCTCTGTTGTCTTTGGTGTTTGTGGGTTGAGAAGTCTGGTAACTTCCACAGCTCACTCATTCAGAGTGCTAGGGCCTGTTCTGCCTGGCACCCTGTCTGGTTGGTCCTCCCACCACCCATGCTGAGCTCCACTCCCCTCCACTCTGTGCATGATAGACCTCATCCAGCGACCATCCAGGCTGTCTTGGGCTGGATCCCTGCTTCCCTTTGCTATTTTGTGGGTTCTATAGTTCTAGAATTTGTTCAGAACCATTTTTTATAGCTTTTTGGAGGGACCTGGAAGGGAGTTCACGCAAGTCCCTGCTTTCTAGCTGCCATCTTGGCTCCACCCCCCTGCACAGCTGTTTTCTGAGCTACTTCTAGGTACCTGTAAATTTTCAATTCTTCTGAAGTGGTATGATCCAAGGAGAGGTGTTTACTCCTCTCCTGGCCTGTTCTCTTGTCTGTGAGTGACCTCAAGCACTCTTCTCAGCCCAGGAACTGCATGGAGGATTCTCTCTTCCCCATCAGTGCTCCTCCTCACCCCACGACTGCCACCAAGGACTGCAACCTGGATCTAAGCAGGGCAAAGCAAGAGAATCCTGCTTCAGTGCTGCTCTGATAAGACCCTTGATTCTCCCACTGGAGCTCTAGAAGCAGCCACTGCCACTGCTGCAGCTGATACAGCCACCTCTACCACCCTGGGTCTGGGGAAGGACCACTCTTCTCTCACCCAGGTCTGACAGAGTTTTCCCATTGACCTTTTATAATGTCTTTGGTGTTTGTGGGTTGAGAAATCTGGAAACCACCACAGCTGCCTGTGATTCAGTGCTCTGAAGCCTGCTCTGGCCAGGTCTGCTCTAGCATTGTCTGTGCTGGTACAGCCCATACTGGGTTGCACTCTGCTCCCGGCATGGTGCAATATAGCCTTCTGGTCAGGCTTCCAGGCTGTCTTGGGCTACAGATTTGTTTTGCTTCGTCATTTTGTGAGTTTTGTAGTTCTAGAATTTGTTTAGAGTCATTTTTACAGGTATTTGGAGGGATTTGGGGGGAAAGCTCAACCAAGTCCCTGCTTTTACTCTGCCATCTTGGCTCTGCCCCTGACTATCCTCCTTTAGATACTACTTTCCCCTAAGACTAAACTTGGGACCTTTCTGAGACTAGATCCTCACTGAAAAGGAGAATCCCTGGCCTGCACAGCCAAAGCCTGTCTACTATTAATCCATTTTTTTATAAAAAAAATATTTCTAAGTAAATCAAAACACATCACTCAGGGGGGTTTTCTATTTTTTGTTTGTTGGTTTTATTCCTTGAGGATACCAGTGCATTACAAAGGCATGGATACTTCCGTCTTAACATAATATGAAAAAAGTAAAACATGTGTAGTAAGAAAATGTAAAATTATTATTCTGATTTGAAGTAACATAAGGAAGGAAATCTATTTATGGGCCACCAGATGGTGGGAACTAAATCTCTAAGTACAATGTCTATAATATTTTCCTTTTGATTTAATTTTCATATGTGGTATAATTTTTGTTAGTTTGTTAATTGTTAAGATAGCATATAAGCCCTTGGCAGGTAAGAAGATGTGAATAACACCTTAGGTACTGAATAACAAACAAACAAACAAGTTTAATGAATTATCTAAGAAACTAAAAATGTACCAGGAAAACTAATACTGAAATCACTGAGGAAGATTGTTTTTTTTTTTAATTTCTGCATTGTCTCAATTGCAGTTTTTTTCACTTAATTTTATTTTTAAATTATGAAATGTTTGTTTTCTTTCTTGCCCATCAAGGCCATTTTAAAAGAAACAAAACAAAAGGAAACAATATCATGGTAACAAACACACTTAGTCTAGCCCAACAAATTCCCACATTCTCTATGTTCATACTATACCTCAATCTGTCTCTCTGTAAGACAGTGGCTAGTGTTTCAAAATAAGTCCTTTAGAATCCTGGTTAACCATTGTCTTTGTCAGAAGTATTAAGCCTTTCAGAGTTTTTATATAAATTGTTTTCCTGCTTTTTTTTTTCCAGGATAACAATTCACACTTTGAACATTAGTATATAACTATGCTTATGGAAAAAGGAAATGGGCCCCCATCTCCCATAAACTGTTAAAGCCATTTCACTAGTGAATTGTCATGAGTTCAGTAAGTTATTTTTGTTTTGATTACTCCACTTAGATTGAGTGTTTTAGAACTTCCATTACCCCAATTTTAAAGGGTTTTAAATACTGAGAAACATGTGATATTGTACATCAACTTGACCCAACAACCTTTGCCTTGAGAATGATGATTTGATTCTTAGTATGAGCTAATTGCAGAGTTCAATTTCTTATATTGACTGCACTTAAAGTTAATGTAAGTAAATTGGACTTTTAAAGGAACACATTTATGATTGAAAATGACAGGAACATTGATCATGGTAAACCTTGGAATGGTTAAATGGTAGAAAATGCCCTCTTTCCATATACAATAACATTTTCAATCTATTATTATAGGGTTTACATTGTCAATCAATAATAATAGGAGAAAACCTACCTAAAATCCATGTAAATACCTTTTTCCCAACTCTAGTACCATTTCTAGAATTTGAAGGTGTATGTATGATTGTAAAGGAAATGTAGTGGTCATGCAGTGGGATCCTGGAAGAAAATATGGGTATCACAAGTGCTATACTATTGGGCATGTAATGATTAAAGTCATATAGGAAACCCTGTAGTATATTGGGGGAATATCTTGTGGAGGAATTGTCAGAAGCAGAGATATTGGAGTCACCTTGTACTTGATCTAGGGAAAGATAATTGTTAAATTTTCAGTGGAACATTTATACATGGAAATCATCGTATGCTATAAATCAAAGTTTGGATTTCTGTTTTTCATTGTCTAGATTTAAGAAAGTGATGGAGATGTTAATGAATATTAAAATTAAAAGTGTATCATATATATATATATATATATATATATATATATATATATATATATATATATATATATATATGTATATAATATTTTGGTGTGGGGCATGTAGGAGGAGAGCTGGTTGTTGAACATGTACCAGTATATCCCTGAAGAAAGGACAGGGATAAAAATATGTAGAGGAGTTGTGGGTGTTTTGCAAACTACATAATTAAAGAATATACACATATCAATGAAATAAAAAATTCATACAATGTGAAAGTTTATATAAAAGAAAAGCCAAAGATAAGGCAACACAATGGATATCATAAACATTTAATTTTTGCCATGAGGGTGACATTTAAAGAATCATCACAATAAAAATTAACAATATTTTCATATCTTTATATAAAATATTATTTGCTTTCCTCTAGTTTAGTTTTGGGGTAGTTAAGCAGGGCAGCAGATAGAGCAGTGGGCCTGGAGTCAGGATGACCTGAGTTCAAATTCAGCTTCAGGCACTTACTATCTGTGTGACCCTGGACAAGTCAATTAATTCAATTTTCCTAAGTTTCCTCACATACAAAATAAGTTGGAGAAGGAAATGGCAAACCATATCCATATCTTTGCCAAGAAAATCCCAAAATGAATCTTGAAAAATCAGACACATCTTAAATGACTGAACATCAACAAGCTTAGTTTGTGCCTTTTATTCAGGGATTTTATTATTTATTTAATATTTTTAGCTTTCTGCATTGATTTACACAAGATTTTGAATTACAAATTTTCTCCCCATTCCTACCCTCCCTCCCACTCCAAGATGGCATATATTCTGATTGCCCCATTTCCAAGTCAGCCCTCCCTTCTGTCACCCCACTCTCCCCATCCCCTTTTCCCTTACTTTGTTGTAGGGCAAGATAAATTTCTATGCCCCATTGCCTGTATATCTTATTTCACAGTACCATGCAAAACCAACTGTTTTTGAACATCTGCTTTTAAAACTTTGAGTTCCAAATTCTCTCCCCTCTTCCCTCCCCACCCACCCTCTCTAAGAAGGTGAAGAATTCAACAGGGCCACATGTATATCACTATGCAAAACCCTTCCACAACACTCATGTTGTGAAAGACTAACTATATTTTGCTACCTCTTATCCTCTCCTCCTTTGTTCAATTATCTCCCTTGACCATGTCCCTTTTCAAAAGTGTTTGCTTTTGATTACCTCCTCACCCTATCTTCCCTCCCTTCTATTGTCCCCCCTTTTTTATCCTTTTCTTCCTTCTTTCCTGTGGGGTAAGATACCCAATTGAGTGTGTATGTTATTCTCTCCTCAAGTCAAATCCGAGGAGAGCAAGATTCACTCATTCCCCCTCACCTGGCCCCTCTTCCCTTCCAATGAACTGCTTTTGTCTTGCCACTGTTATGTGAGATAATTTACTCCATTCTATTTCTCCCTTTTTGCCTCTCTCAATATATTCCTCTGTCATCCCTTAATTTTATTTTTTTAGGTATCATCCCTTCATATTCAACTCACCCTGCGCCATCCATCCATCCATCTATCTATCTATCTATCTATCTATCTATCTATCTATCTATCTACCTATCTGTATATTGCCTTCAGCTACCCTAATACTGAGGTCTCATCAATTACACACATCATCTTTCCATGTAGGGATGTAAACGAAACAGTTCAACTGTACTAAGTCCCTTATGATTTCTCTTTCTTGTTTACCTTTTCATGCTTCTCTTGATTTTTATGTTTGAAAGTCAAATTTTCTATTCAGCTCTGGTCTTTTGACTGAGAAAGCTTGAAAGTCCTCTATTTTATTGAAAATCCATATTTTGCTTTGGAGCATTATGCTCAGTTTTGCTGGGTAGGTGATTCTCGGTTTTGATCCTAGCTCCATTGACCTCTGGAATATCATATTCTAAGCCCTTTGATCCTTTAATGTAGAGCCTGCTAGATCTTGTGTTATCCTGATTGTGTTTCCACAATACTCAAATTGTTTCTTTCTGGCTGCTGGAGCTCTGGACACAGCCTCAGAGCTGCACCATCTCCACCACCCCTAGGGCAGTGGCCAACCATGAACTCCTTTTACCCTGTCCCAGAAGCTTTTCCCACTAACCTGTTCTGTTGTCTTTGGTGTTTGTGGGTTGAGGAGTCTAGTAGCTGCCACAGCTCAATGATTCAGGGCCCTATGGCCTGTTTTGCCCAGCTCCCAGTCTGGTTGATCCTGGCACAGCCCAAGTTGGGCTCTGCCCAGCTCTGCTCCCAGCTCTGTGTGATAGACCCTTCCCAGCAACCATCCAGACTGTCCTTGGCTGGAGCCCTGCTTCCCTTTGCTATTTCATGGGTTCTGCAGCTCTAGAATTTGTTCAGAGCCATTTTTATAGGTGTTTGGGAGGATCTTGTGGAGAGCTTAAGCAAGTCCCTGCTTTCCAGCCACCATCTTGGATCTGCCCCCCCACCCCAGTTTGTTCCTTTTAAAATTAAATTTGGTGTTTACGAAAAATAGTAAATGATTTTTCCAAAATCATTCCATGATCTTATCCTAGAAGATAATAGGGATGGCATAATAAAATCTCATTCTAGAACTATATTGTTATACAATACCAGTTCTATTTTAATGTGATGAAAACTTGCTCCAAACCATTAGTACTCCTAGAAGTAGATGCCTAGTAAGTGAAAAAAAAATACACAAAAATGAAAATTTGTTAGAAAATTTTAAATTTTTTGAAATATGAGTTTTCTAACCATGTCTGAATTTATGGATTTTTTTTTCAAATATATATATGAGATAAGCATGGCTCTAAGAAAAAGCTAACATACAGTTAACTTGAAAAATAATAGTGTATAATGTTGGTCACATGGCTTAATAGATGAAGATTACTAATGAGCTTTTAGAATCTAATTAGGTCCACGTGAACAAAATAGAATGGGATACCAATATAATTTATCTTTCTTAGGTGATTATATTGTAGATTTTCAGAGTTTCAAGGGGCCCCAGAGATTAGCTGAATAGTTCAATTTATACATGAATATGAATTGTCCCTACATCACAAGCACCAATTGACCGTCCAGTTTTGTTTTGTTTTTTCCTTTGAGACTTCTAGTGAAAAGTATCCTACTACCTCCCAAAGCAGCCAATTCCACTTTAGCGTAGCTCTAAATGTTATAAAACTTTTCCTTGCATCAATCATAAATTTGCCATTTCGCAACATAATCCATTGTTCCTAATAAAATTCATGTCTTTTGCATAACAAGTCTCATACTACTGCTACATAAAAATACTTCAAAGACTAGAAGACAATTATACTGCCCTGTCTAAAAGTATTCTTCTCTAGAAAAAACAATCCTTCCCATTCCATATATATGAGATACCAAGGTGTGGTGATAATGTAGTTAAAAATTTTTCTTGATCGTTAACCCATTAACAGGTCTCAGGGGGAGCTAGTTAAAGGAAGCTTGATTAGGAGAGGCTTGTAGCAAAAGGCCCATAGCCTTTTGCTAATTAGGTCACTAGGTCTTTGAAGCCCTCAGCTTCTAAAAAGATTATAAGTGCGTGTGTGTGTGTGTATATGTGTGTGTGTGTGTGTGTGTGTATACACACACACACACGCACGCACATATATATATATATATATATATATATATATATATATATATATATATATATATATACACACACACACACACACACACTCTGAGGGAAGCCATTAAGCTCTCTCCCACTGCAGGAGGAGAGGACACAGACAAGAAGAGAGCTAAAAGGTTATAGGATAGCTTTGCTCCCTACTGTTATATCATGTTTTAAATTCCTTGCCTTTATGATACAATAGGCTTACTGGTTTGGGGATATAATTGCTGCTACGTTGAATTGGCGTTACTGATTTGGGGATCTAATCCTCTGGTGTCTGAATAAATCTTTTACTTCTTTTGCCTTCTATATTGAAAGTCCCTTATATTCTGCTATGCAGAACTATACAGGGATATTCATGGTCACCATCAATATTGTGACACTTGCCTTACTGATACACAAGACCCATAGTGTTCCTGCTTCAAATCAATAAACATTAACTAAGTTCCTAGTTATAGTTAAGGCATTGTCCTAAATACTGAATATCCACTTATAGATGTTCTCTAGTTTCAGAATGTTTTTTCCTAAAATGTGATACACAGAATTAAATATAATAATCTAGATTTCTAGGCCTCGACAGTATTACTCTCTTAATGTAGCCTAGATGTGCATTAGCTTTTTTGACTTTCAAATCACAATACTGACTAATACTCATTTTCAAGTCCAAAAAGACCCCAATCTGTTTTTCAGACAAATTGCTATCTAAACAGCCATATATGCCTCATCTTGTATTTGAAAATCTGTGTCTGCAAAGGTACATATGTGCTTATGAGGCTTCAAATTTTTGTATCACAAACTTCCCTTGAGCACCATGTATGTCTTCCTGGACATATCCATGTTGAGGCCTCATACTCAGGATGCATCATAATAAACTAATCATCCCAACCTTTTCACTTGCTGCTCCTCCAAATTTTCTTGATTAAGGTTGATGACATTAATAACCTGTGGGTTTATCAAATTTTAAAATCTTCCTTGATTTTTCTTGCTTCCTCCTGCACCAGCCTAATCTATTTTCAAGTCTTATTAAGTCTTCTTTCACAATATTTTTGCATTACTCTCCTGTTTTCCATTCTTATTACCACAATTTAAATTCAATCTCTTATCATTTCTTGCCATTTTTATTTATATAGTTTTCTACTGAAGGCTAGTTATACTGAAGAACTTCCCCCCAGTGTGGGGGATAGTGGTGATGTGAAAAGAAAAATAGTCCCAGTGATGAATTTGGTCCCTGATAAACCCCTATTTTTTTCCCTTCCTGATCTACTCATGATTATTGTAAGGCTGGTGCCTAAAGGTAATGGTGAGGTGGGAGCACAATTTTCCTTGAATCATGTTGCGTTTTATTGATGGTTCATAAGATATCAATAAAGCGTGAGGTTAACTTATCATGAGTATAACTTTCTATTCTTTGAAATTCAGCTCTAGGCTAAATTACCTCCTAATTTGTCTTCCTGCCTTTATTTTTCCCTTCTGAGACTGCTATTTAAATGTCTGCCAAAATACTTTTCCAAATGCCACATATTTGATGTTATTTCAAACCTTAAAAAAACACTTCAGTGACCACTCCCCATTTGCCAATTGCTTATACTAAAAACTCCTTAAAGCTTTTCTCATTTCATCTGCAATATACTTCACTAGCATTGTTTCACATAAATGTCCTTACACAATATGAATTTCAGGCCAAAAATACTTTGAGCTATTCTCCAGCCCAGTCCAATATTATCAAAACTCTTGCATTTTGCACAATCCCTTTGTCTGTAATGTATTCTCAATCTTTCTTCCTTCAAGGTACAGATCAGAAGCCTGCTCCAAATTAATGCTCCAAGTTAAAGGTATCATCTTCTACTCACATTTTCCTGGGTAATTTTGCAAGGATTTCTCCCATTGTAATTTAATTTCAATTGTACTTCCTAGAATCATATAATTGCTTATTAGTGTATTCATCATAGTTTCTCACCACCAATTAAAGAATTGGAAATTGAGGGGTTGCCTATCAATTGGGGAATGGCTGAAGAAATTGTGGTATATGAATGTAATGGAATACAAATGTTCTATAAGAAATGTTAAGCAGGTGGATTTCAGAAAAACCTGGAAAGATACACATGAACTGATGCTGAGCGAAGTTAGCAAAATCCGGAGAAAACTATACAGAGTAACAGCATTATGAGATAACCAAATTTGATAGTCTTAGGTCTTCTCAGCAATACAACTATCTAAGACAATTCCAAAAGACTCACGATGGAAAATGCTATCCACATCTAGAAAAAGAGCTATGGAGTTTGAAAGCAGATGGATGAGTACTATTCCCCCCCCCTCCCCTTTTTTGTTTCTCATGGTTCTTCCTTTTTTTCTGATTCTTCTTTCACAACATGACTAAAGTGGAAATATATTTAATATGATTGAAGATGTATAGCCTATTTCAGATTTCATGCTGTATTGGGGAGGGGTTAGGGAAGGGAGAGGGAAAAATTTGGAGCTCAAATTCTTATAAAAGTGAATTTTGAAAACTAAAAATAGTTTTTTTTTTTTTAAGGAAGGAAAGAGATCCCTTATAATTGCTCCAATGCACTAAAAGAGAATGGTCATTTCCAGAAAAGGACCCAGGTATGTCCCATTTGACAACCAGAGTTGAATTGTATTAGTGGGATTGATCCAATATGAGATATAAATGGGTCATTAATAGACTTTTAAAACTCTTTATGTTCTGTTGAGGGTTAATTATAGACCTCTCAGCAGATTGAAATAGTAGTCATAAGGAATCGAAGCTATGTCTGGACATATGAAAAATTGATCTAAATAACTATTGATTAGAAAAGTATAAATTAAAACAATTCTCAGGTCACATACCTTGCATATCATATTGGCTAATGTGACAGAAAAAGAAAATGCCAAATGTTGAAGGGGATGTATGGAAACTGAGACACTAATACACTGTTGGTGGAGTTGTGAACTGATTGAACCATTCTGTAGAGCAATTTGGAACTATGCATATCTTTGACTCAGTAATACCAGTATTAGTTTTGTATCCCCCCCCAAAGAAGGAAAAGGAGCCATATGTTCAAAAATATATATTGTTCTTTCATGGGGGCAAATAATTAGATATTGTGGGATGCCCATAAGTTAGAGAATGGCTGACAAAATTATGGTATATGTTTGTGATGGAATACTATTGTGCCATTATAAGAAATGATGAGCAGGATGCTCTCAGGAAAACCTGGAAAGGCTTACATGAATGAGCTCATGGAAAGTAAAGTGAGCAGAACTAGGAGAAAGTGGTACATAGTAATGGCAATATTGTTAGAGGATCTGCTGTGAATGACTTAGCTATTCTCAGCAATACAATAATCTAAGACAATTCGAAAAGACTTGTAATGAAAAATACTATCCATCTCCAAAAGAAACATCAAGTGGAGTCTGAATGTAGATTGAAGCATACTTTTTAAACTTTATTTTTCTTCTTTTTTGGGGAGGGGTCTACATTTTCTTTCACAACATGACTATTAAAAATGTTTTGCATGACTCCACATGTAGAACATATATAAAATTGCTTGCCCTCTCAATGAGGGGGGAGGGAAGGGGAAAGAGGAAGAAAGATAATTTGCAACTCAAAATTTATTTAAAAAAAACTGTTAAAATTGCTTCTACATGCAATTGGGGGCATAAAATATTAATTTTTAAAAAAGGATTAGTCATAAGTTAAGTTGCTCAATCCTCTTTAAGTTATTCTCTTGAGGTACACTATAATTCTTTTTCTCTGTTTAGATTTCTTTTTGTGTAGGAATAAACTACTTGACCCATGTTTTGGCCAATATTCTAACCCCTCTCTTATGAAATTTAAGATAAATTTTATTAAAAGGTATTGATCCCATCACTGAGTCCAGATTTTATTGTTTTAGAGGACTAATGGCTCAGTCTCCTCATATACTTTTCTGGTCACTTGAGTGCAAAAAAGTACTCTAGGAGCTTGCTCTCCAGGCACATGGCTAGTAGAAAACTATAGACAGCTTGGACAAGGGGACTTTGATCATCTAGATCACCTCAAAATGTTCTTAATACCTAACCTGGTTAAATAATTTTATCCTACTATGGCCACATAAATGTCCTTTTGTTAACTTTTGAAAAAAAACTATTATTTACCTGAATAATCAAATTACAAGTAGACCTTTGGGACAAATACAGAAATTCTTCCTTAGAAATCTGGCATAGCGGAGCAAAAGCTGATGTAATGGGTGTTGCAGTAATAGGTAGCAGTAGCATGGTCAGTGATATAGTTGATAGCAATTGTCTCAGGTAGGAACACAGGCAATGAAACAGGGAAACCCATGGGAGTATTTTTATATTGTTAGTCTTCTTCTGAGGGCTCCTCTACTTTTCTATTAGGATAAAGGTATAGGAGTTATTATCCTTTGTAGCTCACAATGGTGACCCTGGTCACCTAGATCTCTGCCCCAGTGTGGCTTGGATTAACTCATTTCTAGGTGTAAGGATTTGAATCAAAGGTATTAGACCTTCAGAGTAAAGAGTACATACATGCTGTCTGACTAGATTTAGGGACATTTTAAAGCCCACAAGAGCTCCTAAGCTATTTGCTTTTGCTTGTGGATCAACAGACGTACCTTGATAGGAGATGGCCCGGGGAAGCTGTGCTCACTTCTACTTCTGATTAATTAAGCACCCCCTGGATCTATGCCAACCTTTGTACTAGATAAGGAACTCCCTCTCAGGACAGACACAAATAAGAATTAGATAAGAAGAGTAGCCATGGTACAGTTATATTTGGCCTCCTTGGAGAAACTGTCCACAAGAATGAGATAACAGACCACTGGAATGTTGCAATATATATCTACATCTATACCTACATATGAATATAGATAAAAGAGGCAGTCACAGTGAGTTTAGTGGAATATACTTCTCTCTTCTGAGGAAAAATTGATGACTGATATTTGTGTAACAAAGAGCTGGTTAATGGAGAATTAGTATTTGGAACATATGCAATATATTCTGCCTGCTAACAATTTCAGATGAACGCATGGTGAGTTTGCTTCCAGTCATATGCTTGAAAGTTCCTGTCCTCCATTTCAGAGCATGTGCAGGTATTCTGTGATATAAAATGTTAAATGGATTCTAAAGAGTGTTGGACCTGCCAGAGACTGTTGAGATTATAAAGAAATCTTGGAGAAAACATTGAGTCAAAAGAATGTCATTGTTATTCATTATTCAATATATTCATTATTATTATTCATAATTCTATGAATGCAAAATTTCAAAGTAGTATCAACTATAATACAGATAATGTATGCAAAATTCTTCTCAGAAACAAATATTCCCAATATCTTCTATTCTCTTGATGAGACAACAATTGAATCATTAACACATCACTGTTATTAGGAAGTTTGTAATTTAATTTGTTTTTAATATCTAGAAAATTTAACATCAAACAATGGTTTATATATGCCTTTCTGATTGTCTATCTTTTATCAGAAACAAAATATCTATACATTACTTTCCATATGAAAAAGATTAAAGAAACAAACAGTATAGAATTTATTACATTTATATTGAACATTTGAAAATAGTCCAATAAATTTACTATGAAAAATTCTATTTACAAGCCATAGAGAAGGGCCAAGAAGAAGAAAGCAGACTAGAATTAGAACTTAAAAAGCGCTGCATTTGGTTTTTCTTTAACATTGCTTAACTATGGAAATTAAGATTGCATTATGTGTTTGCAGCTCTATTTATTACTATTTGTTATATTGGTGGGGAACATTTCTACAATATTTGGAGCTAAGAAAGATGTGGTAATTAAAGAAAATTTTCTGGAACATCTTTCTGTAAAAGTTGTGTGTGAGCCCCAAACATAATGCCATCACCCAGTGCATACTATGTTTCAGGAGACTCAGCAATGTTGTGGGGTCTAAAACAAAAGCAACTGCAAGAGTCCAAATAAGGGTCTCTGGCATGGGTGACAGGGAATTGGGTAGGAGAGATAAGATCAAGAGTCATTGATACTGACAGAATTGGGAACGGAAGAAAGTTAATCATGTGCAGAAAAGATGAGCAGTAAGGCCTTCGCTCTTGAGGATAATCAAAGAAGTAGTAATAGATTCAGTTCCTGTAGCATAAACCATTGATATTTGTTGATTGTGCCAGCACACCTTGCTTGATGCACCAAGAAGGAAGGAAACTTTGGTTATATGGACAGTTTTTCACTCTAAGACTCAAACTTGGTTCATTGAGTAACTTTGATCTGACTATGCCTCTCACCACATTGTATACACAGAGGGATTAAATTAACTAGACTACCCTGGAAATGTGAGTCTAGCCATTCATATAGAAGTATCAGATATGTTCACTATTTGATTGAAATTAGGTTTATTTTATTGTTTTAATCTTTCTATTGACTTTATTAAATGCCTTTTCCTTTTATATTCATGTAGAGAGGTATGAACTGAAATGCATAGTTGTGTATTGGTGCATGCTTTGAATAGGAAGGGAGAGAGAGGACTCAGATTTGTTACAAGCCTATTATATGCCAGACCTCAAATAAATGATAATGTAAGTAGCACTCTGAATTCTGTTCTTCAGAAGGCATGCTATACTACTAATAAAGCTATTTGTATTTTAATAGTGAACCTGTAAAATAAAAAATCTTGATAATTTTTATAGGCAGAGTTTTAGGAACTGGCAGGATATGAAGAAACTCATCATGGCCATTGGATATATAAAAGTTTCCTTCATACCATACAAAGTCTTATTCAATGTCCTCTTTGTCCTCAAATTTCCCAGCTATAAGATGAGAAGGAATTTTGACAACATTGTGCTTTGGGACACAGGCTTACACAAATACCTTCACTTTTCCCTTACATGGTTTGCCTCAATCTTTTGGAAGAAGATTCTGTCCTCTATATTTGAAGAAATTATTCCAATTCCCACATTAGCATATGATTGAGATAAGCAAAATGAAACAGTTTAAAATCAATAAAAAAGACAGGGATGGACTAAATATTCTCTATTGACTTTTCTGGCTATAAAGTATGTTAAAAAATGCAATACTGGCTCTTTGAACAAATGCTATATTGAACCATATCTAGGATAGAATAAGTTGCAAAGACAAATAAAATTATTACACTAGTGTTGCCATTGTGTTAGATTGTGGAATTGAAGAAACTGGAGATTATTGTTCCCATATGAAAATCTTTCTGTATATTGAAAGTAGGAAGAGAATTTAAGTTGAGTGAAAAGGCCATCAGATTTTGATACAGAAGACCCAAGTTTGCTTTCTTTCTCTATTTCATATCTTATGTGTTGTTTGGCAAGTCACCTAACCCCTGGATTTTAGTTTCTGCAGTCACAAAATAAAAAGGTTAGACTGACCTGACTGTTAAGTTTAAAAACATCTCAGAAATAGAACTCATTATCTTTTCTATCCATCCTTCTTTCTTCCCAATTTTCCAACTATTATCAAGGATCCACTATTTCCCTAGTTAACCAGGCTTAAAACCTCAGTGTCATCCTTGACTCCACAATCTCATTCACCACACATATTCAATTAATTACCAAATCTTATCATTTCTACCATTACAACATGTTTCTTTTCTACTCATACAGTCATCACTTATGTTAGGACTTCATCCCCTCTCATCTGAATAACGAGGTGCAATAATCACCTAATTAGTCTCCATGATCCAGCTTTCTAAAACATTCTAATCCATTCTCCACTCAAGCGCTAAATTTATTTTTTCTAATGAATCAATATGATCATGTTATGCCCCTTCTTTCGAAATTTCACTAGTCCTTTATTTCCTCCAACATAAAATATGAAGTCCTTTATTTTCCATTTAAATTTCTTCATGGAGAACACGAGCCAAGATGGCAGACTAAAGGTAGAGACTCACCTAAGCTCTCACTCAAGCCCCTCTGAATACTTTTAAATAATAACTCTAAACAAATTCTAGAGTGGCAGAACCCACAAAAAGATAGATTGACACCATTTTCCAGCCCAAGACACCTTAGAAGGCTTGCAGGAAAAATCTGTTGCACCAGGGTGAGAGAGAAGTGTAATCCAGCACAGGCCATACCAGCATAGTCCTGGCCCTAGCAAACCAGGAGCAGGTCTTGTGAGCCACTGAATCTGTACTGTTTGTGGAATTGTGAACTGATTCAACCATTTTGTAGAGCAATTTGGAACTATGCCCAAAGGGCTACAAAATCATGCATACCCCTTGATTTGGCAATACCGCTACTAGGTATGCATCCCAAAAGAGATCTTAAAAAAAGGAAGAGGACCTATATGTACAAAAATATCTATGGCAACTCTTTTCTGGTTGAAAAAAATTATAAATTGAGTGGATGTCCATCAATTGCACATAGGCCGAACAAATGGTATATATGATTATGATGGAATACTATTGTGCTATAAGAAATGATGAGCAGGATGCTCTCTGAAAAACATGGACTTACATGAGCTGATGGAAAGTAAAATATAAGGTGTATAATGCATCAGCAATATTTAAGATGATTAGAGGTGAATGAGTTAGCAATTCTCAACAATAAAATCATCCAAGACAACTCTGAAGGCCTTATGTCAAGAAATGCTATCCAACCCCAGAGAAAAGAACTGTTGGTGCCTGAATACAGATTGAAGCATACTTCTTTACTTTCCTTTTCTTGATTTTTTTGGTTTATATTTTCTTTTACAACATGACTACAATGGAAATGTTTTGCATACAGGTTATATGTATATAACCTATATCTAATTACTTGTCTTCTCAATGGTGGGGAGGAGGAAGGAAGGGAGAGAATTTGGAATTCAAAGTTTTAAAACTGAATGTTAAAAATATTTTTACATGTAACTGGGGAAAATAATATACTAAATTAAAAAAAACATCAGTGGGAATGCAGTATGAGTTCAGTAAAGCAGGATGCAATAAACTCTGTATCTGATATGATTGTGAAATTAGGTTCTATGGTTGAGAGTCACTAAATTTATACTATGTGTTGATTACTAGGCTCAAAAAAATTCTTCATAACTTGTATCCTTCTTACCTCCCCAGTTTTCTAATTCTACACTCACATATACACACTGTACCTTCTAACTATATCAGCTGACATTGTACATGGAAAAATGACAAAACATCTACCATTTCTATGCATTGGTACTGGTGCTCTGCCATGGCTGGGATGTTCTCCCTACTCACTTCTGGCTCTTAGTTTTCCTGGCTTTCTCTAAGACTCAAGTTAAATTTCACCTTCTGCAGAATGGTTTTCCAGTTCATCAAGTTCCATAAGCATCCTTTTCTGACTACTTTCTTCAATTCTATGCATGCCATACATACATCTAGTTTTATCCACATTGTCTACATTAGAATATAAACTACTTGAGTGCAGATTCTATTTTTTGCCATCCTTTGAATGAATTTCTCTTAGTATGGAGGAGAACATAGCAAGAACTTAAAAAAAGTTTGATGACTGGCATTAAGGTCCTTTCAATCTCAAAATCTATGGTCATATAAATAAAGAATTTTCAGTCATATATATGTGTATTTATGTATACATACATAATACATATATACATGTGTTTGTATACACACATATTATATATATGTGTGTGTGTGCATTTTTGTGTGTGTGTATTTCTTCCTCTGCCTTCAAAAAAGTATGTGCTTATTTACTAAATCAACTTCCCTCCCAATTTTTTATACTATTATGTGAACTCAATGAACCTGGAGAATTCATGTTTTTATTTCTTTAACAGAAGATTAGTTATAAAATATGGTTATTAAAATGGGTCATTTTGTTAATAATAACTGTTCTATCTCTAGTATCTAGCAAATAGCTGAAATTGATGGGAGGTGGAAGTTTATGGTAATGGAAGTACTTATTCTCAAGGCTTTTATATATTTACTAAGTGGGTAAAAGGAAACTTCACATTTTTCAAGGTCAGTTAATCTTCAAGATCTATTACACTAGAAAATTGGTATTTGCACTACATATTTCAAAATCAGTATATGAAGTTGGAATTGAGTATTGGCAGGAAAACATGCCTGGTCTTCAGCCTGAAGTAGGATCATATTTTGACTTTGTCACTTAATAATTTTGGAACCACAGAACAATTAACGAAATCTTAAAGTTATATTCCAAATTATTAGCAAGTAAGAAATTCCTTTCTTACTTGTTTCCTCTTCTGTAACACATACTGTATAATAGTCCTTCTCCTTAGGTCACAGAGTTCTTATGAGGAAAACTTTGCAAAAAATAATGTAAAGTGCCATAGAGCACCATAAACATGTATTGTTATTAATGAAATTTTGAACAAGATAAACTTTGAACCATCATGTTAGAGGACTTAGTTACTGAAGGAACAAAAAGACTTAAAACCTCATTGGACAATCCATTACCAAGGGATGCTAAGGACAACTTTCTGTGGATTGTGACAACACCATTATTATTTTTAACTTCTGTCTAATCTTTCACTAATTTTCTAGTTTTCATTTCTGATGAATGGATTTCAGTTGTTCAATGTTTCTTTAAAGCTGGCTAAAATATTGTCAAATCCCTGTCTTCATTTCCAATGGTCTTACAGCCTGGGGCCTAATTAAAATTATGATTACCTCCATTTCCTGGATGCTTAAGGCACAAGCCAGTGTGATAACCAGCTCTGGTTTGTTAGGGCTGTCAGGAATTGTGAACAAAACAAAATATCACTAGACCTCACCTTCCTCCCCCTGACAAGCACATTTAACTGGTGATTGTAAGCTTGTGTCTTTCAAATGCTTTATTTTACAACTAAGATCTAATTAGTATGATGTTTGTTAAAAACACAAATATTTAACTAGTACATTTCTTCATTGAAATGGCTTATTTTTTGGACAGTATTAACTGTAAAGTCCTTTTTAAAAATATTATTTTCATTTATAAAATTTTAACTAAATTGGAGCTTGGTCAGGTTTGTAACAGCACTCACTCTTTGGGGATTAGTGTAGTTCATTTGAGAAGCAAATATCTTAGAAATCATAAGCAAGAAATATTCAAGTGGCAAATTAAACATCATATGGTAAGGAGGCTGGAAATCAGATAGTTTATTTTAAGCTGCAGCATGTTAATTTTCTAGGTATGCATAAAATTGTTTTTTGAAGGATCCTCAGAAGGGTATACTTTTTCCTCATCCTCTGGCATGTTTAAAACAATATAATTGAAGATGCATTTCTTTTGAGAGTTTTAACACTGGTTGCTCTAAACATATTTGAAGATAACAGCTAGAATATATAAGAACACTGTGAGAAGAGACATATTATGGTTTCCAAAGCCATTATAGCAGAAGAAAAGGAAAAATCAACCCGCGTGTAAAAGAGATATAAATTAAGTGTTCTTATCATACAAGTTTAAATTTCCAAATCTTTAAATAGACTTGATTAATTAGATGAATTATAATTAATTAGATCAAGCACTGGAAGGAACTTTTAGATTTGTCTACTGGATCTTATTTTCTGATGTGCTTATTAATTTGCACAATTATAAACAATATTCCTAATTTTATGCTGTCTGCATAAACCTGGAATGTTTATCCTGAACTGGTCAATATGGAGACAACTGGCACCACTCCTCTCTGTTATTCAGTCAAAAGAGAACTGAAGGAAGCTTAGGCAGATGGAAGGAGAAGCAGTCAAGACCTAAGCAATTGTTACAGAGAAACTCCTGAGAGGGGGAAATGGGGGTCAGAAAAAAGATATCTGCATGAGAAAACAGAAACACATTCTTATTTGATCTTTATTAGGTATGTAGTCTGTTCTCAACTTCAATTTTTATCTGAGTGAATAATCTTTACTCCATTCATACCATTTGTTGTGATATTATCAGTTGGAGGAGAAGCTTGAAATCATTGATGAAAATACAGCCTTGGAAACTGGAAAACCTGAGTTTAAGACATGCCTCTGCTACATAATGATTTTGTGATTTTTGGTGATTCATCTTATTTCTCATTGCACAAAGAAGCTTTTTAAGGCTATATGTTACAAGAAGGTATTGCATGCATTGTTAGAAGGAATTTCATCAGTAGGAACATCAGTAAAATCATAACATTAGTCCATGTTCTTTGTAATGGTTTATCATTCACTAAATAAATTTTGCATTAGCACATATTATAAGCTAGGTAATAAACCAAGTACTGGAGATACAAAGAAAAAAAAAAGAAATAGAATATAATTATTTTCCTCAAGAGAATTATATTCTATTGGAAAATGTAAAATATATCCAGAGAAGTAACTACAAATATATAACAAATGAATGAATGTGTGAATGGATGAATAAATGAATGAATAGATAGATAAATAGATAAATACAAAGTAATTGCAGGATGAGGTGAGGAAATGAAATGTTCTGGTACCTACAGATCAAATCCAAACCAACAAATATCTATTAAAACAACTATGTGCAAGATACTATGTGATGCATTTGGGACAGACAATCTAGTTAGATCAATTCAGAACTAGTTGTATTTATGCAGCTAAATGTTACAATTGACAGAGTGCTGGGTCTGGAGTCAGGGACATCTGAATCCAATTCAGCCTTGAAAAATTTCAATCAACTTCCTGAGTACAAGATAAGGAGTCATAATAAGAGAGTAATTGGTCTGAAGACTGTATTACCTTGGACAAGTCGGTTAACCATTGTTTGTCTCATTTTTATCATCTGTAAAACAGGGTAATAATAACACCTATCTCTCAGGGTTGTGAGGAACAAATGAGATAATATTTGTAAAGTACTTAGCACAGTGTCTGGCACATAATAAACATCATACAAATTTTAGGTATTTTTATTGTATTGCTGAACTCAAATAGAAATTGTTAATGGCTCAATGTCAACAAGACAGGTGGTCTTTAATGGAGTATCCTGCGAATTTGTGCTTGGCTCTGTATTATTTAATATTTTTATCAATGACTTGGCTAAAGTCAGAGATGATATCATCATCAAATTTGCATAAGATACAAATTTGGCTGACATGTAGGATGAAAGTGTTAGGTTCCAAAACTTTTTTGCAAAGTTAGAGCATTGAGCTAAGTCTAATAAGCAATTCAATAGGGATAGAGGTAAAGTCTTATCCTTGGTTAAAAAAAAACAAACAACTTTCCAAGTACAAGACTGGAAGGGACAATAAGAGAGTAGGTGGTCTAAAACATCATTTAGACATTTTATTGGATTGCAAGATCAATAAGAATCAGCAGTGAAATGCAGCAGCTACAACAGATATTGAGAATTTGATTGTAATAACTGGTACTGATACATTGATAAGCTGTTAAGAGTCCAGAGAAGGACTACAAGGATAGTGAAAGGCTTTGAGTTGATGTGATTTTAGAGTGAAGAAACTAGACATGGTTATCCTGGTTGTAAAAAAAAAAAGAAAAAGTAAAATGATTTAACTTCAGAGATGGTGAGCAGTCCTCTTGGGAGGTCTTGAAATAGAGATGAGATGTCTATTTGCCAGATAATTTTTAGTGGGGATTCTTTTCGTGTATGGATTGCACTTGAATGGTGGCTAAGCTCTCTTCTAACTGTAAAAAAATTGTATTTCTGTGATTCTGATTAGGGAGAGTATGAATTGAAAGAAACGATGCTTGGGACTACAACCCAAGAATGAGGTTCAGGGAATTTGGTATCTATTTCTAGTTGGAAATTGGAATGATATGCCCTGGAGAATACTGTTTTAAATGAATTGTTCTGCTTTCAGGTTAATTACAGTTAAGAAATAACTTGGAATAGGATCAAACAAATAGCAATTGCTTGGCGACAAAGGGAAAGACCTAGAAAAAGCCTCATAGCATTTAATTGGTACACACAAAATTGAAGTTAATAGTGTTGCAGTCTATTTTTTTATCCCCAGTCACTAAACAGGCCTCTTGAGTCCTAATTGCCCTTTGGGCTCCGGTACCAACAATGTTCTTTTGAAAGGAAGCTAAAGCTTATTTATTTCATATTTTCCTCCTTTCAATTTTTAAAAGTAATTAGAAAGGAGTTAGGTTTGTGTGTGTTTCTGATTGTTGAACACGCTCCAGTTATAAACAAGTTCCTTTTAGAGGTACAAGTAGAATTCTGTTGTGCGGGTCTATTTTCTTATTAGTTTAAAATGCACATGTGCATGACCTATAAATCCTTGTTGCCTCACTGAAATAATAGAACTCCTCAGTCATACACTCTCAGTGGGGATTTAGCCACACAGATCCCATTAAATTTAACATTAACTTTAATGGGAATCGTGTGACTAAACCTTACCACTATGCCTTGAAAAATGTAAAGATCGTAAATGTCCAACTCACTTCCTCTAAATGTTGTTAAAAAATTAGTTCCTTGGCAAATTTAACTTGTATCCAATGAAGATAAAAATGTTTCATCACAGAATTAGTAAAGATAAGTTTAACCAGATGAGGAAGAGAATTAGTCCAGAAAACACTCACATATTTAAGTCTTTGAATCCAAAAGAAACTTTTCCTAATCCATTTTTCTTTCATTTTCTCTAGGAAATCCCTCTTCTTTTATGTGTTCCTAAATGGTTCATTTTGCTTTATTATGTAAAAAAAATCCTATAATGTTTGTAAAAGGAGAGGGAAAATGTTTCCTTGGGGCAAAATTTCTGGGATACTGGCCAATAGGAGACTTGACATGAAGAAGAGAGAAATATAGATAGACTATTAGGGTTTTGAGGAGACACCAATAGACATCTAATCTGCTTTGAGTGAGGGAGAAAGACAAAGAATAATAAAGCTGGAGTCATAAATTACATTTCATAAGGATTATTGCAATTATTAAAGGAGCCACAGGAAACATGGAAAGGGCTTTTGCTCCTTTTTTATGTTTGTAAGTGTACATGGGATAATTTTACCATATGTTATTAACAGGAAAATACTAGACAAGTTCTCAAATTGACTAAACTCTATTACTAGAGAAATTTCCTACTTCAAAGCTTTAGGCTCACACTGCAACCTTCATTCAATTAGTCACTTGATTAGTTCAAAATAGTGCCTCCATATAATATATGGAAAATATATATGGAAAATCATTTCCCATTAACATAAATTAATTATTAAAGAGGGTATCTAGGCAGTACAATGGAAAGAACACTAGGCCTAGAGCTGGGGAGACCTGAGTTCCCATCTGGCCTCAAACGCTTATTAGTTGTATGAATCTAGGCATGTCTCTTAACTCTGTCTGCCTCAGTTTCCTCATCTATAAAATAAGCTGAGGAAAGAAATGTCAAATTACTTCTATATCTGCTAATAAAATCCCTGAAAGGTTCACAGAGTTAGTTGTACATGACTGAAAAATGGTAAGGAAGTGGAGTCATCTGTATATAATATGGGAGAATTATACACTCAGCATATATTCTTTGGTACAACAGAAACTATGAGCTATGTTATGCAGTTATCAAAGATCATAGTGCAGAGTTCTAACAAAAGATAATGCATTGGAGAAGGAAAGGGCAAACCACTCTGGCATCTTTGCCAAGAAAACACCATGGACAGTATTCAAAAAATAAAAGATACGAAATCAGAAGATGAGTCCCTCAGGTCAGAAGGTGTCCAAAACTACTCAGGAATACTAGAGAATGGCTCCAAGTAGCTCCAGAACTAATGAGACATCTGGGCCAAAGCTGAAAGGAAGTTCAGCTGTGGATCTGTCTGGTGATAAAAGGCATATTTGATGCTGCAAAGTTCAACTTTGCACAGAAACCTGGCATCTAAGATCTATGAAACAAAGTAAGTTAGATGTGATCAAACAGGAGATGACAAGATTAATCATTGACATCTTAGGCATCAATAAACTTAAATGGATGGAAATGGGTTAATGTAATTCAGGTGATCATTACGCACACTACTGTGAGCACAGATCCCTCAGAAGAAATGAAGTAGCCCTCAGAGTCAATGTAAAAGTGAGAAAAGCAGTACTGGGATATAGTTTCAAAAATGATAGAATGATGTTAGCTTGAATTCAAGGCAAACCATTCAACACTACAGTAATAGAAGTCTATACTCCAACCATTGATGCCAAAGGGGCCAAATTTAATCGGTTCCATGAAGACCTACAAGAGGGCTGTCCAAAATGCAGCCCTTAGGCCACATGTGGCCCATAGTGGGATTTATGTGGCCCTCCTACATAATTTTACATAAATGCTTTAATAAATGAAACTGAGCTACCTCAGAGCTCTCACTAAAATGTCAAATCAAAATATATTGTCTATCGTTTCAATAAAAACCAAAGGTTGGACAGCCCTGACCTATAACATCTTTTAGAAATAACACTAAAATAGTCATATTCATCATAGAAGGTTGGAATGCTAAAAGATAATTACGATAATAGGAAAGTTTAGTGTTGGAGTACAAAATGAAGCAAGGCAGAGTCTAATAAAATTTTGTTAAGATAAATTACTGGTAATAGCAAACACTTTCTTCAATAACCCTAAAGGCTACTTTATTCATGGATGTCTCCAAATGGTCAATATCATAATCATATTGCTTGTATATTTTGCAGCCAAAGCTGGAGAGGCTCTATACAGTCAGTTAAAACAAGATGTGGAACTTACTGTGGCTTAGACCATGAGATTTGTATTGCAAAATTCAGACAAACAGAAGAAAGTAGGGAAAACCATCAGACCAAATAGGTGTGATCTAAACAACATCCCTTATGAATGTGAATTGGAAGTGATGAATAGTTTAAGGGATTAGATCTAGAAGATAGAAGGCCTGAAGAACTATGGACAGAGGTTTGCAATATTGTACAGGAGGCAGCAACAAAGAACATTCCAAAAGAAGAGTAAGAAAGCAAAATGACTGTCTAATAAGATTTTGTAAATAGCTGAGGAAAGAAGGAAAGTGAAAGTTAAAGACAAAGAGAAGAACATACTTAACCGAATGAAGAATTCCAGAGAATAACAAGGAGAGATAAAGTCTTCTTAAATGAGCAGTGTAAACAAAAAGAAAACAGAATGGAGAAAAGAGACCTCTTTAATAAAATTAGAGACATTAAGGGAATATTTCATGCAAATATCACCATGATAAGAGACAAAAATTGTAGGGACTTAACAGAATCAGAGGAGATTAAAAAGAGGTGGCAAGAATATACAGAAGAACTATACAAGAAGGATCTTAACATCACTGATAATCATGATAGTGTGGTTACTGATTTAGAGCCAGACATACTGGAGAATGAAGGTAAGTGGGCCTTGAAAAGCACCACTAACAACAAGGCTAGTTGAGGTGACAGAATTCCAGCTGAACTATTTAAGATCCTAAAAGATAATTCTTTTAATTTACTGCAGTCAATATGCCAGCAAATTTGGAAAACTCAGAAGTGGCCAATGGATTGGAAAAGATCAATTTATGTCCCACTCCTAAAAAAGGGGGCAATACCAAGAATGTTCAAATTATGAATAATTATGCTCATTTTACACTCTAGGAAGGTTCTGAAAGCTACCAGAGGAGCAGGCTGATTTTCAAAGAGGCTGAGAAAATAGAAACACAATTACCAGCATTCTCTGTATTATAGAGAAAGGAAGGGAGTTCTAGAAAAGCGTCTACTTTTGCTTCATTGACTACACTAGAATCTCAGACTATGTGGATCACAGAAAACTGTGACAAGTTCTCAAAGAGAAAGAAGCACCAGATCATCTTACTTGTCTCATGAAGAACCTGTATGCAGGGCAAGATGCAGCAATTAGAACTAAACATTGCACAACAGATTGGTTTAAGATTAGAAAAGCAGTACGACAAATCTGTATATTGTCACTTTATTTATTTAACTTATATGCAGAGTACATCATATAAAGTGCTTGTCTGGATGAATCAAAAGCTGGAATTAAGGTTGCTGGGAGAAATATCAACAATCTCAAATAAGTAAAGAAAATTATATCATTCTGATAGCAGAAAGTGAAAAAGAATTAAGAAGCCACTTGATGTGGTTGAAGAGAGAAAAAGCTAGCTTGAAGCTCAATATAAAAGCAAATAAAGATCACTGCAACTGGTCCCATCATTTCCTGGCAAATAGAGAGAGAGAGAAAAGTGGAAGCAGTGTCAGATTTTATATTCTTGGGCTCAAAGATCACAGCAGATGGCAATTGCAGTCATCAAATTAAAAGGTGCTTTCTCCTTGCAAGGAAAGCTATGGAAAATCTGGACAGCATACAAAAAAAGCAGAAATATTATTTTGCAGACAAAGATCTGTATAGTCAAAGCTATGTTTTTGTTGTTTCTTTTTCCAGTAGCAGTACATGACTGTGAAAGATAGACTATAAGGAAAGCTGAGTGCCATGGAGTTGGTGTTTCCTAGTTGTGGTGCCAGAGAAGACTTTTGAGAATCCCTTGGACAGCAAGGTGATCAAATCAGTCAATGCTTAAAGAAATTAATTCAGAATATTCATTGGCAGTGCAAATACTGAATGTGAAGGTTACAAAAATTTGGCCACATATTAAAAATACAGGATTCATTGGAAAAGACCCTGATGTTGGGAAAGAAAGAAGGCAAGAGAACACAAATGAAGGCAGATCTACTAATTGGAAAAGTATCAGTTGCTCATGGGCAGGCTGAGCCAATATAATAAAATGACAATTCTATCTACATTAATTTACTTATTCAATGCCATACCAATCAAACTACCAAAAGCATTTTATAGAGCTGGAAAAAGAATAATAAAATTCATCTGGAAGAACAAAAGGTCCAGAATATCAAGGGAATTAATGGAAAGAAATATAAGGGAAGGTAGCCTAGCCATAACAGATCTTAAATTGCATTATAAAGCTGTTATCACTAAAACTACTTGGTACTGGCTAAGAAATAGATGGGTACAATAGTGGAATAGATTAGGGTACATAAGGCACAGTAGTCAAAGATTATAGCAATCTACTGTTTGATAAACCCAAAGATTCCGGCTTCTGGGATAAGAATTCACTATTTGACAAAAACAGCTGGGAAAACTGGAAAATAGTATGGCAGAAACTAGGCATAGACTAATATCTTACATTGTATACCAAAATAAGGTCAAAATGAGTACATGATTTAGAATAAAGGCTGATATTATAACCAAACTTGGAGAACAAGGAATAGTTTACCTGTCAGATTCAAGGAGAACAGAAGAATTTATAATGAAAGAAGTGGAAACATTATAAAATGCAAAAAGGATAATTTTTATTACATTAAATTGAAATTTTTTTTTCACAAAGACAATGCAACCAAGATTAGGATGGAAGCAGAAAACTAGGAAATAACTTTTTACAACCAGTGTCTCTGATAAAGGTCTCATTTCTAAAATATGTAGAGAACTATGTCAAATTTATAAGAATACAACAATGGATAAGAACAGGCAGTTTTCAGAGGAAGAAATTAAAACTATCTATAGTCATCTGAAAAAATGCTCTAAATCACTATTGATCAAAGAAATGCAAATCAAAACAACCCTGAGGTTCCACATCACACCTAACAGATTGTCTAAAATGTCAAAAGAGGATAATGATAAATGCAGAAGAAGATGTGGGAAAATTGGAACACTAATGCATTATTGGTGGAGTTGTGAAATGATCCAACCACTCTGGAGGGCAATTTGGAATTATGCCCAAAGGGCTATAAAACTGTACATACCCTATGATCCAGTCATAGCACTTCTAGATCTGTATCCCAAAGAGATATTAAAAACAATAAAAGGATTCACATATACAAAAAATATTTGTTACAACTCTTTTTTTTGGTGGCAAAGAACTGAAAATTGAGGGAATACTCATTAGTTGGGTAATGGCTGAAGAAGTTGTGGTATACGAATGTGATGTAATACTATTGTGCAATAAGAAATCACAAGCAGGCACACTTCAGAAAAACCTGGAAAGACATATAAATGAATGTGAGAGAAGCAGGCAGAACCAGGAGAACACGGTACACAGTAACAGCCACATTATAGGATGATTAACTTTGATAGACATCTCTTAGCAAAACAAGGATCTAAGAAGTCAACTCCAAAAGACTCATGATGGAAAATGCTGTTCACATTCAGAAAAAGAACTACGGAGTTTGAACGCAGATTGAAGCATATTATTTGCTCTCTCTCTCTCTCTCTCTCTC
Source organism: Trichosurus vulpecula (assembly GCF_011100635.1). Classification (NCBI taxonomy): domain Eukaryota; kingdom Metazoa; phylum Chordata; class Mammalia; order Diprotodontia; family Phalangeridae; genus Trichosurus; species Trichosurus vulpecula. Next base: position 329,232,946 of record NC_050573.1, on the reverse strand, counting down.
TCTCTCTCTCTCTCTCTCTCTCTCTCCATTCAATTGTTTGTTTCCTCTTTCTTATGACTTCTCCCATTGGTTCTAATTCTTCTTTATAACGTGACTAATGTGAAAATAGGTTTAATAAGAAGGTATATATGTAAAGCCTGTATCAAATTACACACTGTCTTGGGGTTTGAGGGGTGTATTTTTAATGTATTGTTAATATAATGTTAATACAATTTGAAGATCTTCCCATCCATTAGTGGGCCCATGTGGCCTGAGTCACATGAGCCTGTGGCGGGAAGAGCTTTCTGGGAGGGTGGAGAAGGAAGGGCAGGGCAGAGCTAAGAGGAAGTTAGACAGCAGTCAGAGCTTGGAGAGAGAGAGAGACATAAAGCAGCAGCTAGCATGAGTGACGGCCAGGGAGTGATTTTGCTTGGGAATGTTCATTTGTGGGAAGATCCTCACAGAAGGAAGGCTTGGGGATATTGGTGCCCCCTGCATTGATAATGCATATAGATTTCCTTGTTGCTATGATGGATTTGGCTTCTGGTGTTGGGATTTGGCTTTCTAGTGTTTGAATAAATGTTTTGGTTCTGTCTTCCATGAAGATAGTCTGTTACATGTCATGATTCAGAACTGTGCCAACATATTCATAGGAGCCATAGCCACCGTGAGTATCACATTGGTGCTACAGGAGGGGAAGGAAGAGGAGAAAATTTGGAACTCAAAATCTTATGGAAGTGAATGTTGAAAACTAAAAATAAATAAATAAATTTAATAAAATCAATCAATAGATTAGGTGATTTGTTTAAGAATGAAGGCAGAAGCAAAAGAAAACAGCAGAGGATAAGATGGGTAGATAGTATGGAAACAATGAACATGAACTTGAACAGACATTGAGAGATAGTGGATGATAGAAAGACCTGGAGTGCTATTCCACCTGGTCATGAAGAGGCGGATATGATTAAATAATTGAACAATAATATTACTGAAGGAAAATAGCTTTTAAATCATCTAACTACAAAAAATAAACAAAATCAAGGTTGGGTGTAGAAATACGATCTAAATACCTTTTAGTAATTTTAATAGCCAAAGATTTTTTTTTTTCCCTCTCATCATTTCCTCCATTCATCTTTGGTGAATTCTCCAGAAGCCAAATAAAAGTGTCATTTCTGGATGACACGCTATGTTGCTGCAAAGGAGTATTTTTATATTTCTTCAATATGTCATTTCTGCAAAACCCAATATGCTTTCTAGTTCATATATCATACATGGAACCCTAAATATCCCAGGTGAATTGGGCTTTGCCCTTTTTATGAAGGTGTAAGGTGTTCTCTCCTGGAAGGGATATCTTATTCTATCTGCTACTGTCCACCTTCAGGCTCTACTTTATTCTTCCTCAACCAGGGTGTAAGATAGATAGAGTGATCCCTCTTTAGAAAAAAAAAATTAACATTAGAATTTTTTTACTACACTCACCCTAAGGAACTTTTTCATTGCCAGTCTCTTCCTCTACAAAGTTTTTGCCCTGTTGAATATGCCTCTTGTTAAACTTCCCTGTATCTCACAATTACCATGTTTCATGAAGTCTTTCCTGATTTGAAGAATGAAATGTAATTCCTACCTTCTACAAATCTCCATACCAATTGCTTTTACCTGTTTTGTAGTATTTTTTGCCAAAGTGATTTACTTTTGCCTTTCTGAATTTTTTGAGAGTAGAGACTAGGTTTATTGATTTTTCCAACTCCCATAATTCCAATAGGTGGTTCCTCAAATGCTTCAGGTACTTAAATGAGGACATTATCAAGATGATTTCTGACATAGAGTAAGGAAGTCATATTATATGGCCTGTAAGTTTCCTTCAAATTTTTATATATTATCTGTCTGAATAAAAGGGTTTTAGAAAGGGTTCATAAAAAGAAGGAACTTTACAGAAAAGGTAGGCTAGATGCAAAGATTTTAAGTTCTATTTCTATGCCATTTTAATACTCTCTGTGTGTTTCCTTAAAAGGTTACACTATATTTAGGAATCTTTCTTCAGAGAATACTTCATAATAAAAATTAATAAAATTATAATATTTAAAATTCTGAATTCCAATGACCCAAATGATGTTAATTATAAATAGATTAAACTTTCTAAACCAAAAATAGAGGGAGAACATAAGTATTCTTAAATATCCACATCATAAAAAGTAATATAAATCTTCCTCTGTTAGAAGATAACATTTCAGGACCAGAACAGAGGAAGTGTATGAACACATCCAATTAAATGCATTCACAAAATGTCAGCAATGTTAAATAACCTGAATTTTCATAAAAGAAATTTTCAGCCAATTTTGAGCCTGACAACTATAAGGCAGACATTCAAGGAAAAGAAGCTAATTAGCAAGGGCCTCTGGGTGGGGATTGGGGGAGATGCTAAATATTTGTGATTTCTGTACTTGATTGCTGTTGATAGCTAAGAAGAGAGGTCATTCGTTTAATGGCAACACCTGAGTTCAGAAAGGCTTGAGTTTTAGTTTCTTCTCATTTGTACCAGCAATAAGTTATTCTTTTGAATATTCTTGTATTGGGATTTGTCCCAAGCTCATTGGCAGTGGCTATTTTTTTTCTAAGTTTATCCAATCACTGGATTAAATAAGATTAAACTGATTATTGAATTTTTCCTCACTCTAGCCTACATTGTTTTTAGGAGAACATAGGAACTTGTGTCCAAATCTTGCCTTAGCTATTTATCAGCTGTGTGAACCTGAGAAAGTCACTTAACCTCTATTTGCCCCAGTTTCCTCACTGGTAAAATAGGGACAATAATAACACCTCCCTCCCAGAGTTATTGCAGAGATCAAGTGTGACAATAACTATCAAACACTTAGTGCAGGGCTTGCCACATAGTAAGCACTATATAATGTTAGCTATCATGGACTTTATTATTAATTTAAGGTCTTAAGCCTTAATGATTTTACGTTTTTTGTTTCCGATAGCACTCAGGTTTTAACAAGGCCAAGAATAAGAACCATATTTTAATTGTGTCAGTCTTCACTATTGTTTCAAAATCCAGCTAGCAGCTTCCATGGGGGTGCAAGATCCACCCACAGCCAGCACCCAGAAAGCTGCTGGCACACTGGGAAAGCACAGGTTCTTTTGATGTGCTTTAATAAGGAAAGCAAGGTTAAAGGGGTTGACAAGCTTACTATAATCCAGCATACAGACAGCATTCACTTAGTTCAGGGGAAAAAGCCAGCACTCTGAACTTCAGAACAAAATACAAATTACAAATACAACAGACAGACCCAATACAATTCATAGTTACCACCATCTAAGTTAAGCCCAGGAGCTCAGAACAAGGGCTGGCCCAGAGTCACGTGCCACCACTGTTATAAGGAGGAGCTCCAAAGAACAGACACCCAACCCCTGGATTTTATATCTTTTTCAGCGTCAGGGGTGAGTCATACATGCAACTCACCCATGTGACCTAGAATCATCACAAAGAGGCGGACTTAAACCCACCTGGTCTAAAAGACTCTGCTCTCCCAGACATGTAAACTAGGCCCTCCCTGGAGTTAGCCCCACCTTGGGCCCCACCTTAGTTGCCAATCCACACCCACTAAGGTTTTACAGCTAATAGGGGTTTGGGCGTGGGGCTTAGCACCTAGTAAGGCTCAATGAGTCACTCAAAGGGAACAAAAGCCAAACTATTCAAGGACACTTGTTGAACTAAGTGCTAAGGAGCCCATTTTTGGTTACCAATACAACTATTTACAGAAAGATTGTTTTAGTCTTATTTAAAGGGGTTTAGGATGGTAGTGGTGGGGTAGAGAAGCATGATCAACAAAAAACTTTGAATGACTGGAACCAGCATCTCAGGAAATAAATTTGAACCTGTAACATTATAGAGGGATTGTAGTTCTAACTGGGACTACCAGAAAAAAAGGGGGGAGGAGGGATAAGGGACAGGAAAGAATGAGGTACCTTTTGTGAGAGGCACTTAACAATATCTATCGAGTCCATGACTACCAAAATGGCAAGTTGCATTTAAGGGCATTTTCTTGTGCCCTCTACCAGTGAGCTGCACATCAAGTAGGGAAGACAATTCTACAAAATGCTTATATCATAAAGTATTCAAGTTCCATACATCTCAGTGTCACAAGTTGGGCAGGAGACAGCAAAAGATAGCAACAATGAATTACAAAAGGTCAAAGTAATTATTTTGAAGAGTGGAAGACTCTTTAACTGAGCAAAATCTTAAGCCACTATTTGCTCTGTGTAAGTTTGGGAAGTCATGAAATATAGCAAACAGAATGATAGGTGTAAGGTCAAAGGCAACTGTACTATTATTTACCATACAGATTACTTTGTCAGAGTACTCTTTTTGTCTTACCTACTTCCACATTCCTCTTTACACGCCACCTTTTATTTTTTGAGCTATTACTAGAAAATATACCTACTGTATCATAGGAAGTAGTCTTGTATCTTCAGTTGGTGCTGTGATGCACTGCCAGGCAAGCTTTCCTTTCTTTGGTAAACATATCTTGGGAACTTGGGGATAATAGCCACCACCTTAAGAAAATACACTTCTTTGTTGTCTAAATGTAACTTTCTAATTACACCTCGTAGAGTAGTTCAAAACAGAGAAAGCTTTGTCGCATGCTACACTTGCATAAAAGGTAGAAATTTAGAACAAAGGGATTCAAGCATGGTCAAATGTCTAGGTTTATTTGTTCATGTTTTCCCATGTCTTCATTTGCATGAGATACTCAAGAGGATGTTAGAGGAGCTGTTAAGACCCTGGTGCTTAGACCCATAAAACTCATTGTGTTTTGTTGGAAGGAGACACCCAGGAGAATGAAGAATGGCAATCAGATATTAAGAGTAAATGAAATTTTCTAACTTAAAATGAGAAAGAAAGGAAGAAAGAAAGAAAAAGAAAGAAAGAAGGAAAGAAAGGGAGGGAGGGAGGGAGGGAAAGAAAGAGAAAGAAAGAAAAAGAAAGAAAGAAAGAAAGAAAGAAAGAAAGAAAGAAAGAAAGAAAGAAAGAAAAGAAAGAAAGAAAGAAAGAAGAAAAGAAAGAAACAAAGAAAGAAAGAGTTTAGATAAAACTATGGATCCTGCCAGCAAGAGAAAGTGAGTACAAAATATATACATATAAATGCCCGAGGGTTCTAAATAGATGTTTGACTTTTCTGAGTTCCAAAAGAACTTATGACCATATGCCAAAACTTCAACAGCTTAAAATGCAGGTTCTGACTCTATCACTTAGAAGGGTTCAAGCATATCCTATGGGCTTATAAATAAAAATAAGGAGATGAGAAAGCCATCTTTCCTCTTATAAGTAGCACCTCATCTGAGGACAATAGCTGAGGAAGAGGGTCAGATATCCAGCAACAACAACAAAATACATTCCAAAAGCGATAGATGGGAAGTATAACAAACACAGTGACTAATGAGGAGCAAACACAAGATGATACCCAGTATGGATCAAGCCCAATCAGAAAAATAAATTTTGACAATGCGTCATGTATGTGTTGAAAGTGTTAACTTGCCTCTTCAAATGCCTAGCTTGAATATATATCATTCGCAAGCGCATGCCATTTCACTTATGTATCTAGGCCACATATGCTTCTTATCTGTATGACTACTCTCCTTTACGCCTGTGGTCACACGTAATTTCTAGTTTTGTGCCTAAGGCATATATGTTCCCTATGTGTGTGCCCCTTCATGAATATCCTGGCCATTTATTTTGCCTGCAGTTGTGTTTCCCATGACTCTCTGTATGTGTCAATTCTTCTCACATATGGCAGACTTCTACTACTCTTTTTCTTAGTATATAATTTCATTAAATGCCTTTCCTTAAAGGATGTGGTGTCCTTTGACTGACTAGTAAAAGTAAATATATTCCTTGAGACACCTAACTGTGGTTTTGAGTATTTCATTGGATTATAGATTTAGTGATAGAAAGGACCTTCGGTATCAAATCTCTTATTTCATACGTGAGGAAATTGAGGCCCAGAGAGTTAAAATACTTTTCCAAGGTCTCTCAGGCAGTAAGTGATTGAACTGATATTCAGACCCAGGTGCACTGACTCCTAATACAATACTCTTTGTGGACCTACAATATATTTGATTAAATAGGTAGTATCATATCATATATTAAGCAATTAGATCATATCACATGAAATTGAATATGATTCCATTTGGAACATTTTCTAAAATGAGTACAGATTAACAGAAAAAAACCTGCTTCAACTTGTACTGATTCTACTTTTTAAATAAACATTTTCTCTACTCTCTTCTATACTCAGCCTTTAGATAATCTAGCCCTGGATTCCTTCTTTTCAGAGTCAGAAAAGAAATTTGAAGTTTTCACTCTGGACTCCAAAGTTCAAACAGTCCTTGTAGTTACGATAGCTGATCTCAAGATGCTTTGGTTCTGAGAGGCTTTAAAGCATAAGTACTTCAGTATATGTGGACAAGATTTATTCCCGACAGAAAACAACTTGTCTCTCCCTGCTCCCTTTTGGAATCAAGTTGTTAATTACGTCTGCAAGTTATCTAAATGAGCCATTCTTGTGAATTCCAGTGTTTTGATGTGGCAGACTGAATCTGTTTCTCTGCTGAATATCGTCTTCAAATTAAAATTATCTCACTAGGTCCAAGGATGGCAGCATCTTTTTCTGTGACTTTCCACGCCTGTTCAAAATGGGACTCCCTAGCTATTGATTATTGTGCCCTAAGAAACCACCTCATATCTCTAGACTTTGTAAACTACTGAACACCTACCCTATTTAACCTAAACTAAAATACATCAGAGGATGTTAAGCATAAATCTCTGCATTCTACTAACATTTTCAGTTTTGCCGTACTTTGATTAAAACATACTAAAACATATATCCTATACTTTGAGTACTTTGTATTTATTTTTAGTTGAATATTCTTTCTTTCCCCTTCTACCTTCTCCAAATCATTTGGAAACAGGAATATAGAACCCAATACAAATGAAAAACAAATTTCTACAGTATTATATGCTTTTAAGAAATAAAACAAAAAAAATACCACAGTCACAAAGGTTGATGTTGGACCCTGTAAATCTCTTGCAGGAACTGGCATTTGTATGTAAAACTTACATAAAAGAAAAAAATAGAGGGGGAAATCATAGGCATTATTACTATAAGAAAAGATAATCACAAAGATATCCATGACTACTGACCTATTTTCCCACTTTTTCTCCTTTGAAACATCCTTATGATCAGTCATTCAGTAAGCATATAATAAGTGACTAGTACATGCCAGAGATGAGACTGTTCTAAACTCTAGGAATACAAAAAAAGAGGTAAAAGACAGTTCTTGCCCTGAAGAAGATTAAAATCTAATGGGGAATTACATAACTTATATCTGCTATGCTACCTGATTTCAATGCTGCCTAAAAAAATGCCTCTCCCAGGTTAAACTCATCACTTCTAATCTCATCACTATCCTACTAATTGAAGCCTTGATTAACAATAAGACCCTCAGCCTCATTCTCCCTACTGCCCTCCCATTGTAGGGGGAAGTACCAAATCCTCCTAACGTTTTCCTACATAAAGGGCAGAAACTGGTCTCACAACTGATTTCACTTTGTATTTGCTGCTTTTCCCCCTGTTTTTAGTTTCATGAACAAGATGCCTCCACACCAGGTAACATTGCATTGAATTGGGTGATAGCATGCAAACAAATATACACAAAGCAAGCTTTAAACATGATTAAAAGGAAATAATTAACAGAGGGAACATATTAAAATTAAGAGGGGTAGGGAAAGGCTTCCAACTAAAATGTGAAATTTTAATGGAATTTAAAAGAAGTCAGGGAAATCAGTAGACAGAATATGGAAACTATGCAAAGCATGGGAAGGGGCAGTCATAGAAAATGCTTAGAGTTTAGAGATAAAGTATCTTATTTGTAGAACAACCCAGAGACTAGTATTACTGGCTTTAAAAGTAGATAATTGGGAGTGACATGTACGAAGACTGGAAAGACAGGAAAGGATTATAAAATGCGCATCAAAGAAATCATTGATAAAAAATATCACAAGAACAATTTGGATTGTATACGATATATATCAGGTCACATTTTTTTCTGATTTTTTAAATTAAAATATATTTTCTCTCCCTCATGTTCCTCATTCTATTAGTGGAAAAAAGAAAAATAATTGTAATAAATGTGTATAGACAATCCAAAAGTAAAATAGTTGGCTGTACTGGATTGTGAAGTTTTAATGCCCAATATATTGTCAATTTTTGAGTATTTGCCATGTACCGATAAGAAAAATATATATATATTCCTTTTTATCTCCGTTCAGTTTTCTCCAGAGATCTGTCATATCTGCCTTTTCTAAAATTCTATTTACCTCCTTAACTTCTTTATTGTTTATTTTGAGGTTAGATTCATCAAATTCAGTGATGGAGAGGTTGAGGTTCCCCACTAGTATGGTTTTGCTGTCTATTTCTTCCTGTAACTCCCTTAACTTCTCTTCTAAGAATTTGCACGCTATACCACTTGGTGCATATATGTTAAATAATGATAATGCTTCATTGTTTATGGTGCCTTTTAGCAGGATATAGTGTCCTTCCTTATCTCTTTTAAATAGATCTATCTTGGCTTTTGCTTTGTCTGAGATTAGGATGGCTAGTCCTGCTTTTCTTTATTCCTTTAGCTGAAGCACAATAAATTCTCCTCCATCCTTTTACTTTTACCTTGTGTGTGTTCCCCTGTTTCAAATGTGTTTCTTGTAAGAACACACTTTAGGATTATGGTTTTTAATCCATTCTTATCTTCCTCTGTTTTAAGGGAGAGTTCATCCCACTCATTTCACAGTTATGATTACAAGCTGTGTCTTTTTGTCAATCCTGTTCCCCCACCCCCATTTAGGCTTTTCTTTCTCCCTCCCCTCTTCTACTCCTCAAAAGAGTTTTGCTTTTGACTACCACTTTACTCAATTTACCTTCCCTCTTGATTTGCCTCCCTTATCTTACCCTTTTCTCCTTGATAATTCTTCCCACCCTTGTGACCCCCCCCCCTTTTCTTTCCCTTTTCCCCTGCTACTGCCTGTAGGAAAAGTTTGATTTCTATACTTTTCAGAGTATGTTATTCTCTTCTTGAACTAAATCTGATGAGAGTAAAGATCATATACTGCTCTCCTCCCTCCTGTCTTTCCCTCTACTGTAATGGGTTTTGTGCCTCTTCATTTGATGTAATTTACCCTTTTCTACTACATCCTTACCTCTTCTCCCAGAACTCTCCTTTTACATCTCTTAATTAAATTTTTTAGCATTATATCAGTTATTTTATACTGACACCCACAGTCTATGTGTATCCCTTTCAATTGTCATAATAGCTGTACTATTCTCAAGACTGACATATATATATATATACATATACATATATACATATACATATACATATATATATATGTCATATATATATACATATATATATATATATGACACATAAAAAACCAATATAATCCTATATAAGGATGTAAACAATTTGCCCTTATTGAGTAACAAGTTTTGTGGAGATTTTCCCCCCTGTTTACCTTTTTATGTCTCTCTTGAGTTTTGCATTTGAAGATCAAATTTTCCATTGAATTCTAGCCTTTTCATCAGGATGGTCTGGAATTCCCTTATTTCATTGAATGTCCATCTCCTTGCCTGAAAAATTATGGTCAGTTTTGCTGGGTAGTTGATCCTTGGTTGTAGTCCAAGCTCCTTTGCCTTTTGGAATATCATATTCCAATTCCTCCTGTCATTTAATGTAGTAGCTGAGAGATCCTGCATGATCCTGACTGTAGTTCCACAATATTTGAATTGTTTCTTTTTGACTGCTTGCAGTATTTTCTCCTTGACTTTGTAATTCTGAAGTTTGGCTATAATATTTCATGGAGTTTTCAATTTGTGATCTCTTTCGGGGGTGTTGGGTGGATTCTTTCAATGATGATTTTACCCTCTGATTCTAGAACCTCGGGCAGTTACCTTTGATGATTTCTTTGAAGATGCTGTCCAGGGTCTTTTTTTAATCATGGCTTTCTGGGAGAACAATAATTCTTAATTTGTCTCTCCTGGATCTATTTTCCAGGTCAGATATCAGATATTTCATGTTTTCTTCTATTTTTTTTCATTCTTTACATTTTGTTTGACTACTTCTTGATGCCTCATAGAGTAATTAGCTTCTGCTTGCTCAATTCTAATTTTTATTGAGTTGCTGTCCTCTTTTTGCATTTGAGTCTGCTTTTCCAATAGGTTGATTTTACCTTCCAGGGTGTCATTTTCTCTATTTAGGTTCTGAATCTCCTTAGCCATTTTGCCAATTTTATTTTTTAAAGATTTCATCTCATCCATGGTTATTTTTTATCCATTTTTTTTCTTTTACCTCCCTAATTTGGTTTTTAAAATTCTCCTTTAGCTCTTCCAGGAATGCTTTTTGGGTTTCAGACCAGTTCATATTCCCTTTTGAGGTGTCAGTTGTGGGTATAGTGTCAATTCTGTCCTCTTTTGAATTGGCATTATTATCTTCCCTATCTCCATAAAAAGAATCAATGGTCCTCGGTTTTTTCATGCTCTTCCTCATGTTGGTTAGCTTTTTCCTGGCTTTATAGTGGATTTCTGCTTGGGAGGCTCAGGGATCTCTGTCCCAGGTTTCTTGTTCTGGCAATGGTAGCCTAGTTACTGGCTTTGTGTATTATTATGGCCTTTGATTTCCTGAGGTTTGGGGGAGGGGTCATCTGGCTTCTGGAAGTCTCCTCTTCCCCTCGGGCTGCTTTCCAGCACCAGTGGTCTCAGATGTTGTCGGTGTTGTTATCTGCCACTTCCCCTGCCTGTGCAAAGGCACATCTGCATTTCTGGTGTTGACCCTTGCTGGATCCGCCCTTGTGGGACTCAGGAATTCCCACTGTTTGGCTACTGACACCCCACTTCTGCCTCCTCTTTTCCAGCATTTTTCCAAAGAAATTCTCTGGGTCAGTGAGAAGTTCAAGAAGGCGTGTTTCAAACCTTTGGGCTGTGAGCCTCAGAAGTGAATGTCTTGAGGCTACAAGCACTGAGCCTCCTGTCACGTCAGCAGACTCGCCTCCTATGTTGGGAGGCCTGGGGCTCTCTGCCAGTTTTGGGGGCCCAGCTTTCTCCCTGCCTAGATTCCTGGCTGGTTTCTGCAGCTGCTTCCACTTTGGTGCTGTCTGGTGCAGCTCCACCTGCTAGCTGCTCTCCCAGCCAGAGACCCATCCCATCGACCTATTGGACTCTCTTGGCTTGGAAATTTGCCCCACTCAGTTTGCTAGTGGCTTCTAACTATCATAAATCTGCTCAAATTCACTTTTTTAGAGGTATCTGACAGCACTTGTGAGAAAGCTCTGGTAAGACACTGTTTTCACATGGCCATCTTTGCTCTGTCCCCCAGCATGCAGATTTTTTTTATCTCTTTAGGCATAGTTCCAAATTCCTCCCCAGAATGGTTGGATCAGTTTACAACTCAACCAACATCGCATTTATGTGCCAATTTTCCCACATCCCCTTCAACTTTTATCATTTTCTTTTTCTATCATAATAGCCAATGTAATAGGTATGAGATAGTATCTCAGAACTGTTTTAATTTGCATTTCTCTAGTCAACAGTGACTTAGGGTACTTTTTCATTTGACTATAGATAGCTTTGATTTCTTCTTCTGAAAACTGCCTGTTATGTCCTTTGATCATTTATCGATTGGGGGATGACTTATTTTTATAAACTTGACTCAGTTCTCTATATATTTGAGAAATGAGGCCTTTATCAAACAAACTTGCTTTTAAAAAAAACACCCTAGTTTTCTGCTCTTTTTTTATTAATCTTGGTGGCATTGGTTTTATTGATGCAAATTCTTTTTAATTTAATGTAATCAAAAGTATCCATCTTGCATTTCATAATATTTTCTATCTCTTGTTTCATTAAAAGTTATCCCTTCATCCATAGATCAAACAGTTAAACAATTTCATGATCCCCTAATTTGGTTATGTCATCACCCTTTATGTCTAAATCACTTAATCCATTCTGCTATCTACTTCCATTTATGGGTGAGTTTCATCTCATTCACAGTTAGGATTACTCTATATTTGCCTTCATCCTACTTTTTTCCCTTGTACATTCTCTCTCACTCCTTTAAGTCTGTCCCTCCAAATAACGCTTTACTTTTGACCATGAATTTCTGCAATCTGCCTTTCCATCAGCCCCCTGCCTTCTCTTATTTCTTTCCCTTCTCACCTCTAAAGTGACATAGATTTCTATGCCCAAATGAGTGTGCGTATCATTCCATCTTTGAGCCTATTTAAATGAGAGTGAAGTTCAAGTGTTGCCCACCTTCCTCCTCATCTTCCCCTGTGCTGTAAAAGTTTTTGCAACTTCTTTATTTGAGATAATTTACCCCATTATCTATGTCCTTGTTTACCTTTTAATCTTAACTTTTTTGGGATTTTTCTATGCAGAATTTTTTTTAAAATAATGTAATCAATACTGTGTATTTCATCTTCAGAACTCATCTCTTTCACTTGATTGGTCATGAACTTTTTTTTTCTACTTATTAGTAATTTTCCACCCATTTTTTTTCTTTTTATTTATGTTCTAGGTCACCAAAGATTTGTCGCTTAATCTAAAACTTTACTGTCTTACACTTGAATTATTGTAACATGTATTCAAATATTTTCTTTGAATTCTGTCTTTTGCTTTTTCAGTCGACCATCCATAATGCTGCCAAGTGGGTAGGTGTTCAAGTCACTGTCATTCTGCTGCTCAAGGAACTTGACTGTCTCCTTATTCTTAGGATAAAGTGCAATCTACTTGCTTCAGCATTTAAAGACCTTGCTAATCTGCCTGCAGCCTATCTTTCCAAGTTACCCCAATATTACTTATCGTCATGCATTCTGTGTTCTAACTAAATGTAACTACTTATTCAGTCCTTTGTTCATGACATTCTACCGTACACATGCATTTTATATACACATCTACTTTTTAACCCAAGTAAAGTCTTGTTTTGTTTAGTATTTTCTTGCCTTTTCCTCATAGAACAGCTTATTTCTTTCCTTTCCCACAATTTAATAGTGAATTCCTTAATGTGAGCTGCTTGCTTCAAAAAACCTTCCAGTCATCTCAGTGGTAGTTCCCTTCTCAATTAATGTGTACTTATTTTGAATACATAGTGTATTTATTTCCCTGTGACTATTTTATATTCCATCTCTTTTGCCTTTCTATTCCTAGAACTTAGCACAATGCCTACCAGGTATTTAATAAATACTTCTTTAAGTGAGTAATATATTGAACATTCTTCTCTCTACCTTCTATTCATCTTACCCTTCTTTCAAGGCCTTGAAAAGATGCCAAAATCTCTGTGGAACCTTTTCTCATACCACACACATTATATTAATGTCTTCCCTATCAAGTTTATTTCCCAAATCATTTATATTTGAATTTCCACAATCATTCAGTCATATATCATATGTGCATAATAAATAATTAATATATGAAATATGTGTATTCCTCTCTCAGCATTCTGAAAACCACAGTTTACCTTGTCTCAGACTGCATGTTTCTAGAAGTTGTACATTGCTAGTTATCATAGTATTCATGTGGATATCATGTTGCTGGGCTCGCTGTTTTCTTTTTGAAGGATTACCATTTTTCATGGCCTTCTATGTCATGTGGCTCTAGGTAAAATAAAAAAAATACCAAGATAGGCCCCTCATGACTGTATCCACAACTAGAAATGACCTCTCATACATTTGAATATCCTTAGGACTTTGCTTACATGGCTCTTATGGTTTAGCATAAACCATTTTTTTATTAGGTTTATTTGTGTATCTGTCTTATCCCATCAATGAGAATGAAAATATTTTGAAGATGGAGATCATCACTTAAAATATAAATATAAATGTGTGTTTATGCATCCTTTTCATGACCTGGCGCAGTGTACTGTATGTGGAAGGTTCATAAAAAAATGGATTAATCTGAATTAAAATGAAGTAAATAGAACATTCAAGAGAAGGGTACTTTTATTTGAACTTAAGTGATTTAGAAAATAATATTTTCAAATTCACAATTATAGTAATATTTCATTATGATGTTTTGTGAATTCAGTAATTTTTTGACCTGATAAAATTTTCCTAGGTTTTTTTATCTTCTTGTTTTGTTTCTTGAAGTTGTGTTCCAAAGTTATCACAAATAAACACAGTATTCTACAGTCAAATCTATGGATTATTTTAGAATGTGAGATAACAATTAAAACCCTAGAATTGGTGATATTACTAGTTTGCCCACCAAAGTTGTTGTTCAATATAAAGAGTATATTTAAAATTTAAAATACATAAAAGTATATTTACATAAATTTCTGGGGGTCATTTTATGTAGGGAAGCTTTATAATTGAATTTATAATTGATAAATTTGTCATTGAACTATACAATATTTGATCTTCATAATGGTGAATGACCTTGAAATACAAAAAAAAAAAATAAATCATGCAATATACATGCTTTAATAATCAATGAACAAATACTTACTAAACACCCACTGTGTGCCAGGCAGTATGCTGGTAATAGGGATCTAAGAACAAAGAAAGATATGCAATACATTTTTAAGACCCATGAAGACTGAGACAACTTTAATGTGTCTTTATATTCCCAACAGTGCCTGTAGAAGTTAAAATGATTACCAATAGAGAGGTAATGTGAATATGAGCAGCCTGCAACTTATAAGAAATGAGGAACTAGAAGAAGAGGAATAAAAGACATTATTAAGGAAACATAGAGTAGGAACTGCCAATTGGTTGCTCATTTGGTGAGTGTAAGGCATAGCAGGTTTTTGAGCTGAAAGCTCCATTAATATCCTTACCATGTCAGGATAAATTAAGGAATATTTCTAGATTGGACCCTGCCCCATTTCCTTTGTGGCAAAATTTCAGGAGAACATGCAAAAACATGACACAGATTGGGCGATCATGCATGAATTGTTTTCTGCCTTGTGAAAAGGAGCAACCAAATTCATGAGATCACAGAACTATTTGATTTTAGACAACCCCTGTAACCTGACACAGGGTGTTGCACTTAGCAGAGGTATAATAAATCTTTCTTTAAAAAATATATATCAAATAATGATTAGCTTTTTAAGCATTGATGTTTAAAAGGATGAAATACATATATCTTGGGAATTTAACTCAATGAAAACCCACATTTCTTGATAATAGTACAAAAATTAGGCATTGATATAATTGTGCATCTATTATTATTGATTCATATATGCAAAGATTCTGCTATACCTTTCAGGGATCCACATAAAGAAATTTATGAGCTTAAACAAGCAACAAAAAAAAATTAGTCAGCCTACTAGACAACTTTAGAACATTGATACAATCTCTAAGATATTTGAGTATATCAGATTACTAGTCTCCCCAAGAAAGTTGCCCAGAATAAGGATTTAAAATTTTCATTTTAATGCAAATTTTTTTTAAACCAGATGCCTCACATAGAGGGTTGACCTGCATTCCATCAGAAGAGGGTACACAAGTCTTTTTCTGGAAAATAAATTTGAAATTAATTTGTCACCTCAAAAGGAAAACTTCAGAAAATAAAAGTGAAACTAGAAAAATGGCAGATCCAAAATGATGGATTGCAGCTCATCTACCTGACTGTGCAAAACTCAAGTCATCAAGAGTAAATATAGCACATAAAGAACCTTGATCCATTTACTAAAACCTTGTAAATCCTAGTCTAGAACTTTATCCTCCATGGATCTTAGTAGGAACTCAGGAATATAGATTTGAAAGAGTGAATAAACTTAATGTCTCATGATGTAAATTCATAATCCAATACAAAGAACACTTAATAGTATTTCAAATTAAGTAGAATGAAAATAGAATCACAGCATTTTGGAGCTGGAAGACTCAGTAGGAAGTAAGCTCCTTTCAAAAAATACTGTCTTGTTTTTGTTCCCAGACCATGGCATAATGCCTAGCACATAGTAGTGGTTTAAGTAAATGCTTGTTGAATTGAATAGGATCATAGACAGCTGTTGGACTAAACCACAATATTTTTTAATGAGGTAACTGAAAGCCAGAAATGCTGACTTTCTCAAAGTGATATATCTAATTGTACCAGAACCAGAATTAAAACCAAGGTTTCTAAACTCCTTTTGGTGTTCTTTATAACATACTGAGCAGTTACCTAATCCATAAAGTTTCCTTTATCATAATTATGCTCTTTGAAATTTTGAAAGATAGTTTAGTTTACTTTACAGATAATTGTAAGATGCTAGTTAGAAGCCATAAGTCGGTTTCTCCACAACCTGTGTTCTGTCTCCACAATGCTGACACACTTGGAGAAAAAGTAACATAACCTTGGATTTTCATCTTCATAACATTCAACCTCCAAACATCTCCACAAAGAATTTTGGTACCATAATGATTGTTCCTTCTGGCATTCTGAAGATAAAACTTCAAAAGGTTAGCTAGTCTTCATTTTTCTTCCAGCTGTTTAAGTTTTTTTTTCAAACACAATCATAATCAGTTCAGAAAGAGAATATGTTAAAAAATAAAAATTGCTCAAAGCCTAAATAAATTTCTGGCTTCATCTTCTTAAACTTATAAGACATTTAGAGTAAGTGGCACATGAGAGGATTTGGGGCCAGGAGTGGCTATCTAGTCCAGCTCCTCATTTTATAAATAATAAAGCTTGCCCAAAATCAAATAGGTACTAAATAGCAGAGCTAGTAATCAAATTTTCATTCTTGCACTCCAAATTGTGTGTTCTTCCACTAAACCATACTACCCCAAAATAGCCTGACACCAATTATTAGAACGCATCAAATCTCATTTGCCTTGTTCACAAAAGCAAGATAGGTGATAAAAAACATTCAATTTCTTAATGAGAATTTTCTCTTCTTTTTAATCTCTGTTCTGTTCCTGATTGTTAAGCATGATTTCCTGTATACTCATTCATTGCCTTATTGAGCCAATATTGATAAACTTAATCATGAGGAAGCTAATCAGATTATCGAAGAGTCCCACTAAACTGGATATTCTTTTTGGAACATTCATACTTACAAATCAGTGAGTTATAGGTCTGCCTCAGGAGCCCATTCAAATAAAAATCCACTGAAGTTTAGATTAACAGGTGTTTCCCTTTTTAGAAGCAGCAAATTCATAAGTGTAACTGTTTATATTTTTAAATCATTTTAACATATATATGTATGTGTATATATATATATATAATTGATATTGATAATTATTCTATGAAACATGTTGGAAGTCATTGTTCAACAATCTATTTTATAAGGAAAAAGAGTTAGCAAGAAATGGTTTCATATACCCTCTAATAAAATGGCCAGAAGAAGGTGTAGGATATAGCTGTAGTCCTTACTCCTTGTTCCCTATGGCAAAAATGGCCTCTCTACTTTAGATTTTGACTCCTTATGATTCTGCCTCTCTGCCTCTCACTATATATCTATACATATAGATAATAATTATAGAAATTTGTATCTATAACTTTCTTCTCATTTTCATCATTGTGACCATCTACAAAATTACAGGACAATTCCTAAATGACTTCAGCACTAAATATAATATATTCTTCTACTGCCTGCCCCTATATTATTTTTGGAAATATCAATATGCCCTTGATAAATTATGTTTTTTCTCCTGAAGGAATATGACCTCCTTTTATTTTCAACTCTATATCTGACTTTTGGAAGAGCTGTCATGACCCACTCTCTTTCACCAGCCAATGCTATTTAACCTCAGAGACCTTGATTTCTAAAATCCCCATCTTTGAACACAGCTTCGTATCCTTCCCCTTATTCCAATATCTCCCTCCTCCTGAACTTGTACTTTGCTTTTGTTCTGACCTATCCAAAATATTTTCATGTTTGGTCCTCTCAACCTTCACAACATCTCCTATATAAGTTCCTTTTTTTCTTCTCACGCTGCCATCACCACATACTTACAGCTGAGTAGTTAGCCTCCCTACTCCAAATTCCTTCCCACTTCAATCCATCTACCATTCAACTGCCCAAGTGATTTTCTTTTTGTTTTTATCTCAGCATTTAATATAAATTTATTTTAAGTTTTCAACATATACTTCCACAAAATTCTGAATTCCAAATTTTCTTCTCTCATATCCCCCCACCCCAGGACGGCATGCATTTTGATTACCCCTTCCTCCAATCTGCCCTCCTTTCTATTACCCCTCACCCCCATCTCTTATCCCTTTCCCTTCTATTTTCCTGTAGGGAAAGATAGATTTCTATGCCCCATTGCCTGTGTATCTTATTTCCCAGTTGCATGTAAAAACAATTTTTAACATTCATTTTTAAAGCCTTGAGTTCCACATTCTCTCCCTTCCTTCCTCCCAACCCACCTTCATTGAGAGAGCAAGCAATTTGTTATAGGTCATACATGTGTAGTCATGCAAAACACTTCCATAACAGTCATGTTGTGAAAGACTAATTCTATTACCCTCTATTCTGTCCTGCCCTCTATTTATTCTATTCTTTCCTTTGACCTGTTCCTCCACAAAAGTGTTTACTTCTATTTGCCCTTTCCTCCAATCTGCAGTCCTTTCAATTATGTCCTATCTCATATCCCTTTATCCCCTACTTTCCTGTAGAGTAAGATAGATTTCCATACCTAGTTGAGTGTGTGTGTTATTGCCTCCTTAAGCCAAATGTGATGACAGTAAGGCTCACTTATTCCCTCTCACTTCCCCCTTCTTCTCCTCCATTGTAAAAGCTCTTTCTTGCCTCTTTTATATGACATTATTTACTACATTCAGTCTCTCCCTTTCTCTTTCTCCCAGTACATTCTTATCATTACAAATATCATCTTTCCATGTAGGATTGTAAAAAAAAAAAACAGTTCAACTTTAGTAAGTCCCTTATGATTTCTCTTTCCTGTTTACCTATTCATACTTCTCTTGATTCTTGCATTTGAAAGTCAAATTTTTCTATTTAGCTCAGGTATTTTCAACAAGAATTCTTAGAAGTCCTATATTTCATTGAAATTCCATTTTTCCCCCTGAAATACTATGCTTAGTTTTGTCCAGTAGGTGGTTCTTGGTTTTAATCCTATCTCCATTGACTTCTGAAATAGCATATTCCAAGCCCTTCAATCCCTTAGTGTAAAAGCTGCTAAATCTTGTGTTGTCCTGATTGTGTTTACATAATACTTGAATTTTTTCTTTCCGGCCACTTGTAATATTTTCTCCTTGACCTGGGAACTCTGGAAATTGGCTACAAAATTCCTAGGAATTTTCCTTTGGAGATCTCTTTCAGGAGGCGATCAGTAGATTCTTTCCAGTTCTACTTTACTCTCTAGTTCTAGAACATCAGGGTAGATTTCTGTGATAATTGCTTGAAAGAGGATGTCTAGGCTCTTTTTTAAACTTTAATTTCCCTTCTTTATTCATATTCTTTTGTGAAAAACCTATCAAGCTGATCGGACTGTCACATCGATTAAAAATTAGTTTCTTTAAGAAATAGGAAAGTAGCAGAACTTGGATGGCAACAAAAGTCTTTTGACTCTAAATCCAGTGCTATATCCATGAAACTAATAAATGACTATAGATTATAACATTCCTTTACAATGGCTATCTATTGACTATGTATGAGGACACGTTATATTGCAAAAAAAAATCAAGGTAAAAATAATCAAATATTTAAGACCAACAGTTGGAATTGAAAGTATAACATTATTTTAGGCTCTTTTTTTATGATGGGTTTCAGGTAGTCCAATAATTTTTGAATCCTTTCTCCTAGATCTATTTTCCAGGTCAGTTGTTTTTCCAATGAGATATTTCACATTGTCTTGTATTTTTTCATTCTTTTTGTTTTGTTTTATAATTTATTGATTTCTCATAAAGTCACTAGCCTCCACTTGCTCCAATCTAATTTTTAAGGAATTATTTTCATCACTGAACTTTTGGACCTCCTTTTCCATTTGGCCAATTCTGCTTGATAAGGCATGCTTCTCCTCATTGACTTTTTGGCCCTCTTTTGCTATTTGGGTTAGTCTATTTTTAAAGGTGTTATTTTCTTCAGTATTTTGGGGGTCTCCTTTAGCAAGCTGTTGACTCGTTTTTCATGATTTTCTTGCATCACTCTCATTTCTCTTCCCAATTTTTCCTCCTCTTCTCTTACTTGATATTCAAAATACTTTTTGAGCTCTTCCTTGGACTGAGACCATTTCATTTTTTGTTGAAGGCTTTGGATGTAGGAGCTTTGACCTTGTCTTCCTCTGGCTGCATGTCTTCATCTTCCTTGTCAGTAAATATATAAGAAAACATCTTTTCATGAGGAAAATAAACTTCTATAGTCTTATGCTTTCCCCTGTTTGCTCATTTCCACAGCAAGTTATTTGACTTTTGAGCTCTTTGTTAAGTGGAGGGTGCACAGCCCCAAGTTTCAGGGATTTTGCGCAGCTGTTTTCAGAGGTATCTCTGGGGTCCTGTAAATTCTCAGCTCCTCCAAAGTGGTATAATCAAAAGAGAGGTGGTTAATTCTCTCCTGGACTGTGCTCTGATCCAAGAGCAACCACAAGCACTCTTTTCTGCACTGGAACTGCAAGGAAGGATTCCTCTCCAAGGCTGCCACCAGTTCCAATACACCAGTGCTCCTCCTCACCCTAAGACCACCACTGAATATTATGACCCAGATCAGCTACTCAGTTCCACCATCATCTGTAGGCCAAGAGCTCCAGAAGCAGCCACAACTGAGGCAGTGGCTGCTGCTGCCCTAGGGCTGGGGCTGTGACCTGACCATTCTCCCTTCTCACACAGGTGAGGAATCTTTCCCAGCAACCTTTGAAGCTATCTTTGCTGTTTGTGGGTTGAGAAGTCTGGAAACTGCCCCAGCTGCCAGTGATTCAGTGCCCTGAGTCCTGATGCAGTCCTGTCTGTGCTTGTGCAGCTCAGGCTGGGCTGTGCTCCTCTCCCAGCACAGTGTGATAGACCCTTCCTGTATGGCCTTCCAGATTGTCTTGGGCTAGAAATATGCTTCACTCTGTCTTTTGTGGCTTCTGCTGCTCTAGAATTTGGTTAGAGCAATTTTTAGAGGTACTTAAGGGGTTTGGGGGAAGAGCTCAATCAGGTCCTGCTTCTACTTTGCCATTTTCGCTCTGCACCCCGCCAAGTGATTTTCTTTTTTTTTTTTTTTTAATGGAGGAAGCAATTTAAAAAAAATATAGAATGCTTCAAGATTTTGTGTGTCATTCTTGTGCAGGGGCCATGCTAATATTCTCTGTATCATTTCAATTTTACTATATATGCTGCCTAAGTGAGCACCCAAGTGATTTTCTTAAAGTAGATATATAAGCATACCACCCTCTACTAAATAAATTCTAGTGGATTAAAATTGCCTTTGGGAATAAATGTAAAAGCTTCTATTCATCTTTTAAAATGCTTCATAATCTGATCTCTTTTCCTATGTTTCCAATCATGTACTTTAGTCTCCTCTACATATTCTAAAATCTCACGGAAATGGCATTCTTGTTATTTTTCACACAATACACTCCAGCTCCAAACTCTGTGCATTTTTATCAGCTCTTCCCAATTCCTGGAAGATTCTGGCTCTTCACTTCTCCCTCATTTTTTTCCTAATTTCTTTTAAGAAAACTCAAAATTGGGGGCACAGCCTAGATGGTGGCTAGAAAGCAAGGACCTGCTTAAGCTCTCCCCCAGGTCCCTCCAAACACCTGTAGAACATGGCTTTTTAGAAGTTCTAGAGCTGCAGAACCCACAAAATAGCAGAGGGAAGCAGGGCTTCAGCCCAGGACAGCCTGGTTGGCTGCTGGGAAGGGTCTATCACATGGAGCTGGAAGAAGAGTGAAGCTCAGCACGGGGCATCAGGACCAATCAGCCAGGGAGCCCCTCGGAACAGTCTGTAGGACCCTGAATCATTGAGCTGTGGCAGTTACCAGACTTCTCAACCCAAAAACGCCAAAGACAACAGAGCAGGTTAGTGGAAAACTGAGCCCCAGGGGCGGCAGAGGTGGTGTATCTCTGGAGCTACTTCCAGAGCTCCAGCTGCAGTTGCTTCTGGCCCCAGGCCCACACATTGGGAGGAATTAAGCAGCAGATTAGAGTGGGAGCACAAAGCTTGCTTTGCCCTGTTTGTTTCTGGATCACGGTCCTGGTTGGTGTTTTTTTGGGGAGGAGGTGCATTGGCGTGGCAGAGCTTGCTGTGTAGAAGTGGCTCTGAAAACAGCAGCACAGCCCCTCAAGCTTGGGACAAAGCACTCTCTGCTCTACAAGCAGTCATACCCTGACAAAAAGCTCCAAGGTCAAGTAGTTGGCTGGGAACATGGCCAGGAAGTGAAAAAGGATACAGACTCAGACTCTAGAATCTTTTTTTGGTGACAAAAACGATGAAAGCATACAGGCAGAAGAAGTCAACAAAGTCAAAGAGCCTACATCAAAAGCCTCCAAGAAAAATATGAATTGATCTCAGGCTGTTGAAGAGCTCAAAAAGGATTTAGAAAAGCATGTTAGAGAGGTAGAGGAAAAATTGGGAAGAGAAATGAGATTGATGCAAGAAAATCATGAAAAAAAGTCAATGACTGGCTAAAGGAGACCCAGAAAATATTGAAGAAAATAACACCTTAAAAAGTAGACTAACTCAAATGGCAAAGAGCTCCAAAGAGCCAATGAGGAGAAGAATGCCTTGAAAGGCAGAATTAGCCAAATGGAAAAGGAGGTCCAAAAGACCACTGAAGAAAATACCACCTTAAAAATTAGATTGGAGCAAGTGAAAGATAGTGACTTTATGAGAAATCAAGATATTATAAAACAGAACCAAAGGAATGAAAAATGGACGACAATGTGAAATGTCTCATTGGAAAAACCACTGACCTGGAAAATAGATCCAGGAGAGATAATTTAAAAATTATTGGACTACCTGAAAGCCATGATCAAAAAAAGAGCCTAGATATCATCTTTCAAGAAATTATGAAGGAGAACTGTCCTGATATTCTAGAGCCAGAGGGTAAAATAGAAATTGAAAGAATCCACAGATCGCCTCCTCAAAAAGATTCCAAAAAGAAAACTAGGAACATTGTTGCCAAATTCCAGAGCTCCCAGATCAAGGAGAAAATATTGCAAGCAGCCAGAAAGAAACAATTTGAGTATTGTGGAAACACAATCAGGAGAACACAAAATCTAACAGTTTCCACCATGACAAACCATTATTCCTCCTAATGCTTAAGCATAAGAATCCTCCATTGTCTACCTGCTCTATTTTTACTTTTGATAACATAGTGAACACTGTCAAAATAATTAAGAAATAAGAATACCTGGACCCACTATATATTTATAACATTTAACTTTAACTCAGCCATCAATGTTGCATGATTTTTCTTCATTCATCTCTCCTGAATTCCTCTGTACTTTTCACAGAATATCCTCTAAAATAATGTCTGATGACACTGTTACATCATCTGTAACAGCGTTCTTGTGTTTTCAAAGATTATGCCAAAGGAATAAAAGCTCTTACATATTCTAATGGAAAGAGAATTGGCACTGAAATTCAAATCCCCCTCAACATTTACTACCAGTTTGAACTTGGGCAAGTCACCTGACCATGATGGGAATCAGTTCTTCTACAGTTGATTCAGTTGCCAATCAAGGAAGTGAATATCAAGTAGAAAGTCTGACAACAGGTGATGATTTTTTTTACAATAGAAGTTCTGACATTAAAGGATTAAAAAAAGGATGAAGATCTTTATCAGAAGAAGAAATGAAATGTGATAGAGACAATAGAAATGATGGTTTGAAGAATAATGGAAAATCTGCTAAGTTTTCCCAACCATGTGATTTCATCAGTGTGGGAACATTCTAGTATGGCAGTTCTCTCCTTTAATGCAGGTTGGCAACATTTATGAAAGTTATATTTTTATTTTTTAATTTTTTAAAAAATTATTATTTTATTTTTCTCTAATTATTACAATTTTATTACAATTTTAACATTTGTTTTTTAAAACTCTGAGTTCCAAGTTCTCTCCCTTCCTCTCTCTCCTCACCCTCTCACTGAGAAGGCAAGCAATTTAATATAGGTCATACACGTGTAGTCATACAGAACATATTTCCATATTAGTTATGTTGTAAAAGAAAATAGAAAAAAATTGAGAAAAATAATGTTAAAAAAGTATACTTCAATCTGTATTAGGACACTATCAGTTCTTTCTCTGGGGATGGATAGCATTTTTCCTCAAAAGTCCTTGACAGTTGCCTTGGATCATTTTATTGCTGAGAATGGCTAAGTCATTCACAGTTGATCATCTTATACTATTGCTGTTATTTTGTACACATTTCACTTTACATCACCTCATTTAATTCTTTCCAGGTTTTTCTGAGGGAGTCTTGCTCCTCATTTCTTATAGTACAATATTATTCCATCCCAATCACATACCACCATTCATTCAGCCATTCCCCGATTGATGGGTATCCCCTTCCCCCAATTTCCAATTTCCTGCCACCAGGAAAGAGCTGCTATAAATATCTCGATTCATTTAGGTCCTCCACCTCCCCCCTTTAAAATCTCTTTTCAGATAAAAACTTAATAGTGGCATTGCTAGATCAAAGGGCATGCACACTTATATAGCCCTTTGGGCATAGCTCCAAATTGCTGTAAAGAATGGTTGAATCAGTTAACTCCGCCAACAATGCATTAATGTCTCATTTTTTCCCACATGCCCTCCAATGACTGTCATTCTCCTTTTCTATCCTATTAGCTAATCAAATAGGTATAAAATTGTTTTAATTCTCATTTCTCTAATCAATAGTAATTTAGAGCATTTTTTCACATGGTAGCTTTGGTTACTTGATCTGAAAATTGTTGATTTCTCTTGATCATTCCTCAAGTAGTGAATGGTTCCCATTTTTATGAATTTGACTCAGTTCTCTATATATTTGAGAAATGAGGTGTTTATGAGAGAACTTTATGCAATTTTTTTCAGTTATGACTGCTAAATATTTCTTTCCATCATATACCCTCATTTACTCTATTCTCTCTCTCCTTTCACCCTGTCCCTCCTCAAAAGTGTTTTGCTTCTGACTACCCCCTCCCTGAATCTGCCATCCTTTCTCTCACCCCTCCCTTCTGTAACCCACTCCACCTCCTAGTTTCCTATAGGGTAAGATAGATTTCTTCACCCAAATTAGTGAGAATGTTATTTAATCTTTGAGCCAGTTATGATGAGAGTAAGGTTCATTTAGTTCCCCTCCCCACCTCCTGCTCTTCCCTTTTACTGTAAAAACTTTTTCTTCCTTCTTTTAAGTCAGATGATTTACCTCATTCTAACTCTACCTTTCCCTTTCTCCCAGTGCCTTCTTCTTTCTCACCCCTTGGTTTTATTTTTTAGATATGATCCCATTCAGCTGATACCTGGGCCCTCTGTCTATGTATACTCCTAAATTCCCTAATAATGAGAAAGTTTTTAATGAGTTACAAGTGTCATCTTCCCATGTAAGAATGTAAACAGTTTAATTTTATTAAGTCCCTTATAATTTCTAATTCCTGTTTACCTTTTCATGCTTCTCTCGAGTCTTGTATTTGAAAGTCAAATTTTATATTCAGCTCTGGTCTTTTCTTCAAGAATGCTTGAAAAGTCCTGTCTTTCGTTGAATGCCCCTTTTCTCCCCTGAAGTATTATACTCACTTTTGCTGGGTAGGTAATTCTTGGTTGTAATCTTAACTCCTTTGCATTTTGGAACATCATATTCCAACCCTTCTGATCCTTTAATGAAGAAGCTGCTAAATTTTGTGTTATGCTTATTTGAATTGTTTCTTTCTGGCTGCTTGCAATATTCTTCCCTTGACCTAGGACCTCTGGAATTTGATTATAATATTCCTGGGAATTTTCATTTTGGGACCTCTTTAAGAAGGTGATCAATGTGTTCTTTCAATTTCTATTTAAACCTCTGGTTCCCAAAGGCAAAATGACTACCAGAAGAATTAATGTCAACAAATTAGAGCTCTTCTCTGAGCAGGAACAGTTTGTTGCCAACTTGGAGGGAACATTGAGCCAATGCACAGTTGGCAGCAGAAGAGTAGAAAAAGAGTGGACAGCTTTCAGAGATTTGGTACATAGCACTGCATTTGCTCATCTGGGTGAGAACACTGGCAAACACAAAGACTGGTTTGATGAAAATGATAGGGAAATTCAGAAACTGCTAAATGAAAAATGAGAACTCCACTGGGTTTGCCAGCAGGATAGTTCATTCATCTCTAAGAAGGTAGTGTTTAACTGTATCAAAAGTAGAGTACAAGCAAAGCTTAGAGAGATGCGGGATTCTAGGCTCAGTAAGAAGGCAGACAAAATTCATTTTTGTGCTGATAGTAACAGTCCAAAGCACTTTTATGATGCCCTGAAGCCTATTTATTTAGCGAAGACTTGCAGTGCATCTCAGCTATTCAGTGCTGATGGAGCCACATTGATTAGTGATAAGAATGTGATCCTAGAGAGATGGGCTGAACGTTTCCACAGTGTTCTCAACAGGCTGTCATCAATAAATGCTAAGGCCATAGACTGTTTACCTCAGGTTGAAGTCAATACCTCCTGAAGCTCCAACTGAAGAAGAGCTTTTCATTGCCATTGGGCTCCTTTCATATGGCAAAGCACCTAGTGTTGATTCCATTCTGCTGAGATTTACAAAGTAGAGGCTCCATTGCTCATATAAAAGCTGACTGAAATTTTCCAGGTTATATGGCAAGAAGAGGTCATCCTACAGGAGTACACAGAGGTCTCCACTGCCCATCTCTATAAAAGTAAAGGAAATAGATTGTCCTGTGATAATCATGGGTGGGGGTTCTCTCTCAGTCATTGGTGGCAAGATTCTTGCCAGAGTCCTCCTTAATAGACTTATCCTTCACCTGCAAGGTAGTCCCCTATCTGAGAGCAAGTGTGGCTTCAGAAAGGGCCAAGGAACAGTCAATAGGGTGTTTGCTGCCCAACAAATCCAGGAGAAATGCCAGAAGCAGAAAAGAGGTCTGTACACAATGTTTGTAGATCTGACCAATGCCTTTCATACTGTTAGTCATTAGGGTTTGTGGAAAATTATGTCAAAATTTGGTTGCTCAGAGAAGTTCAGCTGTATTGTATATCAATTTCATGATGCCATGTTTGCCCAGGATCTGGATAATGGACAGTGTTCTCATGTCTTCCCAGTTACCAATGGAGTGAAACAATGTTGTGTGTTTGCTACCATGCTTTTTAGCACAATGTTTTCATCCATGTTGTAAAATATTTTCAATGAGGATGAAGATGGCATCAAGATCAGCTACCACACTGATGGCAAATTCTTCAATTTGAAAAGCCTACAAGCCAAGACCAAAGTGAAGGGAGTATTGGTGTATGATTTTCTGTTTGTGGATGATTGTGGAGTTGATGCAGCCTCTGAAGGTGAGATACAACAAAGTATGGATCAATTCTCTGCTACTTGTACTAATTATGGCCTAACAATCAACACAAAAAAACACAGGTGCTTCATCAGCCACCACCACACCATCCGTATGTGGAACCATTGGTTACAGCAAATGGAGAAGTTTTGAGTGCTGTCAATAAGTTCACTTACCTTGTAAATGTACTTTCCAGAGATGTAGACATTGATAATGAAGTGGATGCATGCATTGCCAGAGCTAGCTCGGGGTTTCAGAGGCTCTGAAGGAAAGTATGGGAGAGAAGAAACATTGGACTGACTACCAAACTGAAGCTTTACCGGGCCATTGTGCTGATCTCATTGTCGTATGCCTGTGAAATCTGGACAGTCTACCAGTGCCATACCAGGAAACTGAATTGCTCGCATTCGAATTGTCTTAGGAAGATTCTGAAGATCACCTGGCAGGATAAGGTAACAGACACTGTGGTCCTTACTTGAACTACACTGCCAATCATTCTGATTCTGTTTCAGAGAGTGCTACTCTGATGGACTGACCATGTTGTTCTAATGCAAAATGTAAGCTTGCCAAAGACTACTTTATGGAGAATCCATGGTAGTCAGAAGAAGTGATACAAGGACACTCTCAAGGTCTCTCTCAAGAACTTTGGAATTGATTGTGTGACATGGGAGACACTAACACAGGACCACTCTGCATGTTGTACCTACATCAGAGAAGGTACTGTGCTCTATGAGCAAAGCAGATTTGAAGGAGCTCAAAAGAAACACAAGGTGCACAAATTTAGAATATCCACCCCAAAATGTTCACATGGACTATTTTGCCAGACCTGTGGTAGAGCATTCTCAGCTCATATTGATCTGATCAGAGACAGTCAGACACAATGAAACTTTACTCTAGCATAGGGATGTCATTTTGGTTCTCTTCAAGAATGAAGGACAACAACCAACCAATCAATAACCTCTGGTCCTAGAACATCAGGGCAGTTTTCCTTGATAATTTCTTGAAAGATGATGACTAGGGTACTTTTTTTGATCATGGCTTTTAGACAGTCCAATAATATTAAAATTATTTTTCCAAGTCAGTCGCTTTTCCAACTAGATATTTCACACTGTCTTGATTTTTTCATTCTTTTGGTTTTGTGTTACTGTTTCTTGATTTCTCATAAAGTCATTAGCTTCCATGTGCTCAATTCTAATATTTAATGAATTATTTTCTTCAGTGAGCTTTTGTAGCTCCTTTTCCATTTTGCCAATTCTACGTTTTAAGGACTTCTTTGCTTGTTTGTTTTCTTCAGTGGATTATTGTGCCTCTTTTCTCCATTTGTCCCATTCTGCTTTTTAAAGACACTGCCCCCCAGCCACACACACACACCACATTGGACTTTGTAGATCTTCTTTTTATTTAGCCTAGTGAATTTTTTCTTTTTTTTATTATAAATTTATTTTTATTTTTAGTTTACAACGTGCAGTTCCACAAGTTTTTGGGTTCTAAATTTTCTCCTCCTCCCTCTTCTTCCTCTCCCCCCCAAGATGGCATGTAATCCAATGTAGTTTCTACTTATAACTTCACATTGAATTGATTTACATAATAGTCCAGTTGTCAAGAGGAATTATAGCCAATGGAATGAGTCATGAGAAAGAAGAAATGAAATCCAAAAAAAGAGAGAAAATATTTTGCCTGAATCTGCATTCAGACTCCATAGTTATTTCTCTGGATGTGTATAGCTTTTTCCATCATGAGGCTTTTGGAGTCGAATTTGATACTTGCATTGGTGAGAAGGGCAAAGTGTATCAAAGTTAGTCCTTACAGATACCGTGTGTCTGTAATCATGTGTAATGATCTCCTGATTCTGCTCCCTTCACTCAGCATCAGTTCATATAAGACTTTTCAGGTAATAATGAAGTCCATCTGCTCCTCATTTCTTACAGCACAGTAGTATTCCATTACACTCGCACACCACAATTGATTTCCAATTCTTTGCCACCACAAAAAAAAGAGTTGATATAAATATTTTTATACATACTGTTTCATTTCCCACTTGTGTGATCTCTTTGGGATACATCCCTGGAAGTGGTGTGTTGGGTCAAAGGATATGCACATTTTTTAGCCTTTTGGGCACAGTTCCAAATTGCTCTCCACAATGGCAGGATGAGTTCACAACTCCAGCAACAATATAACAATGTTCCAATTTTCCCACATCCTCTCCAGCAATTATCATTTTCCTGTTTTGTTATGTTAGCCAATCTGACAGGAGAGATGTGGTATCTAAGAGTTGTTTTGATTTGCATTTCTCTAATCAATAGTGATTTATAGCATTTTTCACATGACTATAGATATCTTTAAATTCTTCCTCTGAAAATGGCCTGTTCATATCCTTTGACCAGTTCTCAATTGGGGAATGACTTGTATGCCTATAAATTTGCCTCAGTTCCTTGTGTATTTTAGATAAGATGCCTTTATCAGAGACACTGCTTGTAAAGGTTCTTTCCCAATTTTCTGCTTCCCTCCTAATCTTTGTTACATTGGCTTTGTTTGCACAGAAAATTTTCAATTTAATGTGATTAAAATTATTCATTTTGCATTTTGTAATGCTCTCTATCTCTTTTTTTGTCATGAATTCTTCTCTTTCCCATAAATATGACAGATGAACTATTCCTTGCTTTCACAAATGGCTTATAGTATCAGCCTTTATTCCTAAATCATGAACCCATTTTGACTTTATTTTGGTATATGGTATAAGATATTGGTCTATGCCCAGTTTCTGCCCTACCATTTTCCAATTTTCCCAGCAGTTTTTGGGAAATAGTGAATTATTAACCCAGAAGCTGGATTCTTTGGGTTTATCAAAGAGTAGATTGCTATAGTCATTGTCTACTATGTTTTGTGTACCTAGCCTATTCTATTGATCCACTGTTCTATTTCTTATCCAGTACCAAGTAGTTTTGATGACTGCTGATTTATAATACATTTTAACATCTGGTATGGCTAGGCTACCTTTGATCCTTGCATCACATCTGATGAGAGTAAAGCTCAAAATATTGCTCTTATCTTTCCTTTCTTTCCCTCTATTGTAACATGTTTTGTGCCTTTTCATGTGTTGTAATTTACTCTTTTTTTTACTTTCCCCTTACCTCTTCTCTCAAAACAATCCCTTTGCACCCCTTAATTATGTTTTTATCATCATATCTGTTATTTTGTAATGATAACCTCAGTCCATGTATATCCCTTCTAAATGGCATAATAACTATACCATTCTCAAGGTTGACATATATATCTATATATATATTATATATATCATATATTAAGCAATATAATCCTATATATGGATGTAAACAATTTTCCCTTATTGAATAACATGGTTTTCCCCCCTGTTTAACTTTTTATGTCTCTCTTGAGTTTTGTATTTGAAGATCGAATTTTCCATTGAGCTCTGGACTTTTCATTAGAAAGGTCTGGAATTCCCTTATTTCATTGAATGTCCCTCTCCTTGCCTGAAAAAATTATGCTATTACAATTCCTCCTGACTTTTAATGTAGAAGCTGCAAGGACCTGTGTGATCCTGACTGTAGGTCCATGATATTTGGATTGTTTCTTTCTGGTGGCTTGCAGTATTTTCTCCTTGACCTGATCATTCTGGAATTCGGCTACTTGGAGTTTTCAATTTGGGATCTCGTTCAGGTGGTGATTGGTGGATTCTTTTGATGACCATTTTACCCTCTTGTTATAGAATCTCGGAACACTTTTCCTTAATGATTTCTTGGAAGATACTGCCTAGGCTTTTTTTTTTTTTTTTCATCATGGCTTTCTGGTAGACCAATAATTCTTAGATTATCATGCCTGGATCTATTTTCCAGGTCAATTGTTTTTCCTATCAGATTTTCATGTTTTCTTCTGTTTTTTCATTCTTTAGATTTTGACTGATTCTTCATTCCTACTTGCCCAATTCTAATTTTTAATGAATTGTTTTCTTCATTTAGCTTCTGTACCTCCTTTTCCATTTGGTTAATTTTACTTTTTAAGCAGTCATTTTCTCCAGTTAGATCCTGAAACACCTTAACCATTTTGACAATTTTAATTTTTAAAGATTTGTCACATCAGTGAATTTTTTTTTCCATTTTTTCTTTTACCTTTCTAAGTTGGTTTTTAAAATCCTCCTTGAGCTCTTCCAGGAATGGTTTTTGGGCCTGGGACCAGTTCACATTTCCTTTTAATGTTTCAGATCTCTGTATAGTGTCAATGCTGTCCTCTTCTGAATTGGTGTTTGGATCTTCCCTATCTCCATAAAAAGAATCAATAGTCCTTCAATTTCTATATTGTTTCTTCATGGTATTTGTTTTTTTTTCCTGTCTTTTCAAGTGGATCTCTGCTTCTAGGGCCCAGGGGGCTCTGTCCCACACTTCTTGTGCTGGGAACTGAGGGCCTGGTTACTGGCTTTGTATGCTGTAGCCTCTGGTTTTTTGAGGTGTAGGGGTGGGGTGGTCTGGTTGCTGGAAATCTCCTCTTCCTCTAGTGCTCTGCTATAGCATAGGTGATCTTGTCAGTTGTCTGTGCTGATGTCTGCCACTTGCCCTGGCTGTGTAAGGCACATCTGAGGAACTGGTGTAGATGCTTGTTGGCTCTATCCCCCATGGAGCACAGTAGCTCCCACTGTTTGCCTGCTGAAGCCTGATTTCTGGCTCCTCTATTTCAGGTTTTCTCCCAAGAAAGTATTATCTGGGGGAGGAAGGGAGGCATGAGAGCTGTTTTACCTGGTGATAATGTCTCCCAGAAGTGCAAGAAGGTGAATTTCAAACCTTTAGACTTTGGGCTGCAAGCTTCAGGAGTAGTTGCTCTCACAGACGCAGGTGCTATGTCACTTTGACAGACTCCTTTCCTGGCCTGGGGATGGCCACAAGTTTCATGTGCCCAGTGCTGTCCCCTTAGTGCATTTTTAAGGTGTTATTTTCTTTAGCATTTTTTTGTGACTTGGTAAAGACCAAGATGACTTTCTTTGCATGATTTTTATGCATCAATCTCATTTCTCTTCCCAAATTTTCTTCTACCTCTCTTACTTGAGTTTTAAAATATTTTTGAGCTCTCCCACATCCTGAGGCAAATTCATTTTTTTTTCTTGTAGGCTTTGGATGTTGGAGCTTTGAATTTATTTTCTTCTTTTGAGTGTGTCTTTTGATCTTCCTTGTCACCATAGTAACTTTCTATAGTCAGATTTTTTTTAGATATTTGCTCATTTTTCCAGTCATTTCTTGATTTTTAACTCTTTGTTAAATTTGGGCTGTGCTTCCAAGATGGAGGGCACACTGTCCTGAGCTACAAGGGTTCTTTGCAGCTGTTTTCAGAGATACTTCTAGGGACCTTTAAATTTTCAGTTCTTCCAAGGTGGTATTATTGAAAGAGAAGTGTTTTTTCTACTCTTGTATCCAGTGCTCTGGTCTGTGACTGACTACAGGCATTCCCCAGAAACTATCAGGCAGATCCCTGCTCCACTGCAGCCTCAAACTGTGGTTTTCTAATGCTCCTCCTAGCTCTGAGATTGCCACCCTGGACTGCATCCCAGATCTGTGTATGGGCAAAGCAATGGAGGCCTGCCTGCTCCAAGTGACAGAAAAAAATTCACCTGTAATCTCCTAATCAGCAGTTCAATCATCTTACTGTCTATGGGCTGAGAGCTTCGGAAGCAGTACGTGCTGCTCCTGTCACAGAATTAGCGATTCCCAAAACCAGTTCCTGATTTTTGGTAGCTGCTAGTCGGCAGTGGTGGGGCCTATGCTGGACTGTGCTCTTCTCTCACCCGGGCACAACAGATCTTTCCTGATGACCTTTTAAGTTGTGTTTGGCTGGAAAATTATTTTACCATCTTGGCTCTGCCTTGAAAGTTAGATTTCTTTTCCTTTTAAATTAATTAATTTATTTTTAACTTACAACATTCAGTTCCACAAGCTTTTGAGTTCCAAATTTTATTGTCCTCCCAAGACAGCATGCAATCCAACATATGTTAAACATATACTTTCACATTAAACATATTTTGACATTAGTCATGTTGTAATGAAGAAGTATAACCAATGGAATGAACCACGAGAAAAAGAAACAAAACAAACAAAAAAAAGAGCAAACAGTTTACTTCATTCTGCATTCAGACTCCATAATTCTTTCTCCAGATGTGGATAATTTTTCGATCATGAGTCTCTTGGAATTGTCTTAGAACCTTGCATTGCTGAGAAGAGCCAAGTCTGTCAAAGTTAGTCATCACACAATATATCTGTATTTGTATACAATGTTCTCCTGGTTCTGCTCCCCTCACTCAGCATTAGTTCATATGAGTCTTTCCAGGTTATTCTGAAGTCTGTTTGCTCATCATTTCTTGTAGCACAATAGTGTTCCATTACATTCATATACCACAATTTATTCAGCCATTCCCCAATTGATGGGAATGCCCTTGATTTCTAATTCTTTGCCACCACGAGAAGAACTCCTATAAATATTTTTGTTCATACTGGTCCTTTTCCCACTTGTATGATCTCTTTGGGATACAACCCTTGAAGTGGTATTGCTGGGTCAAAGGGTATGCACATTTATGCACATTTAGCCCTTTGGGCATAGGAATGTTAGATTTTTTAAAAGAGAACTCAGAGGCACTGAGAGGCTACTGGTTTGTCGCTGACCCCAAGTTGGGCCCTCTCATCACTACTCTATGGCACAGAACACCAAATTCAGATCTAAGGAAAAATTATGATTATTAATAATTTAAATTTATCCCACTTAATTTTTTACATTTAAAATAATGGGGAAAAGTATGAAACAGCATTCACTCATCTATTTTCTCATCTGAAAGTACTATTGACCCATCTCTCTATACTCCACGGAAACAGAAATTCTTCACATAAACTCAGTCAAATGACTGTTCATGAAGATTAACTTAGGCCTTGAAACTCATTTTCCTATGTAATTATGACAATTCTTCAGTTAAAATTTTATGATTTGAAGATTATTCACTAATTAGCAAATTCATCAAGTCCATAAATTCTCACTTGGATTATTATGTCTCATTCATGAAATTTCCTCCAGGCTTCTCAGTCATCTCCTTATGGAAAGAACCAGCAGCATGCTACAACATATGTATTTTCATTGTAAAGGAAAAAAAATAATTTCCCCAGATAATTTAACCTCATTATATATCAACATAGACCTATTTATACAAAAGATTCATATGCACATATACAGACACACACATTGAATTTTCCCTTGCCTTTAAAGTAATCATTTGTTGAAGGTAGTTATCAAGTCTGTGAGATAGATTTGTATATAATTGGTATGGCCAAGATGATTACTTTTGGTAGCTTTCCAATTTTAAACCAATCTTCCAATCCCAGTGAATTAGGACACATTAGGATAAGCTCTTTCTTTTCCAGGATATACGGTTCAACAAAGTTATAACTTACTTTATCTATTCATAATTCTTCCTATGTCCTTACTAGTATCTCAATTATCTGACCAAGTATTGTACATGTAAATTTATTTTGTGTTGGTGCGTTATTCTAGTTAGCACTCACCATGCACATGGCTTCCTGATTATTTTCTCAAACAAAGCATTTGTAAAATAGGTACAAATTTTTGTGCAGACTACAAAATTTTGGCTTTGTTCATTACTCCTATGTCATGTGTATCTAAATATATATTTATACTCATAGAGAGATTGACATTTTCACACAAATGTGTATGTCTATCATATCCACATAAATATTAATAAATGTGCATATGCATTTGTGCCTATGAATATTCTCATCACATACAAGTTTATGAAAATATGTGTATATTATACTTTTTATTCAT
This sequence comes from Trichosurus vulpecula, assembly GCF_011100635.1. Classification (NCBI taxonomy): domain Eukaryota; kingdom Metazoa; phylum Chordata; class Mammalia; order Diprotodontia; family Phalangeridae; genus Trichosurus; species Trichosurus vulpecula. Next base: position 329,197,720 of record NC_050573.1, on the reverse strand, counting down.
CATGTATACATGCATATTATGCAGATATAACATATAATATGTATGTACACAAAGATGTATATTCATACATACATATAAATATCCAACATCATCAAGAACAACTTTACATTGAAGTGGACAAATATCAAAGTTTATACTGATTTAAATTGGACAGGGGTCTTTTTGAGATCTTTGTAAAATTGCCCTTTATTCTTCAGAATTCAAGTTGGTGATTGTCATTTGTTTATGTGGTAATTTTATTAATATTTTTCATGAGTACCACAATAAAAGTTCACTAAGATGTCCCCCACCCCCCACAATGGCTTCTGGTTCTCTTTTGACATAAAATAAAACCCAAACCTTTTATTTGGCTCTCCAAAGAGAACCTTTGCACAATGATTTCCATCAGCTAAAATTTCATTTTTTTTCAGTTTTATTTATAACTAGAAAATCATGATCAATAGAAATTTTTCTTCTTTCAGTAAACCTACTTGACATTGTGGATTTTAGAACTCATTATATGCCTCAGAACTAATTTAATACTTATAGCTGTTCAAAAACTGTGTGAGTTTTAATAAGATTTGGTCCCTCTCTTCTGTGCTTTTTCTTCTGCTTTGCCACCCTCACTATAGAAATAGAAGAAGGCTGAATAGGCCTGAGAGCCATTTTGTGCTTTTCCTTTTTTCATGGCTTTCTGGGGCCAGAGAATCCATTACCATGCAACCGTTTTATTGGTGATGAGACTCTCTACACTTAGATATTTTTGGCCTCTGAAAGCAGGCAGTGTCTTTTTCTAGGCTTGTAATAAAAACTGTGCTATTCTTATAGAACCTGCCAGAGTTTATAATTATAGCATAACTTTGAGAAACCACTAACTTTTAAACATGAGACACCATGCATTTGAATTCATATGTGTGTACAACTGCATACACGTATGAATTCATGCAAAATGAAAGATACATGAAGAGAAGATCATAGAGCTAGTTTGCACTTGACCTTATCAGCTATTGTCCAGAAAAGAGTGTTCTGAAACCTCAGTTCTACTGGCTTAGGTCATGGACTTTATTCTTTAAGACCATATATTATGTAGTGTCAGGTAGAAAATACACCACTAAAGAATCTCTGGGTTTCGGACTAAATCTACCTTAGCCCCACCCACCCTACTCCTCATGAAAGAGGTCCTAAGAACTTTATTTCTAGATTTATGTTTCCCAGTAGTACATATGCACATTTATCTGACTAGTTGTTACTTGGTATGACATAATTAGCATGATTTCATTACCCAATTAGTCAATTATTACTTTATACGACAAAGAGAATCTAGTCCCAAAGCGAGGAAAAATAGGACAAGTAAAGAGCAGTGAAGAGAAGGTGGAATCTTGGTAGCTAACATCTCTGCAGTGTACAAAGGATACTGTGAGACAGCAATAGGAAAATAATTCAAAATGGACCATCCCAGTACTGGCCAACGTCCTGAGTGTTCTAGGAGGAAGAGAGTTGATGTGAGCCAAACAGGGAATAGCTGGGATGACAGGATATTAGACAAAATGGGAAGGACACTGACATTTTTCTCAAATTACCATTTCACCTGTAATTGTCTCTAGGTTTGATAAGGGCCTTCAGAACAGAATAATAGTCACTATTTCAGTAACAAAGTGTTACTGAAATAGGAATATTATAAATAATTATATTAGCTTTTGAATTAAGATATTCATTAAATTGCCTTTCTCTGTGGAGTACATGCTGAGTAGTACCAATTGAATTAATATTTTTCTGTTTTCTGAAGCATGGTACTTTCAATGTCCTGACATTGTATAAATTCCCACAGCATATACACATTGTTTACAAGTCATCTTTTGCCTTAGTTACATGACTAGACCATCTCATATGGACTTACACGCATATATAAATTTATATCATATATAATCACCAGAACATATAATGTAATGTAATCAGAATATATTTATATATGTATGTATAATATACCTGCATACTGGATCCATTTTATGTACTTTCCCTTTAATTCCTAGTATCTCCAATTTTGTGCTTATTTTAGGTTGGATTATTTGTGGACTTTCTAATTTTTAATGCATATTCAGTTCATTAACTCTTTTTTATAATTTGTTAATGTACATTTACAGATTTTTTCATTTTTTTAAACATTTTATTTACTTATTCATCCATCCATCCATTTATCTATCTATTCATTCATTCATCTATTGACTTATTTATTTATTTATTCATTTATCTGCCTATCTACTTATCTATCTATTTATTTATTTATTTATTCGTTCATCCATCTATTATTTATTTATTTATCTATTTATTTATTTAGAAATTCTTTTACTTTTCAGATTTTGAGTTCCAAATTCCTGTCTACTCTTTCTATTCTTCAGTTCTCTGGTGCAGTACCAGCAATTTAGAGAGCTGCCAAATGGGTGCTATGTGGTTGATTTCTATAGTTGGCATATTTGTTGCTTCGGCTATAAGGTGGAGAATGTGAGATGTTGAGTTCTATTTCAGTCCCAGACAGAGGTCATACTCCTTTCACTCTTATCCTGACTGTTGTAGAAATATTTCATAGCACATACCCTCACCCTCAACAAGCTTTTTTCCCTGAAGTGCTTCTACAGCTTGGACTGTTTATATTGCATATATTACATATTATGATTTCATCTTTAATACTACTGTCTATTCCATGCTTATTATCTATCTCTATTAATTTTTGGGTAACCATGGGGTAATCCTTCAAGGACTGTAATATTCTCTAACATACAAAATACAGGATCAATGGAAGAATATTCATGTTGAAAACATGACTTTGGTTACAGAAAGACATTTTAACTCATGAAAAGATATTTGTAAGTTGTCCAAATTATAGCATACAGGTGGGCAACCTGTTGTTTCTCTTTCAGTACATAGATCATGGATAAGCTATATATGTTGTGTTTCATTTCAATCTCTGAGGAATAAATATTTCATGAGTCACAAAGGATAAATAGTAAGTTGTGTCATATGCATAAACAGGCTATCGCTTATTAGGAACTTAAATTTATGTCCAATTAATATAGAATGACACCATAGAAAGAATGATTACTTTAAATCTTCCTCTCTATGTGATTTTGAAAATATATGTGACCTCTCTGGGTCTCATTTTCTTTACTTATAAAAGAGGGAGCTTGACTAAATAATCTCTCATGCCCCTTTGTATTCTAAATTCCTCATCCTATTAGTGTCATAAAAGAAAATCAGGCAACAAGATAGAGATTGAGGAACAGGTGGTCATCCTAAGTATATTTTGAGACAGTTATCACTTGTGTCAAAGGCCAACACAGTCAGGATAGATGGAGTGAGAAAAAGCTTCCTGTGATCTTATGATTTAGCAATAAAGATGCCACTGTTGACCTTGCAGAGAAGAGTTTCAGTAAGTTACTTAGAGTAGTGGTGATTGAAGCCAGATTGAAATGTGTTCAGAAATGAGTGGGAGGTGAGAAAGTGAAGACAAGATTCAGTGATTTTCCTAGGAGTTTGGCTGTGAGAGGTATGAGATATCTAGGACCAGCAGGGTCAAATGAGGAAGTTTTTTTAAGGATGAAAAAGATTGGATATGTTTATAGGCAGCAGGGAAAAAGAAGTTTGTTAAGGAAAAATTGACAGTTAAAGATAGTAGAAATAATCAGAGTGAAAAGTGCCCAAATGGAATGGGAGATGAGGAGATCAAGGACAAAGGCAGAAAAGTTGGTCTTCTCAGGAAGATAGGCTACATTATAGACTGGAGCAAGGGAGAAATGATGTTGAGATGGTTTGAAGTATGGAACTGGTGAAAAGAAACTGCTACTGATAAACTTGTTTCCACAAATTATGATGCAAGACCTTCCATTGTAAGGAGACACAGAAATAGAGATGATATGAGAGGCTAAGTGGTTAGAAATAGTGCCCATGGGGATGATAGTAAGGAGTTGATGAAAGAAATCAAGGGGCTAGCATGCTGCATTTAGGATTCAAACCAGATTAGATGTCATAAATTTGTAGTGGACCCAGTCAGCACAGTTGTGTGACTTCTTCAAGTGTTGTTCTACAACATATGCATTGGAATGAGGAACATAAATTGTGGAAGGAATTCAGGATTGAGTTTGGAAAAGGGATGAGCTACAACTGGACAATAGGGCAAAAGATTCAAGGGTAGAAGAAAATACAAAAACTGGTTAGCTAAAAGGTTAAGATTTTGAAAGAATGAAAGAGTAAAGGAAGAGCAGAGATGATGGCTTTTGAGAGCAGGGCAGTGGAAAATACCTGGAGAATGGTCAGCATAGATACTAGTTTCAGGAGGCATGAGACACAGGAAAGCTGAAAGGATGGAAGGTTATTGTCAGATAAAGGAATTTGAGAGTTATGGATTGTAGAAGTAGAATACTTGTGAATGACAGACAACATGTTCAAGAGTATGCCCCTCTTTATGGCTGAGATAAGAATGAAGGTACATATCATGATGATCTATGAGACAGAAGGTTCAGTAGAATCATTTGAGTGTTAGGTACTAAATAGAATGATTCTTCTATATGGGTTGAGAGATTTTACCTCCACAGAAGCAGGTATGTTTTGTGCTCTCTGTCTCTTCTCCACTAGGATGATATCTACCTTCATTACCACTATTACAGAATGATTTTAATTCAGTTTGCTCCAGATGTGATTAGAGGTGCTTGCTATACATCCAAAGGCTCCTAACTATAGTTATGATTTAAGATATCCTACTCAAAGTCCAAATGCAGTAGTGATAACCTGTAGGTTAAAATAAAATCTTGATGAATATTTTTATTTGCTAGTGACACCAAGTCATGAAGCCCTCAGTAAAAAAATAAATGTCATTTTTTTCTAGGACAAAAATAAATGGCCTCAGCAATCCACAGAGAAAAAAACCCCAATGGATGATACAAAGAGTATTTCATAAATTATGGTATCTGCCTGGGTTGGGTTTCTCATATTTATTTATTTGATTGATTCATATGACAAATACTATATATAATAGCAACAGCTAAAATTTCTGTATCACTATTATTTGTACAAAGTATTTTTACTTTGTAAAGTATATTGTCTTATTTTATCTTCACACACACACACACACACATGCACAACTATGAGCTTGATTCTTATATTATTTTTATTTTATAGATGAAGAAACTGAAGCCACGTCATTAAATGACTAATGCAACATTTCACAGATGTTATGAATCTGAGGTGTGATTGGTCAGGTATTCTTTACTGCAAATTCACTACCTTACTCCAGTATTTTACTATGCTATCTAGATTGACAATAAACCTTTCCTAAACAAGTAAGAGAGTAGAATAGAACTTTTTAAAGGAAGTTATGCATAAATTTCTATAACCTTGAGAGCTTTCCTAACTCGAAATGTTATCTTTTTAATGTAAATATTGTTTCTTTTCATGAGAGACAGCACTCCATATTTCACAGAAAGCTAGACTCTAAGTTAGGAAAGCCTGAGTTCAGGTCCCACCTTGGATATATAGTAAATGTTTGAAACTGGAAATGCCTTAATATCTCAATTCTTTCATCACCTCTCTAAGATTATGAATTACAGAGCTGATGCTGCCTTCCATTATTGGAGTGAATTTCCTTGTGGGAAATTCCCTATACCAATGACCTCACAAGTAAAAACTAAATCCTCTTAAAAATTTGATAGGTTGTGGAACATTAACATCTGAAAAATGATAATAATACTTTCAGGGAACCCAAAGAAAACTAATTATTTGGAGAAGAATTTCTTATTTGTCTATAATTGGTAGGAAAACTGGAAATCTTTATAGCCAAAATTAGATTTTAACCACCATCTTACAACTTATACCATAACAAATATAAATCAGATATAATATATGTATATATCATGTACAAACTTTTACAACTATTGCTAGGGGAAAGAATTCTTATTTATTTGAATAATTTTTTTCCTGTATTACATATAAAAACAATTTTAACATTCATTTTTTAAATTTTAAGTTCCAAATTTTTTCCCCTCCCTTCTTCCCTTCTTCACTCCCTGAGACCACAAGCAATTTGATATAGGTTATACATGTGCAATCATGCAATACATATTTCCATATTAGTCATATAGTGACATAAAATCCACAGGAAGAAAGTGAAAAACATTATGCTTTAATCTGCTTTGAGACTGTGAGTCCTTTCTCTGGAGGTAGAAAGCATTTTTCATCATGAGTTGTTTAGAATTTTCTTGGATCATTGTATTGCTGAGAATAGCTATGTCATTCGCAGTTGATCATCATACAATATTCCTATTGTTACATATAACGTTCTCCTGGTTCTGCTCACTTCACTTTGTATCAGTTCATAGAAATCTTTCCAGGTTTTTTTCTGAAATCATATTTCTCATCATGTCTTATAGCACAACTGTTTTCCATTACAATACTACACCACAACTTGCTCAGCCAATCCAGGGGAAAGAATTCTTAGCTAAACCAGAGTTAATGGTGATCACAAGATTAAAAGATAATTTTGGTTACATAAAAATGAAAATATTTTACAGGAAAAAATCAATAGAACTATGATAGGAAGCAAAAATGTCAACTGAATATATATATATATATATGTATATATGTGTATATGTTTGTCTACATACATATGTACATATATACATAAATGTGTATATATGTATGTGTGTATACATATTATATATATATATATATATATATAGTATGATAAAGGTATGTTATTTCAGATTTATATGGAAAATAACATTAAAGAATATGAGCTTTTTCCCCATTGTTATGTGTTCGAAGGACATAAATAATGATTTTTCAGAAGAATTGCAAACTTTTTAGGACCTACATAAATGATTGCTCTAAATAGCTAATTAAAAGAGAAATTAAAAGCAAACAATTCTGGGATTTTATTTCACAACCAACAATTTAACACATATAACAAAATATCACAATTCTCAACATTTGAGAGACTATATGATATAGGAACAGTAATGCAATGTTGATGGTAATGTCAAATTTTCTTGTCATTCTGGAAAATTATTTTATATTAAAACAGAGAAGTGACCAGATGTCCATACTCTCTGACCCAGAGTTCCTCCTACTTCTATATCTCCCAAGGTGGAAACAGAAAGAAAGAGTCTATATGCGAGACTCAGAGAAAATTCTAGTTTTCTTCACCATGTAAAGGGGTACCCAGTAGAAGAAAGTTGAGAGAGAGAGAGAGAGAGAGAGAGAGAGAGAGAGAGAGAGAGAGAGAGAGAGAGAGAGATTTAGCTTTAATATGAGGAAAATTATCCTAATAAATAATGTAACCCCCCCCCCCCCAAAATATGCTATAACAAGAGGCAGTTGGTTTCTTCCAATTTTAGGTCTTTAATCAAATAATACTGTTTTTTTCAACAGTAACCCTACATAAAAGAGAGAAAATGTATTATTAGCCCCATCTTAAAAATAAGGAAACTGATGTTCTGAGGGTTAAATGATATGTCCATTATATAATAATACTCATAATAATAGTACTTATATGGTACTTTACCATTTCTAAAGTGTTTTAAATATATCCTTCCATTTGATCCTTACAACAATCTTGTGAATGAATTATCTATTACACCATTCTACTTTTCCAATCATGTTGACCACTTTTCAGTTATGACATAGAAGAAATATTCAAGCATTAGATTGACCACACAAACCCTGATATCCCTTTTGTTGAAATACATCTCAAAGGCTAGGATGTTTGTATTTGGCCACAGCTAATGTAGGATGTACAGTTTAGTACTAGGGATTTGGACAGAGGGCCCTAGCATATCATCAAAGCAATCAGGTTTTTAAAATTTCATTTTTGATTTTTGCCCTATATATTTACTTATATAAAAGACTCAAAGGATAGACGATAGAAGAACTTCCATCAGAGAACTGAGGGAAGCCATGGCTCCTCAGAGCTACACAATTGAAGAGAATTATTATAATTCATCTTTCTCTCTGAAGTGATCTCAGGGAGAATGTAGGTTTAAAATCAAATGTTGTCTGTAGAATGAAAGGGGGCACTCTGACCCTGAGATAGAGACTTGCAATTATGATTTCAATTTTGTTATCAAAAGAAACTCAGAAAGAGAAAATTAAAAAAAAAGAAATTCAGCTGAAAACACAGACTCAGTGAATGTTGGCTTTAACTGATAGGCTGGTCTGCATTCCATGACTGCTCAGCCTCTGAGACTAAAAATCCCTGAGCTGCCAGATGTCTCTGTTTATGGAAAGAAAGAAAGCCAAGATATAAATGAGGTTTCGTTTGTTTTGTTTCATTTTCCCCTTAATACTGTAAACTACTAAATATCTATCTCACTAAAAGAATAAAGGAGAGAGAGGGAGGGAGGGAGAGAGAATGAGAATGAGAACCCTAGGTGTAACTCCTCAACTAAAGGCTACAGATGAAGCCTAGTAGGCAGCAGTAGGGAAAATGACAAATATCAGTCAATCAGTAGTCATATATTGTGCTTTCTATGTGTCAGGCACTATGCTAACTATTGGAGATAAAAAGAAACAAACAAAAAGCAATCTATGGTCTCATGGAGCTTAATTCTAATGAAGGAAATAGGATAGATATGCAAATATACACACAGGATACATAAAACTTAAAATTAAACTGAAAGGCTGGGAAATAGGAGAGACTTCTTGAAAATAACTGTTGCTTGAGCTGAGTTTTTTTGGGGGAAAAGCAGGAATTAAGAGATAGACTTGAGGAGGATGAATATTGGAAGTAACACCTCATGAATGAGTGCAAGAAAGTATTCACTATGACAAGAGTATAGAAAACATAGAGTAATACGAAAGAACACATGAAAGATAGGAAAAGGCCAGGTTTTAATAAGCTTTAAATGTCAAACTGATGATTTTATATTTGATCTATGAAATATTGGGGAACAATTTGGGTTGCTGATTGGGATGGTGGGTGGGTGTTACATAGACCTTAACTTTAGGAAAATCAACTTAGAAGCTGTGTCCACAATAGATTGAAGTGGACAGACACCTTGGGCAGGAAGTTCAGAGAGGTGTCAATTAAACTAATCCAGATGTAAGAGAAAATAATGGGGAATGGTAGTAACACAATGTTTATTTTTTTTAAAAAAATCAGTGTTATGACATGGCAAGAATATATTAGAGGCCTTGTGAACTTAAAGGCCTTAGTCATCTATCTGAGTGCATGCTGGCCATGAGGGTCCCTCATATGTTTGCTCCTTGACTTGTGTTCAAGACGCATTCTCTACCTTTTGTCCTCCAAACTTATAGTGTGTCTATTTATGGGAAAGTTTGCCCTCTATATTTTTGGGAGGGAAGGCATCTGTTCTACTCCTATTTTTTTTTCTCTGTCACTAAATGCATTTGCTTTGAATTTATTTTTTTTTGTATTAGTTAATAGTAAAAGTAAATCTGTCAATGTGAACTAAAGAGCTTTAGTTTTAGATGACTGAGGACCCACAGACTATCTTGAATCTGTTGTAGCTTTGATATGGTGCCAAAATGGGACTACATTTACATTCATGGTAGTATACTAACATTTTTGAAAAATTTTTAACACTATGAAAATAATAAAATTTAAAATTTACATATAACTACATAGAGATAGATCTTGATATAGTCATCTATATCTACTTATTCAGTCATTTTTTGTTGTGTCTGACTCTTTGTGACCCCATTTGTGGTTTTTTTTTGGCAAAAATACTGAAGTGGTTTGCCATTTCCTTCTCCAGCTCCTTTTACAGATAAGGAAACTGAGGCAAACTGGATGGAGTGACTAGCCTAGTGTTATGCAGCTAATAAATGCCACTAGATTTAAACTCAGGTCTTCTTGACTACAGGACCAGTGTTCTCTTTGTTCCACCACCTAGTAGACAGATAAACAGACAGATGGATAGATGAGTGAGTCTATTTAAGAAGTAGAGTTACCTCTGAACCAAGAAGACAGAATGATCCATAATTTCAACATTTAGCCCATAAAGAAAATGACCATTTTTAAGATAACAACATTATTTCTATGTTTGAAGTAACAGAGTCCTTTAAAACTATTAGAATTTTTGGCCTGAAGAAGAAATACTTCTTATTAACACGGAAACTAATTCTATTTTTTCTACATTTTTTACATCAAAATTAGTTTCACCAAGTCTGGATTCTGTGTGCACAGCACACATTATATTTTATATATTTTGAGCATTTATCTAGTATAAACAATTGGATTATTTTGTTAATCAGAGTAGCCAAATCTTTCACATTTGTTATTATAACTTTGCTGTTATTGGGCACAATGATCAACAAGTTGTGCTCACTTCCTTTTGCATTTCTTTATATAGTTTTTTCTATATCTTTTTTCTGAAAGAAATCCCCTCTTCATTTCTTATGTCACAACAGTCCTCCATCACAAACATATATCACTGGGGCAGAGGCAAGATGCCAAAGTGATGATAGGGTCTTGCCTGAACTCTGCCTAATTCCTCTCAAAATGGTGTTAAAATAAAGCCCCAAATGAATTTTAGAGTGGCAAAAAAGATTGGGGTAAAATAATTTTCCAGACCAAGACAACTTAGAAGGTTGGTGGAAAAGATCTGTCTCATTGGGGTGAGCATGTAGTCCAGCATAGTTTGGTGCCCTGCAAGGCAGAGGTAGGCCTTGAGGGTATCTACATCATTGGCAGTGGTTTCCAGAGCTCTTCACCCAAACAGAGTAAGGGGTCATCTGGTCAGAAAATTACAGGGACCCTTTGTTGGCCTTAGGCATAGGACTCTGTTGCATTGTCCATGTGGTTATATACCACACTCCCAAATCAAGGAGAACATATTACAAGGAGACAATAATTAAATTATTGTGGAACCACATTCAGGATCACACAAGATTTTGCAGCTTCAATTTTAAAGCATTAGAGGGCCTAGAATGTGATATTCTGTAGGACATAACCAAAAATGCCCTACCAAGAAAAACTGAGAAATATCTTTCAGGGGGGAAATTGATATTTAATGAAATAGTGGACTTTTTAGCATTCTTGTTAAAAAGACTAGATACGAATAGAAATTTTCACTTTCAAATACAAGAGTCAGAGAAGCATAAAAAGGTAAACAAGAAAGAAAAAAAATCACAAAGGAATCAATAAAGTTAAAATATTTACATTCCTACAGGGAAGATAATACTTGTAACTCTTAAGAACTTTATCACTATAAAGTTAATTAGAAGGAGTATGCATAAACAGAGGGCACTAGTGTGAGTTTACTATGACTAGATGATATCCCCTCCCCCTGCCACAAAAAAATAAAGGGTGAGAGAGAGACACTTAGAGAAATGGTTAAGATAGAGGTAGAATGGGGTACATTCTCACATAAGACAGGCAAGAAAGGGAAAGATGTGGTTGGTTTTTATTTCAAGTGGAAGGGAAAATGAGGGAGGCAGGCAATGTTTGAAACTTACTTTCATCAGAATTAGTTCAAGGAAGGAATAACATACACTCAGTTGGGTAAAGAAATCTATCTTGCCTCAAAGGGCGTTTGGAGGGGAAAGAAATAACTGATGGTGGCATAAAAAGGAAGGCTGATTAGGGGAGTCAGTAGGTAGAAATAAAAACCTTTTGAAGAGAGAGAGGGTAAATACACAATAATCACACCTATGAATGTGAATGGATTGAACTCACCCATAAAATGGAACCAGATCCCTGGGAATCTACCTACTACAACAGATACAGAAATGAAAGGAACACAGTTATTAAGTACTTTCCACACAAATAAAGTCAGAAAGAGGCAATTAGAAAAAGATTGCTCCTGGGTAAGCTGAGCCAATGAAAGGGAGAAAACTGGGACAGTATAGGTTGGAGGGAAATATAGTTAGTCTTTTACAATATGACTGTTATGGAAGTGTTTCACATAATGATACATGTGTGGCCTATGTTGAATTGCTTGCCTTCTCAAGGAGGGTGGGTGGGGAGGGAAGAAAGGAGAGCATTTGGAACTTCAAGTTCTAAAAAACAAGTGGTCAAAAAAGTTGTTTTTACACGTAACTGGGAAATAAGATATACAAGCAGTGGGGTATAGAAATCTGTCTTGCCCTACAAGAAAGTAAGGGGAAAGGGAATGGTGGGGGAGTGGTGTGACAGAAGGGAGGGAAGACTGGGGAAAGGGGCAATCAGAATATATGCCATTTTGGGGTGGGGGGAGGGTAGAAATGGGAAGAAAATTTGTAACTCAAAATCTTGTGGAAATCAATGTTGAAAACTAAAAAATATTAAATAACAAAGCAATTTTTTTTAAAAAAGAATTGTGACCAAAGCTCCAGCTCCCTTCTAAATGACGATGAGCACTCCTTAAGAGCCTGAAATTGAATTGCCTATCAGTAAGAGAATTGCCTATTATAGCCTGATTCACCCAGGGATGATCCCCTGTAATCTCTTTATGACCAGTTGTTTGATTCCCCACACAACCTTTTGGCAGAGAGCTCCTAAAGCTACTGCTACTGCTTTTCCTATCGTAGCCACCTCCAAGTACCAGTGCTGGTGCTACATAATTTGCTCTGGGCCAGTCCCTACACTGGTGTCACAAACCTCTCCTGCCAACCTCCTAAGCTGTCTTAGACTGAAAAAAATGTCTTACTCTGATCTTTTTTTTTTTTTTGGCTGTGCCACTCCAAAATTTGATTTGAAGAGTTGTTTGGAGGAGAATTTCAGTAGAGTAAGCAAGCTTGCTCCCTGTATAACACAATCTTGAGTCTGTCCCCACTCCATATTTGCATTGTAGATAGGCCTCTTTCACAGTGTTTTGACAATACTTTCGCCCTTACTGGTCCTTTCAAAATTTTGTCAATCCAGATATGCTTTGGGATGATGCTAAAAAGCTAATGTTTGCATATGCTTGTATATTCATGTGGTATAAGAGAACCCAAGAAGTGAGGATTCAAAAGTAGAACTCAGAACTTGATGTAGTAATTCCCCCAAATAGGTAGGCCTTTTTATGACTTAAGGAGGATCTGGAAGTAGTGGACCTAGAGTTTTATGGAAAAGGTTAGGATAACAGTGTTTGCTGGGGACATCATCTCACTTTTGGGGAAGAAGGTGATTACAAAGGTTCTAAAAGAAGCAATCAAATATTATGTTTGATTATCTCTCCTTAAAGAGCAAAGAGATCATACAGATGGAAAGGAATTAGTTTGGAGAGGAAAGATTAAAAAAATGTTAATTCTAGGAAAAATATTAGAAATTATCTAGTCCAAACATTTCCTTTTTGGTTTAATATGTTTAAGATTAGATGTATGACATAATTGGCCTATCATTCCAGACTGCCCTAGTAGTAGAAGAAAACAACATGCTGTTCACATGAAGTATCAGGAAATAGGGGGTGTCAGTAAGTCTGACAGTGGGCCTCTTGGTGGAACAACTTATCTTAAGGTGTTCCGTTTTACTTCCCTTAAGGTCTGAGATCCCATTCAGCTCTTTGTGTGTATGTGTTTTTTTATATTTTAACAGAGCCATTGTGTGTATGAATTCATATTCCTTTGAGAGTTCTGGGTATATGTAATGAAATTCCCCTTCCCTTAATTTGGTAAGGGAGAGGTGACAATTTGAAAAGGTCTGTAAGAAAAATCAAAGTTTTATTAGAGCACACAAATCTAGGTTGGAGCCTATTTCTAATGCACAATATTTCTAGACTAGTTAATTCAAAAACATCTTAATGGAGTGGAAAGTAATTCAATGTCAGGGGCAGAAATGGTGCTAAGAAATTGATCAAAGCAGTTGGAATTTTTTCAGGGAGAAATCATGACAGAGTCTTGACAGTGAATGAAGGACACTAGCAGATATAACTCTGACTTGAAGTATATCCTTGAAATTGATGTACAGTAGCTATTCTGCGATACTCAAATGCTCAAAAGATTTAAACAAAGTGTTCACAAAATAGGAATTCCTAAAACAACCACCTGAAAAATGCTTCAAATCATGAATACAAAGGGAAATACAAATCACAATGACCCTGAGGTATAAACTCACACCCTGAAAAAAGAGTAAGGTTTGATAAAATTTTATTTTCCCAATTATTTGTCAAAACATTTTTTAACATTAACTTTAAAAAATGAGTTCAAGATTCATTCCCTCCCTTTCCTGTGATGATAAACAATTTGATATAGGCTATACACGTGCAATCATGCAAAACCTATTTCTACATTAGTCATGTGAAAAAGACACAGACCAAAAATGAAATGAATAAACAAAAATAACAATACACAAAAATAAAGCAAAAAATGGTATTCTTTCTTACAAATTTATTTATTTATTTTAATTTACAACATTCAGTTCTACAAGCTTTTGAGTTCCAAATTTTCTCCCCTTCCCATCCCTCTACTTTCCCGAAGATGGCATGCAATGTGATATAGGCTCTACATATACATTCACATTAAACATATTTTTGCATTAGTCATCTTGCAAAGAAGAACCATAACCATTGGAATGAACCACAAGAAAGAGGAAACTAAACAAAATAAAACAAAAAAGAGACAGAGCAAATGGTATGCTCCTATCTGCTTTCAGGCTCCATAATTCTTTCTCAGGCTATAGATAGCATTTTCCATCATGAGCCTTTTGGAGTTGTCTTAGAACCTTGCATTGGTGAGACGAGTTAAGCCTATCAAAGCTAGTCATTACACAATGTGGCTATAACCGTGTACAATGTCCTCCTGGTTCTTCTACTGTCACTCAGCATCACTTCATATAAGTCATTCCAGGTTTTTCTGAAGTCCATTTCTTATAGCACAATAGTATTCTATTACAGTCATATACCACAACTTGTTCAGCCATTCCCCAGTTGATGGGCATCCTCTCAATTTCCATTTCTTTGCCACCACAAAAAGAGCTGCCATAATTTTTTGTACATGTGGGTTTTTTCCCATTTGTATGATCTCTTTCAGATACAGCCCTAGAAGTGGTATTGCAGTCAAAGGAAAAAATGGTATTCTTTGATCTGCATTCAGACTCTATCAGTTCATTCCCTGAATTTGGATAACATTTTTCTTCAAGAATCCTTTGGAATTATCTTAAATCATTGTATTGATGAGAATACCTGAGTCATTCACAGTTGATCATCATACAACATTGCTGGTACTGTGTACAATTTTCTTCTGACTCTGCTCACTGCACTTCTCATTACTTCATGGAAGCCTTTCTAAGTTGTTCTGAAATCATCTTGCTCATCATCTCTTTTAGTGCAATAGTATTCCATTACAACAATATACCACAATACATTTAGCCATTCCCTAATTGATTGTATCCTCTTAACTTCCAATTCTTTGATATCACACAAAGAGCTACTGCTATAAATATTTTGTACAAATAGGTCCTTTTCTTTCTCTTTCTTTTGTCTCTTTGGCATACAGGCATAGTAGTGGTATTGCTGGATCTAAGGGTACAAACAGTTTTATAGACCCATTGATGGGTGGATGACTAAACAAATTATGGTACATTAATGAAATAAAACATTACTCTGAATTAAAAAAAAACATTACTCTGTTGTAATAAATAAAGATTGTGATATAGAGAGGCATGGAAAGATCTATGTGAACTGATTCAGAATGAAGTAAACATAGTCAAGAAAATTTTATTCACAGTGATCACAACTATGTAAATAGAAAGAATAAACTCAAAAACTAAAAACATAAAATGAATGCTGCAAAATTACAAAGAACAGCATTACTGGAAAGAAGACATATGAAAAGACAGTTCCATCCTGACCCTTTCCATAAGGAGAAGGTTTGCAATTGTCATACATTGTATACATTTTTATAATGATTGATTTTTATTGTTTGTTCCCTCTTTTTTGCCTTTTGAGTCTTTAAATTTTTTGTTGTTGTTGATATGGGATGATTTTCTGGAAAGTGAAGAAGAGAGGATACTGGTGAAAATTATTGTGGTGTAAAAAACTAAAAAAAACCTTATTTTTTAAATGGAATTGCAGTAGAAGAGAATATATCTTTTTTTGTTTGTATGTGTTTTTGTTGTTGTTGTTCTGTTTAAATCTGATCTGCTTCCTAGCATAGGCTCTATCAGTAATGTTTGATCTTGAAAAATCATTTGCATTGAGCTTGAGTTTCCTCTTATCAAAAAATGAAAGTGGTTGGATTAAATAATCTTTAAGGTCTCTTCTAGTGTTGGCATTCTACAACTCTGGCTATGGCATAGCAAACTGATAGTCAACTTCTCTGATACATTTTAATGTGCTATTACCTCATGGAGCTATTGATTATGAATATATGTTAACTATAATAGTAATTATTATTATAATTATTTTAATTATTCACTGGAATCTGTTCATTCTACTGAGGATTTAGTCTTTGCTTCACATTGGATTTTGCTTTTGTGTATGTTTGTTGTAATTATATTTATGTGTCTGATTGCCCATGAAGGCCAGGACACTGTTTTGTATAAAATTGTATCTGTCCTGATCCCTAGAAGAGTGATTTGTCTTATTAGTATGTATTTCATGAAAGTTTCTTTAAATAAATGGAGTTGATTTTTGTAGAATTTAATCAAATTTTATGATTCTCTAAGCTATAAATTATGAAGGGTCCATGCTGTCCCAAGAAAACTATATAAAGACCTTATTTCTTGGAACACTTACCAGTTAACAATTCAGTTTCATTGAGCCAGAGTTTAGTTAGAGCTTCCCACTTCCCAAGTACTGTGCTGTGTGCTAAGGTTATATGACAGTAAAGAAACATTCTCTTTCCTCATGTAACTTAAAGGAAAATAATGCATACAGAGATAAGTAAATACAAAATATATACCCTCCCCAAAATATTTTGCATGATGATTACTAACAATTAGATTTCTTGTAGGAAGTTCCCAGTAAGGTGATTCTCAAAGGGATATAGTATTTCCAAGAGGTAGAGCTGAAGAGAGTACATTCTAAGAATGGGAGAGCAGATTATGGAAAGGTATAGAAGGTAGAAAATAGTCAGTGTAATATAACATAAATAACTCCAACAATGTCTATAGTGCTATAATGTTTGAAAGTGTTTTACATATACTATCTAATTTGATCCTCAGGACAACACAATCATTATCCCCATTTTATAGATGAAGAAACTGGAGCAGGCAGAGATCAAGTAAGGTCACAAATCTTGTAAGTGTTTGAGGCTGAATTTGAACTCAGGAATTTCTGATTCCAGTCAAATACTGTAGACACTGGGCCACTAGCTGTACAATTTTAATGGATGAAGAGAGGTGCTGAGAGACAGGATGTGAGTTCAGATCCTATCTCAGGCACTTACAATTTTGTGACACTAGGCAAGGTACAGTATTTAATTTCTCTTATGTTGTGTTGCCTCATCAGTAAAAGGAGGGAATTTGAATCAGTGACCACTAACATCCCTTCCATCTTTAAATTTATGTTTCTATGATCTTATACGAGAAATTTCCAAATTTCCAATTTGGCTGCAATGAGGAATATGTGAGAAGTAATGTGTAGTTAGCTTAGAAAGACAGACTGAAGCCAGACAGTAAAACCCCACTCCCCAAACCAAAAAGAGTAAAAAATAAAATAAAATAAAAAGGACAAATTACATATCATGCTTGTGGAAATGGGAAGCCACTGATATTATGGAACAAGGTACTGGCATGTTTAATCTAACTCATAATTGAATGATATAAATCTTGCAGTTATGTGAGTTCAATATTGGAAAGGGGAGAACCTGAAAGCAAGGAGACCAAATAAGATTTTTTTAAATGATGTTCTAAATGAGAGGTAATGTGACCTGAATTAGGGTAATTTTGCAGTGAACTGTGAGAAAGGAACAGATGGAAGAGACATTGTGGAGGTAGAATTGGCAATACTAGAAAACTAATTATATATAAGGAATGGTCAAAGTAAAGATTCATGGATGGTTCCTAGGTTATGAATCTGCATTACTGGAATTATGATGGTACCCTTGCTAGACATAAGCAAATTTGAGGGAGATTAATTTCTTGTGGGGAGGGGGAAGATACTGATTTAAGTTTAGCATATATTGAGTTTGAGAAGACTATGAGGCAAACAGGAAGAGATTCCATCTAGGTGTTGTAGATGTGGAACTGGATCAACCTTACAGGAGAGGAGATCTGTATAGAGATTGACTATTAATCATCAAATAATTAAATTTATCATTAATTATTAAAATTATTTTACTGAGCTGGACAAAATAATAACAAAATTCATCTAGAAAAACAAGAGGTATAGAATATCTAGGGTATTAATGAAAAGAAATGCTATAGAAGGTGGCCTGGCCATACCAGATATTAAACTGTACTACAGAGCAGCAGTCATCAAAACTACCTGGTACTGGCTAAGAAACAGAGGTGTGGATCACTGGAATAGGATAGGAATACAAGATGGAGAAGTCAACAACTATAGCAATCTATTCTTTGAAAAACCCAAAGAGGCCAGCTTCTGGGCTAATCATTCCCTATTTCACAAAAACTGTTGGGAAAATTGGAAAATGGTAGGGCAGAAACTGGGCATAGACCAATATCTCACACCATATACCAAAATAAAGTTAAAATGGGTTCATGATTTAGGAGTAAAGGCTGATACTATAAGTAATTTGGGAGACAAAGGAATAGTTTACTTACCATATTTATGGAAAAGAAAAGAATTCATGACCCAACAAGAGATAGAGAGCATTACAAAATGCAAAATGGATAACTTTGATTATGTCAAATTGAAAGGTTTTTGTACAAAAAAAGCCAATGCAACAAAAATTAGGAGGGAAGCAGAAAATTGGGAGAAAATCTTTACAACTAGTATCTCTGATAAAGGCCTCATTTCTAAAATATACAGGGAACTGAGCCAAATATATAGGAATATAAGCCACTTCCCAATTGAGAAATGGTCAAAGGATATGAACAGGCAGTTTGCAGAGGAAGAAATTAAAGCTATCTATAGGCATATGAAAAAATGCTCTAAATCACTACTGATTAGAGAAATGCAAATCAAAACAACTCTTAGATACCACATCTCTCCTGTCAGATTGGCTAAAATAACAAAACAGGAAAATGATAAATGCTGGAGAGGATGTGGGAAAATTGGAACATTGTTACATTGCTGGTGGAGTTGTGAGATGATCCAGCCATTTTGGGAGTAATTTGGAACTACACCCAAAGGGCCATAAAAATGTTCATACCCTTTGACCCAGCAATACCACTTCTTGGGTTGTATCTCAAAGAAATCACACAAGTGGGAAAAGGACCCATATGTACAAAAATATTTATAGTGGCCCTTTTTGTAGTAGCCAAGAATTGGAAATCAAAGGGATGCCCATCAATTGGGGAATGGCTGAACAAACTGTGGTATATGAAGGTAATGGAATACTATTGTTCCATAAGAAATGGGGATGATACGGACTTCATAACAACCTGGGAAAACCTACACGACATAATGCTGAGTGAGCAGAGCAGAGCCAGGAGAACATTATATACAACCACAGATATATGGATTCTATGAGAACCAAAGAACCAACACTGACAGACTTTGCTCTTCTCAGCAACACAAGGTACAAAGACAACTCCAAAGGACTCACGATGGAGAATACTATCTACATCCAGAGAAAGAACTATGAAGTTTGATTGCAGATTGAGGCACACTTCATGCTCGCCTCTTTTCCCCCATTTTTTCTTCTCTTTTGTTTTTGTTTTTGTTTTTTTTTTTTGTTTCTGTTTCTTCTTTCTCATGATTCATTCCATTCGTCATAATTCTTCTCCACAACTTGACTAGTATATAAATTAATTCAATGCAAAGTTATACGTGGTAGTTATATGAGATTCCATGCTGTCTTGGGGAGGGAGAGGGGAGGGAGAGGGGAGGGAGGGGAGAAAATCTGGAACTCAAAATTATGTAGAACTGTGTGTTGTAAACTAAAAATAAAAAAAATATTAAAATTGATTATTAAATTAATTAAATCTTATCAATCTTATCAAGTTCAGCTTTTAAAAAACATAATATATACAAAAATTTCCTATGAAAAATCAGAAGTAACCTTATGTATGTCAAAATGTGAGGCTTAATTACCATTTCTAAAACTAAGATTGGAGAACTACAGTAATGTTTATGAACATTAAGTGTATGACCGCCTTTTAATCCTTATGAACAAATTCTCCTTATGTATTGTAACATTGTTTTGGAACTTTAAGAGAGCCAGTGCATAATAATAATTATAATTATAATAATTATAATAATAATAACAAACAGCAAAAATAAATTGGAACATTGGAGTTAGAGTAAGGGAGATATGGGTTTCAGTACTCCTCTGAAACAATCTGTGTGACCATATGTAAGTGATTTAACCTCTCAGTTTTCTAAGATGATAAATTGCAGAGCAACTACTAATATCCACTGGAAATGGGAATATATTCTCACTAGTAGTTCCCTATAGTAGTGAATTTACAAATCTATTTTTAAAAAGTGATTCTACTCAAAATGATTAGTGCTTGTGTGTTATAACTGTAAAGATTAATGTATAGTTTATAATCCTACCTACACCTAATGTAATTTATGGTAATTTCAGTAATAATTTTCAAATAGTTGGAAGTGAAAAAGTAGTTAAATTGGGCTTTTTACAGTGAGTGAGTTGTTCATTTTTATTGAGTTCACTGTATTAGAGTTTTCATTTTCCCAGTTAGGTTTTAATGCTTATTGACTGGTTAATAAGAATACAAAGGAAGAATGCCAGGGAAGTCAAAAGTCCTAGGAAGCTTTAAATAAGTGAATTTCAATTGAGGTTAGAAGAAAAAGGGAAGAAGGGAAAAGTGGCTAGTAATTGGATTCTGCTAGAAACACCCTTATATATGTATTGGCTATGTATACCTTCTGTTTTTACTGGAGCTATGAAAGGAAGAGCTTCTAATTGACAATCAAATGTAGTTAAGAAAGCTAGTTTCACTTTGGGAAGAAAAAAAAAAGTAGAAAAGTACCTTATAGAACTACAGCTTTCCTGGTTTGCCCTGCCCTTTCTTCAAGAAAGTTGGCTATAAATCCACGATAATACTTTTAAAGTATTGAGAACTTAGAGTCTCATTTTCAGTAACTCTAGAGGACAAAGGGGATTTTTCAGTTGTTTGAAGCAAATAGTTTTTTTTTTTCTTTTAGCAATTGACAAATTATTGTGATTTATACACAAAATGAAGGTTAACCTCATTTCTGAACAGAGGAACAAAGGAGTCAATGATAGAATTGCTTTTATCTAGGTTATTAGAAGAATGAAATATTCCTTTAAAAAAAGAAAGACTTTCATATAAAATAATGATAATAATAATGATAATAATAATAATGTTTTGAAGAGGTAAGATAGAATCCTGACCTATGACAAAGATATAGGAAGATAGAAAATGACTCAGAAAAAAAAAAAGATAAGACAAAAGAGCTAAATGATATCTATATCTATATCTATCTATCTATCTATCTATCTATATGTCTATATCTATCTATATCTATCTATCTATATCTATACACACACGTATATATATATATATATATATATATATATATATATATATATATATATATATATGTATATATAAGAATTCCTTTAAAAGGGGTAATTGGCTCCAATAAGCAGAAAGCAGTTGGCTGTAAAAAATAACAATATAGTGGACTCATATATATATATACACACATTTGTGTATGCATGTACATATACCTCTGTGTGTGTGTGTGTATGTGTGTGTGTGTGTGTGTGTGTGTGTATGATGGGGTATTGGCTCTGTGAACCCCCTTGAACCTTCCTTGAATCTTCCTACTTGATCTGGCATTTGTCTGAGGCCATAAGCCTTCCATTATCACTATCCCCAAATCTCTGTTACTGGTAACCTAGCCTAGCCCTCCATTGTCCAGCTACTTCCCACCCTTGATCCTACCAAAATATCTATGCCCAAATCCTTTACCCTTTAACTCACCTAGCCTTCCATTGTCTGTTATCTCCAGGTAGTCTTTATCTACTTCCTTCCCTTAATTCCATTCTCTTAGTTCCTAGAGTCTGACCCCTAGTCACCCCAGTCCCATCAAGATCCTCCTTAGACTCCTCCTCAAGACCCTCCTTAAACCATTCCTCCCATCACTCCAGAATCACTCCTACATCCCTCCCTCACTCTTTCTGTATATAAGGTTCCTCTTGCCTCCATGAAGGTGCTCAGATTCAATCTAACTTAAATTCTATCTGGCCCACCTGTCAATACAAGCATCACAAATGTTCAGGCTCCTTAAGAGTCTACCCAATATGGCAGATCTTTAATAAACTTTGTTTTTCTTTTGCTGAAAGAAGGTTTGGGTAGAATTCATTCTGGCAGGACCAGTGTGTCACTATTTTGAGGTCCCAAGCACCCCAAAGCCTCAACATATATATTCAATGGGGTTTCTAGAGTCTGAACCTCATCATATATAAATATATTTTATGTTATCTACTAAAATTCCAAGAAAAAAGAACTATGTAAATAGGGATGATAACTCATTCCAGTAGAGAAATGAGGCCTCTAATCCTGTCAATAGAAGAGGGGTCTCCTGTTTCTCCAGGGTATGTATCTGTGGTGGGACTGATTCGAGTATGATAGTTTCTATCTATTTTTTATGATTTATAAGAGGGTAAATAATTCTGTAGGAAAAAATGTAGAAAGCATTGCTAGGGGCTGCATGAAGTTAAAAATATTGGAAGTACAGGTAGTATTTTCATAATTTATGAGAATTGAAGGCAAGGACTTGGAAGACTTAAAGAACAATAAACAACAAGTATTAGAAAGTGAATAGGTTATTAATATAAGATGGTACCTCAGAAGAAAGTTTGGATTTTGGGGCCAAAGTTAAAAGTTTGAACTAATTGGTACTTATGTGAAGATGCTTGGATTAACCTTAATGGTACCCTTTGAAAATGTATTTTCCTGGAATTTTTCAAATGTAAACACACTGTCTTTAAATTTAAAAAGAAAGGAAAAAAAATTGCTGATGTGGATCTTACAGGTAAGAGACAGTAGAAATCAGCTGTTAAAACATTGGAAAAAGGACAATGGAAGAGACACCCAGGCATTGACAAGAGGAGATAACAATATATAGTAAGACTACATATGTGTAAGGGGCAGAGCCAAGATGGTGGCTGGAAAGCAGGGATTTGCCTAAGGCTCTCCCCCAGGACACTCCCAACACCAATAAAAAATGGCTCTGAACAAATTATAGAACTGCAGAACACACAAAATAGCAGAGGGAAGTAGGGCTCCAGCCCAGGACAGCCTGGATGGTCACTGGGTAAGGTCTATTGTGCACAGAGCTGGGAGTGGAAGGAGCAGAGCCCATTGTGCCCAGACTAACCAGAGCAGGAGGCGGGCAGAACAGGCCCTAGAGCACGGAATCAGTGAGCTGTGGCAGTTACCAGACTTCTCAACCCACAAACACCAAAGACAACAGAGAAGGTTAGTTGGGAAAAGCTGCAGCGGACAGAGTAAAAGGAGTTCACAGTTCGTCCACAACCCCAGGGGGGGCAGGAGTGGTACAGCTACAGAACTACGGCTTCAGTTGTTTCTGGTTCCAGGCCCACCTGGTGGGAGGAATTAAGTGGCAGATCAGAGCAGGAGTACAGACCCTGCTTAATATGTGAGTCATGGTCCAGGTTGGCAGTTCTTGGGAGAGGAGGAGCACTGGTGTGGCAGAGCTTGTTGTGTAGAAATAGCTCTGAAAACAACAACACGGCCCCTCAAACTTGGGACAAAGTACTCTCTACAAGCAGTCATACCCCGACAAACAACCCAAGGGTCAAGTAGTTGGCTGGAAACATGGCCAGGCAGCAAAAACGCACCCAGATTCAGACTCAGACTTTGGAATCTTTCTTTGGTGACAAAGAAGACCAAAACATACAGCAAGAAGAAGTCAACAAAGTCAAAGAAAAACATGAACTGGTCTCAGGCCATGGAAGAGCTCAAAAAGGATTTGGAAAAGCAAGTTAGAGAAGTAGAGGAAAAATTGGGAAGAGAAATGAGAAGGATGCGAGAAAACCATGAAAAACAAGTCAATGACTTGCTAAAGGAGACCAAAAAAAATACTGAAGAAAATAACACCTTAAAGAATAGACTAACCCAAATGTCAAAAGAGCTCCAAAAAGCCAATGAGAATGCTTTGAAAGGCAGAAATAGCCAAATGGAAAAGGAGGTCCAAAAGACCACTGAAGAAAATACTAACTTAAAAATTAGATTGGAGCAAGTGGAAGCTAGTGACTTTATGAGAAATCAAGATGTTATAAAATAGAACCAAAGGAATGAAAAAGTGGAAGACAATATGAAATATCTCATTGGAAAAATCACTGACCTGGAAATTAGATCCAGAAGAGATAATTTAAAAATTATTGGACTACCTGAAAGCCATGATCAAAAAAAGAGCCTAGATATCATCTTTCAAGAAATTATCAAGGAAACCTGCCTTGATATTCTAGAGCCAGAGGGTAAAATAGAAACTGAAAGAATCCACAGATCACCTCCTGAAAAAGATCCCCAAAACAAAACTGCAAGGAATATTTTTGCCAAATTCCAAAGCTCCTAGGTCAAGGAGAAAATACTGCAAGCAGCCAGAAAGAAACAATTTGAGTATTATGGAAACACAATAAGGATAATACAAGAACTAGCAGCTTCTACATTAAGCGATTGAAGGGCTTTGAATATGATATTCCAGAGATCAATGGAGCTATGATTAAAACAAAGAATCACCTACCCAGCAAAACTGAGTATAATGCTCCAAAGCAAAATATGGATTTTCAATAAAATAGAGGACTTTCAAGCTTTCTCAGTGAAAAGACCAGAGCTGAATAGAAAATTTGTCTTTGAAACACAAGAATCAAGAGAAGCATGACAAGGTAAACAAGAAAGAGAAACCGTAAGTGACTTACTAAAATTGAACTGTTGTGTTTACATTCCTACATGGAAAGATGATGTGTATGACTCATGAGACCTCTGCATTAGAGTAGCTGAAGGGAATATACATATATATACATATACATATACATATATATTTACACACATACATATATATAATACATACATATTACATATTATATATACATATATATATATATAATATAGACAGAGGACACAGGGTGAGTTGAATATGAAGGGATGATATCTAAAAAATAAAATCATATTAAGGGATGCAAAAGGAATATATTGGGAGAGGGAGAAAGGGAGAGATAAAATGGGATAAATTCTCTCTCATAAAAGTGGCAAGAAAAATTAGTTCTATTGCAAGGGAAGAGGGAGCAGGTGAGGGGGAATGAGTGAATCTTGCCCTCATTGGATTTGACCTGAGGAAAGAATAACATACACACTGTATTGGATATCTTACCCCACAGGAAAGAAGGAGAGAGGAGATAAAAAGGGGGGATGATAGAAGGGAGGGCAGGTAAGGGAAGGAGGTAATCAAAAGCAAACCCTTTTGAAAAGGGACAGGGTCAAGGGAGAAAATTGGATAAAGGGGGATAAGATAGGAAGGACCAAAATATAGTTAGTCTTTCCCAACATGAGTATCATGGAAGGGTTTTGCATAATGATACACATGTGGCCTATGTTAAATTGCTTGCCTTCTTTGGGAGTGTGGGTAGGGAGGGAAGTGGGGAGAGAATTTGGAACTCAAAGTTTTAAAAGCAGATGTTCAAAAAAAAGTTTTTGCATGCAACTAGGAAATAAGATATACAGGCAATGTGGCATACACATCTATCTTGCCCTACAAGAAAGTAAGGGAAAAGAGGATGGGGGGGGAGTGGGGTGACAGAAGGGAGGGCTGACTGGGGAACAGGGCAATCAGAACACATGGCATCTTGGAGTGGGGGAAGGGTAGAAATGGGGAGAAAATTTGTAATTCAAACTCTTGTGAAAATTAAGACTGAAAACTAAAAATATTAAATAAATAAATACTGATTTTTAAAAAAGAAAGAAAATAGATAAAAACAAAAAAGAGTATTAACACAGCAATGGTAATACCTAAATAAAGAAAGTGAAAATCAATCAGAAGATGGTCCCCTTTCCCCAGAATCTATTATGAATGGCCAATATGCAATAAATATTACTTTATGTTACAAAAAAGACTATATGTGTCTATCAATGAAGTCACAGTGTGTGGATGATATCAGGCAAATAGGAAAACTTAATGTAAAGGACATAAGTATTAATTTGTTAGTGCAATGGTATTGTGCCATTAATATGAATCTGAAAATAAAGGACTAGAAATAGCTCAAAAAGGTTGTGATATAGCATTTTTTTTAGGAATGGAGTAGCATATAGTAAAGAGATGTATTCAGTTATAATATATAGGAAATAGAATGGGGAATCAGAGAAGGAAGAATTTAACAATGAATGGAAAAAGAAATAAAGTCATCTTCTTTTAGCATATGATTATATTACAAGGTGCCTGAACAGAAGGGAAAAATAAATAAAGAACTTGAAAAATATCACAAACTTGGCAAGATATAGTACAGTTTTATCATTGTTGTGGTGGTGTAAGTCTTTTATTTGTGTGGGAAATTTTCCTGTGTGTGTATTGATATAATTAGTAGCTTATCTCTAAATTTGTCTGAATTATCAGAGATATTTGGAGGTCAAATGACCTTCTATTTGTCATTGAAATGCCTGAAATATAGAACTTTCTGACACCAGGGCTGACCTTCTTCATATTAGTGGTGATAATTGATATAAATTGTCCACATAACTGTTAAAACATTCTTCATTTTCCTTAATGATAATTTTATTTCTGATAAAATGGAAGAAACCACAAAAATCACTCTAATTCTCCTCCATAAAGAGGAATTGTTCACTAAAGCAGCATTGTTTATAATAATAGGGACAAAACAGAAGGGATGGATATTGTCTCATGGAGTAACCACTCTATCTTAAAATTCCTGATAACAGAGAATTCACCCTAGGGTGAGTTCTAGGATTCTTTCTTGGTTGGGCTGAATTACTTCACTCCCAGGGGAAGAATTCTTTCATTCTGTATTATTTGTTTTATATTTTCCTTTGTATACTTTCTCTGAATAAAAAAGCTAGACAAAAAAATAAGCTAGACAATATAAGTGAGGAAAAACTAAAAGAAAGTGTAGCTTTTTTGGGTTTAAATAAGGAGGCCCAGACTATAGACATTCTAAACCACTGAACTAATTGCATATAGGATTTATGAGTATTCCATTGTTGTTCATCCTTCATTCTCAAAGAGGACTTTTATATCAGAGAAGAGATGCCATGACATGTATGTGAATTGGATTTAAGAGAGGTAGGGCTCTGCAATGGCACCAACATCATTTTCTCTTCCTGAGCCATCTGGTGCAGTGCTGAGATGTAGATTGGTATGACTGAAGATGGTCCTGGATACAGCTAGAGACCTTGGCCTTTTTAAGCTAAGGTCTTTAATAGGTCTCAGTTTGACTGAGGCAATGCCGATTCAGTAATTAAGGCTAGTTAAGAAATGAAGCAGAGAATGACATTTTTATCTAGACAAAAAAAATCAATCACATTCACTCTGACAATCACATTCACTCAGAGCTGATCTGGGCCCAAACAATGACCACATGGGGCTTGGCCTGGGACCTATTGTTGGCCATTTTATAAGGCCCTGAGTGATTGGGCTTTAAGGCTTGGTCTTTAAGGAAAAAAAAAAGATTTCAAGATCAAAATTTACATTCCTCTGAGCAGAACAACATCGTGTAAGGGTATGATACCCTATGTGGACAGAGGGAATGTTCATAAGTCATTATGGGTTGCAGTTCTAGGGTGAACAGGAGTATTTGTGGTCAGTCAAAAGTGATTAGCACCATGGTTGCATTTCCAGAGCATTAAGGAACACTAGTGGGTACAGCTACAGAAGAGCAGGGGACCTGGACACAGTTCCAGGGCACTAGCAGTAGTGACTTCAGGGGAGCAAGGGCCTTTCCTGGGTAAACACCAGAGCACAGACAGGAAGATCAGTAACCACATTATTCTCTTTATCATTTCACCTTGAATGCACTGAAAACTTGCAGATCCCCTCAGAGCTAGCTCTGAATATAGCAATATGAAAAGTGTGAAGCTTGGGACAGTGCCTCTGAAATCTCAAATGAGCAGAGCCCAACTTTAACGTAATTTTCAAAGTAAAGAAATAGATTGAAAAAAATGAAGAAAAAATCCAAAAACTTAACTATAAAAAGTGATCATAAAAGGTGACTATGGTGGCAGAGAAGACCAAGACATAACTCAGAATACAATAATTTGAGAAATCTTCAAGAAGAGCTTCAAAGAAAAATGCTGATTGGACCCAAGACCAACAAGAATCCATAGAAGGGTTAAAGATAGAGCTAAGAGTGGTAGAGAAATAATTGGGAAACTAATCAGACCAGAGCTGAACCAAAAATTTAGCATTCAAACACAAGACTCAGAAGCAAAAACAAACCAAAGCAAAGCAAAAACATAAAACTTGAAAGAGAAATCAAAATGGATTTAATGAAGTTAAAATTTTACATTCCTACATTGGAAGATGATACAGGTAACTCCTGAGAACTTTAAAATTAATAAGGCAATTAGAACAGGTCTACAAAGAGAGAAGGCATAGGCATAAGTCAATTACGTTGGAATAATCTATAAAAATTAATGAAGGGATGAAAAAGAGAAATACACTGGAAGAAGGGTAAGGCAGAGGTGAATGGTGAAATTTTCTCATGTAAAACAGATACACAAGGAAGAAACTGTAGTGGATGGAAAAATAGGAGAGGAGAGGTGATCCACAATGCATGAATTTCACTTTCATTGGAATTGGTTCAAAGAGGGGGTGGGATATGTGTGTGTGTGTGTATGTGTGTGCATAGTATGTGTACATATCATATATAGTGTATAGACAATGTATATATCATATACAGTATACAGTGAGTATGTGTATGTACATACACATTCAGTTGGCTATGAAAATCTATCTTACCCAAAAGAGAAATAGGGACCAGGAAGGTAAAAGGATAAGAAAAATTGGGGAGAGGGGGTGATAAAGGAAGGCAGATTAAGGGAGGCAGTGGTCAGAAACATAGCAGACTTTTGAGGAGGGCCAGGATAAAAAGAGAAAGAGGATAACTAGAAGAAAATACAACGAACAGAATTACACATTTAATGGTCATAACTGCGAATTTGAATCAGATGAACTCACCCATAAAATAGAAGTGGATAGTACAATGGAATAAAACTGGAATTCAACAATACGTTGTTTACAAGGAATAGGAACACATACACAGAATTAAAATAAAGGGCTGGAATAGAATCTATTGTGCTTCAACTGTAGTAAAAAAAAAAAGAACAGGGATAATAATCTCATTATCTTAGACAAAGCAAAAAACAAAAAAGAGATGTAATTAAAAGATAAGCAGGGAAACTATAATTGGTAAAAGGTACCATAGATAATAAGTAATATAAAAATATGTCAAGGGTAAATATCTCTGATAAAAGCCTTATTTCTTAAATATATAGGTAATAGGTCAAAATTATATTTTAAAAAGAGCCATTCCTCAACTGGTAAATGGTCAAAGAATATAAACAGGAAGATTTTCATTGAAGAAATCAAAACTATAGTCATATTTTTGAAAGCCCAAAATCACTATTGATTAAAGAAATGCAAATTAAATCAACCCTAAACTACCACCTTACACCTATCAGAAATGACAAAGGCTGGAGAGGATGAGGGAAAATAGGTACACTAATAAACTGTTGTAGTTGTGAATTGGTCCAGTTATTCTGGAGAATTAAACCATTCCCTAAAGGCTATAAGACTATGCATACAACTATGCATACCCTCGGCCCCAGAAAACCACTGTTAGGTGTGTACCCCAGATCTAAGAAAAAGGAAAAGTACCTATATGTGTAAAGTTATTTATGGCAGCTCTTTTTGTGGTGGCAAAGGATCAGGAATGGAAGGGATGCTCACCAATTGGGGAATAGCTGAACAAGTTGTGGCATATTATTGTGATGGAGTATTATTAGGTTATAAAAATGATGAGTGATGTGGTTTCAGGGGGAAAAATAGCAAGACTTATGTGAATTGATGCAAAGTGAAGTGAGAATAACTGGGAGGTCATTTTGCACAGTAACAGCAATGTTGCAATGTTGATCAGCTGTGAAAAACTTGGCTACTCTGAGCAACATGATAGTCCAAGACAAGTCCAAAAGGCTCACAATGAAAAAATGCTATCGACCTCTATAGAGAGAACTGATGAACTCTGAGTGCAAAATGGAGTATAATTTTCTCACTTCATTTTTCTAGCAATTTTTTATGATGTGACAAATATGGAAATATATTTTGCTTGATTTCACCTATATATTTTTTATCTTTTTGCTTGCCTTCTAAGTGGGTAGGAGGGAGGTAAAGAATTTTGAATGCAAAATTTTTAAAGAAAACAATGTTCAAAATAAAGTGTATACACACATATATACACATACATATGTATATATACACATACATATATAGCGAATGTGTATATGCAAGTATATATACACATAGGCATATACATATAGGTATATATGCAACATATACATATATATGTATGTGTATATATGTGTGCACAAAGGTGTATGTGCATGTGTAGGGGGGTGGGTGGGTATAGACTTCATCTGTAATATCAACAACATGTGTTACTCTAGCCTTTGTGAGAAAAATTTCAGGAACTGTGAATTCATTAATGCCCAGAGCAGAACAGCTCATTTTGTGTAGTTGTCCTTATCCTAAAAGTAAATATGACAACCTATAACTCCTTCCATTAGTCCTTCCAGGAAAAAAAAAACAGACCTTCTATTTCACATGATTACCCTTTACATGTTTGAAGACTACTATTGATGACCATTATAAATTTGGCACCGAGAGCTGGAAATGCTATTTTAGAGAAGAACTATAATAGAACTGATAAAGGTTTGGTGTACAGAATAAGGTTAGTCATAAGATAGTCCCTTTGTCCTCTGCTCTATTCATTATCACGTCTGTAACGTCATGTTCAGTTCTGGGCATCATGTTGGACCAAGGAGCAAAAGTTACAGCAGAGAACATTTTACACAATGCACAAGAGAAAACATTATATACTAGAAATATCCCCAAATAGAATATTTTACCTAATTAAGTAGTAAATTTCCAATAACTGAAAATCAACAGGAACAGAATATAGAAGAATCCTTTGTCAGTAAGTGGAAGAAATAGATGACTTTTGAAATCCTAACTGTAATTCTGTGATTTCTGCCACCCTTTCTTTGTCCTCTTTCCCTAAGGATTACTGGAAGCTCTCCTTTTATTTTCCATCATACAGCATAACCTTTTGCTCTCTACAATTATCTAGATTTAATAGTTGAATCAAGAAACTTCTTCTTTACCCTCTTATTGCTGCCAAAGTGTTCTTAATTAGGTCAGTCAGTCAGTCTCCAGACAGAAACATTCTTTCCAACTTTTATTAGATGTTCTTGGCCAAAAGCCCTGAATCCCTGTATCTTCTGCCATAATCCAGAAAGCCAAATTTGATTCTTTGACACCATCTTCTTAGCCAGCTGTTTCCTTCCCAGCCAACTGTCCACTTTACATAATCTGAGTTTACTGATTAATTTCCCAACACTTTTTTTTCCTTTTTTATTATGCCTACCCAGCTGAGGGCTTCGGGATAATATTTCCATTAAAATTGACTGTGTCCTTCTTTTTTGAGAAAAGAAATTATTTAATTAAATATGTTTAATATGACTAAGTTAACAGGTGAAAAATCCCTTCTAAAATGAAAATACAAGTATGCATTAAAGAATCAATTCATTGACTCACATCTTGTGAAATAGTTGAAGAATCTCAAATTTTAAAAAATTTTGAAAAAAAATTCTAATTTGACATAATATAAGTGATAATGGTGTTTTAAATAAGTCAGGACAAAAGTTAAACACTTTAATGACTCTCAAGAATGTCAAGATGTCATGGTGATCTGCATGAGTACATACTAGGAATGAGGGATATGAACAGAAGTGAAAGGAATACGTTCAACTTTCAAATTTTAAATAATCCAGGTAGCAGAACCAAAGTCCACTAGGAGTTCAAAAAACTGATTCAACCTAAGTCTAGGATTTCTGCCAGCTGTGTGCAGCTATGGGTCTGACTCACAAAAGTGCTAATAAGGCCACAGACACAATGGTTTCTCTGCAGGGACCAGACCATAAAAGTAGCTGCAATTCAAAATAGAATGAGCAGAAATCAATAAAAAAGGAATAGAGATATAGCAGATAACAGTATTGTAGAGAACCAGCAAAATGAAATACACAAATAGCCCAACAGAGAACATAAGAAGCTTGAAAGGCAACAGTGAAAACAAAAAGCAGAAGTTCCAGAGGCTGAGAAAAGTTATACCTGGTATATAACACATGAACAGCAGTTGCCATGGCCATGTTTCTATCTTACATGTCTGTCTTTTCCCATACATGTCTATATGTGATCCTTCAGTGACCACTGAGTTTTTTTTGTCATAGAAAGAGTCTCTGTTCTTTATATTGTTATTCTATTTGATGAAACACTCTTTTTTGCTTTGAACTACTATGTCTTCTAGTCTGATGAAAGAGAAACACAATTTTGAGAGCTGTAACTTTGAATATGTGTTGACCCAAAATATGCCTTTAAATGGAGATAACTTTTGAAGAGCTCATGCTTGAGGTTGGTAGCAAGAGAGGAAGAAGGCAGGCTACAATAAGTTTTTAGACTAGTATTTTTTTTCTATTGCATAGGTATATTATGTTGTTGTTCCTGTTGTTGTAATATCTTTTTCATTTAATATTTATGTTTTCCCCAATTAAATGTAAAACAGTTTTTTAATATTTATGTTTTTTTTTTTTTAATTTTGAGTACCAAATTCTCTCCCTCCCTTTTCCCTCTCATTAGGAAGGCAAGCATTTCGATATAGGTTATGTATGTGCAGCTATGCAAACATTTTTACATATTAATCATGTTGTAAAAGAAAACACAGGAAAAATATTCAAAAGGCATGCTTCTATCAGCATACAGGCTTCATCAGTTCTTTTTCTGGAGTTGGGTAGCATTTTTCTTCTTAAGTACTTCAGGATTGTCTTGGATGATTGTATTGCTGAGAATGTCTGTCATTCATAGTTGATCACCAAACAATATTCCTGTTACTGAGCACAATGTTCTCCTGGTTCTGCTCACTTATCTTAGTATCAGTTCACATAACTTTCCCAGTTTTTTTCTGAAAGTATACTGTTTGTCATTTTTCATAGTACACTAGTATACCTTCACAATCATATGCCATAACTTTTTCAGCCATTCACCAACACATGGGCATCCACTCAATTGCCAATTCTTTGTCACCATAAAAAGAGCTGCTAATAATAGTTTTTGTGCTTGTAGGTCCTTTTTCTTTTTTTTAAATCTCTTGGGCTATAGACCTGGTAGTGATATTGCTGGATCAAAGGATATGCACAGTTTTATAACCCTTTGAGCATAGTCCCTTATTGCTCTACAGAATGGTTGGATCATTTCACAATTCCAACAATGCAAATCTCAATTTTCCTACATCCCCTCTAACATTAGTCATTTTCATCTTCTGTCATATTTTGCAATCTGATGGGTGTGGGGTGGTGTCTCACAGTTGCTTTAATTTTTATATGATTATAGATAGCTTTTATTACTTTTTCAGAAAAATACTTGTTTATATACTTTTAGCATTTATCAACTGGAGAAGGATGTTATGTTTTTCAAGAACATTTTAGTTCTTCATGTACCATTAAAAGTCAATTTACTCATCTTTAAACTGAAAGAATGACTCCTAGGTTTATTTCCCAATCTAACATTCTAGGATTAATAAATAGATTTCAGTGGGCAACTTATAATATCCTTCCAAAATTACTTGAATTCAAGAACTTATTTCAATACTTATATGTGGTATACTCAAAATAACAGGATAATTAAGAGTAGAAGATTTAGGTTCAAATGTTAGTTTTTCTTTTGCTTACCCCTTATATCCTTGCCTTTGGACAAGTCATTTAATATTACTTCAGAAGTTTCCATATTTGTAAAATGAAACCTTTGAATTAAAGGATTTCTAAGAATACTTTAATCTCTAAATATTGTATGTATATACATACACACACACACACACTAGTTGTTTTTACTCCTTTTCAGATTTTAAATTTTTAACACCAAACCAGTAGAGGAAAACAACCTTAAACCTAGGAGTAATGGAAAAAATGACTGGATTTCCAGATTTCCATTCATAATTAGAGTCAGAATGTGATACTGAAGAATTAACATCATGTTAGCTTCAAAGATATATAAAAGAAAGTTTTTGACTAATTATTTCAATATTTATATGACTATTAAAAGGACACATACCACCATCAATAGAAAATAACTATAAAAGCAGAGCTACAGAAATCTCATGATACTCTTACTTTTCCACACTTTCCCAACAAAATATATCTTACCAATATCATCCTTCTGATTTATCCGGCAATTTTTGACAAATGTGAGAGGTACCGAAAAATAGAGAAGGCCAATTACCTTTCTGTATATAGTATATGTATATAGTTCAGACTTACAGGCTACCCTCCTTTTCTTTGGAATGATCTGTTTTTCAGGATAATCATGCCTAATTTAATCTGAAATGATTTACTATTGTAGCTTCAAGTCAATTTTGTTAAAGTCATTTAATCAGTCAAGCTAGATCTGATGTTAAATATTTCTAACTTAAAACTCAAATGGCAGATGATAATTTTAGTTTTTAATCAAATTCAGCTCTCTAAACTCAAGCATATACATGTGCAGTGAGATTCCAAAATTTATTCAAAATAAAGAAGGTATTTGTCTGCTATGAGAAAGGCAGGTAAAAATGTGGAAAACTGAATTCCTTGATTTGTAAGTAAATTGCCTTTCTCCTATTGATTAGTCTGACTAGAATCTAAAGTTAACATTTTGTTGTTGTTGTTGCTTACCAATAATGAAGAGGAATAGGAGAGTATCCCTTCATATTTGGAGATTTTGTTGGTGTTTTTTTATTTAATTTGATTTCAAAGTTATAAAAGAATGTACATAGGCATGATGGACTAGGCAATCTTCTCATCTTGTGTTTAGAGGTGGAATGTCCATACCCAAGCCTTGTCTCTGGCTGTTGCAAGGAAGAAGTTCATAGAAGGCCTGTAAGGCAAATGCTCTGGAACAGAATACTCCTTCCTTGCAAATCTTTGAAATCCCAGGGAGACTATCACTTAGGACACAATATATTTATTTTCTTTGGTGGAAAGTACTTTTTCCTCATTGTTACTCATATCACCAAAGTAAGTATAGAACTTGTCAAAAGATTACTCTTTCCTATCCCTCTCTCCTCCCAACTCCCCCCCCCCCAAAAGTTAAAATATTGGTGAATTTACTAATGAATCCTTTGAGTTTTAATAACGTAATGTAAGCTTTTATAAAAATCTATTGTCAAGAGAAATTCCATATTTTTTCTACACCCAAGCTGAATTAGATATTTTGATCAGCAAACTTATCCCAACCCCAGTTTCCAACAAATGTGAAAACAGACTGTGATATTTTTCCCCTCTTTGTTTTCTATAAGGGGTAAATGAAATACATTTTGATTGTCCACTTTGGGGTAAATTATTAATGCAGCATCCCCATATATATGGAGTTTCTTAGTTAAATTGCACATGAATTATCACAACTGTCAATCATTTCTATCCACTTTACTTGAACTGATTGTAAATGAGCAAGCCAAGACTAATTTAGGGTGGGTGGGACACAATTGTCAAGGACTCCTGAATATTCACTGAAACAAAAATGTGAAAAATATAAAGTCATAGATTTGGAAAAATGTAAAGAAAATATATAGATCTGTTTTCTAATCACTGGCCCCATGACTTGTATTGTTATTTCATTCTAATCTCTCGGAGACTCAAATAAGAATAACCAAAGTCCCTGTCTATCATGGGGTATGGGGAGTACTGTATAATAGGAGTGAAATTAAGACCATGAGTTTCTTTGTAGTTAAACTGGAACTGACTGAAAAGTGTTTCAATAAAGTTTTAAAAAAGAATAATTCCACATAAAGAAGTGAACTACCAAAGTATTTACAAAGTTTAACTGTTAGTTCATTTAAATAGCATGCTCCCTCATCTTGACCTTTGAGTGTGGAGTATTATGCAATTACCTTCAGCCTTATCTGGTGTTCAGAACTACAGTATTGGCTGTCTAAACATTTCTTAAACAATAACTAAACTTCAAATAATAACGTCTCTTGGTCTGTCTGTTTAACAACATTCGGACTCCCATCCTTATACCCTTCAAGACTAGCTAATACTCAGGCTGAAATGAATCCTCAAGCTCTCATCTTCTTAATTTTCAAATCTAGGTCCCAGGTTTCAGAAAATCATAAAGTCAATCTGATGTTTTACTTTAATACTTCATTGTACCTAAGGTCTCAATGAGGTATTACAGAATGGCAACCCACATCAGTCTTCTCATCTGTACAACTTATAGACATGTTTTCCCTAAATTTTCATCCACAATGGAAAATCTCAGCAGGGTCTTCATTACTGCCCCAAGAGTCCATTATTAAACTCTCTTTGGTTCTGTGTCTCATTCCCTATCCACTGTTAGAAACGGTTTTTTTCTTTATCAATTTCCAAATCAACCTAGCATTTACAGCAGATGAAATCTTTCTACTTCAATGAGGTGATTAAGATTTAATGAAGGAAATCCTTTTTCCCTCAAATTGTCTCAGGATTGTCATCACTTTTTCTTCTTCCATGCTGCTTTTCTGCCTTGTAACTTTCAGGAACCATTGACATATTTGAAATCTATGGTAGATTTTCAGCCTTGGCCTCTCTACCTTTTATGTTACTATCTCCTATAAATAATATTTAACAAGGCTTCAGAAGTAGGAGGGACACAGTTTATAGAGGAATATGTATTCATTGTGCTGCTGAAAACAGATATCTATCCCTCTTCCATTCCTGTGTTTCTCTTCTGCTGCTCACGTTCTCTTAAGGAAATAATGAATCTGTTTTATTTTGTTCCTCAATCATTGCTTGTACTAATTATTTGCTTTCTGTATTTGGCATGCATTTTCAAAAGAAATATATTTCTCTGAGATATGATTCATTGTGTGTATGTATGTCAGTGGGGTTATTACAGCAACTAAGAGAGGCCATGTCCACTCAAGGACACAAGGAGAGATGTGGAGATTTGATTTTTGATTGCCATGATTATCCAATGAGGGAGATTACCCCCAAGAAATGTTATTGAGACATATTAACCCAAAGAAGAGAAAATGTTGTGTTTATTTAGAAAATATTGATTCTTCTGGTCATAATAAGGGGTACTAGGAAAGGTCTCAATAGAATGTATTACTTGATTTCTATCTTGAAGGAAACCAGGGAGTACAAGAGGTAGAAGTGGAGAAGAGTAAATTTCAGAAATAGAAATGGGTGATGGGGTGACAAATGTAAAGAACAGAAAGAAATCTAGTGTGGCCTGTATTATAAAGTACATGGAAGGAAGTATTATATAATAAGTTCAATGAGGTAGAAAAGGGCCTAGTCATAAATAACCACAGAAATTTGCATTTAATCCTACAGAAAATATAGAGCCAGTAGAGTTTACTAAATGGGGGGAAAGAGGTGCACTAATAATGTTGACCAAGGCTCGAGCAGGTTCAAAGGTTTAAAAACATTGACTAATACTTTCTGTGTTATCATTCTCTCCTTTGGCAGTGTTTCCAGGCTTGATTTCAGCATGCAGACTGAAACAAAGCAACCACTCCCTCTCTTCCTGCCCACCCATCCCCAGCAATCCTCCAATCCTTTCTGCTACATCATCACCATATTCTCAGAACTCCTGATCATCTGTTCCCCTGCTTACAAAATTCTGTCCTCTCACCAGACCTCAATTGTCTCCTCTTCCACTGAGCTGGGAGAAGTCATCACAATGGTAAAAGTCTTATCTTCTGAAGACTTGGTTAGGGATGTCTATCAGTGAATATTGCTTTCAGTACCCTATTTCACATATATATGTGCATGTTATCTCTCCTGTCAGAATTGAAGTTGGTTAAGGAAAGGAGCCATTTCACTATGGCATTGTAACTTAGTATTTCACATAATTCCTGTCCCAGGGTATGTACTTAACAAATGTGTAATAATAGATCAGATTGCTTGGACAATAGACAGTCTTCATTTACTTGTTTTTTTCCATAGGAATAGTTAGGTCCAAACTATTCCAGAATATATACACTGCACCACCTAGCTGTCTCATTATGAGTATGGGACTTTTCTATTCTTGTTTTCCATCCCAGAAGTCTGAGACCTTAAGCAACTGGGGCAAAGACAGACTATAGGAAGATAAAATTATTTTTCCATCCATCTCCCTCCATCAGTATAGATCTTTGCTCTTCCTTGCATCCTCAATCCTGGGTTATGCTGGTGTCAGCTCCTACCCTGAAAGGATAGTCAATTGTCAAAACTTCACTTTGAACATTTACATCCCAGAAATTATCCAACAATAAAAAATCATGGCTTAATTTATGGTTTTGTTAATTGTCTAGAGTCTAGACTTAAGTAAATGATAGAAAAAATGTAAATAATGTAGATTAAAAATAAAAGTGTGTTAGGGGTACATTTTTTTTCATAAATCCACTCTACACTCTACTGTGCAGAATCCATCTCTACTTGAGTTTTGATCTACATGCTTCCATTGACTTCCCATATTCCTACTAGGCAACTTGTGTCTCTAGGGATAGGTATCAGTTCTCAATCTATCTGAGTTGCTCAAGGTAGATCACAGCTACAGCCTCAGGTGTCCTTGGCTGGAAATGTTAATCTAAGCCTAACAGTCTGGTTTGTATCATATGTGTATTCCTACATAAGACAATATTTATTTAACTATCAAATATATACCATATGCTTGGTTGGGTTCAATATGTCCACTTGCTTCACTCTCTGGATTTGCCCCTTTGTGCAAGTTATCTGGTTTCTCAGAGAATTCTATAGAATTTATCATAATAATTATCCATCTTCATAGCTAAATTAAGAAAACTTTGGTGTATCTATTGACCATATCATCTTTGTAACAAGCAATATTACCCAGGTACTTAGCATGTTGATACTTTATGCTTTTTGGCATATCATGTTTTGTTTTAAGAAGGATTCAAATATGGACTTAAATTGATATCTGAGGCAGAAAAATTAAGTATTATAATCTTGAGTCAAAGTTTAATTGTGTGAAACTTTTTTCATTATTTAATTGTAAGTCTATCCATAATAACTGATGCAATCACTTGGAAGATATCTATAAAATTTTATACAGCTTTTATTGCAATTAAAATTTAATAATAGCTATTTCACTGATCTATGCAGTATTTAATCTCTCATCTAGGGGTTAAACTTATTCATGTTGAGAAAAAGGAAAAAAAAAAGAAAAGCCATGGCAATGACACTGAGAATACCAATTTATGTTTGTTTGTTTGCTTTCAGCAGCCTCTTTACCATCTTTTAAGAAAGGCAACATAGCGTTTCACATAGAGATAAATGGATGGCCTTAGAAATAGGGAGACTTCGATTCAAGGCCTGCCTATGACACTGGCTGTATCATTGTCGATGAGTGATGTAAACTCTCAATGCCTCCAGAAAACTCTCTAAAAGCAGAAACTACTGAAAGTGTGCCAAATTTTATTAGTAGAAATAGTTTCTGCACTGAAAGTTCCCAGAATTGAAATCACAGATTAGGTCTGCTCCTTCCTCCTCCCCCCGCCAAAAAACACCAAAAAGCAAAAAAATTCAAAGCATCCTCATTGGTAGTAGCTCTGTAGGCCATTGTATAACTAAAGTAAAGGGATTCAGAATGTTTGAGTTCTGTGCAACCTTTGGCAAATCATTTCATCCCCACTCATTTTCCTCTGTTAAAAGAAGAGGAACATGAAATAGATGAACTTTAGGTAAACTTAAAGCTCTACAACTCAAATCAAATCCACACCCATTTATAAAACGCCTATTCCATCCAGAAGACTAGGGGAAACAATGGGTGAGAGAGGATTAAAACAATGTACCCAGAAGCCCTCATACAACATACCTGACAAGAAGGAATAACTATATCCAGATTTCTCATAACATGTTGTTTGGACTTTTACTTTTCTCACTCCCTTAGATTCTAGCTCTGTGCCTGTAAACACATTTAGTTGGAGCTGGGGGAGATGAATAAGACATATGTGAGATAAATATAGATTAGAATAGATTTGTCATAATGTGTCATAAAGAAATCAATGCTTCAAACAAACACCAGAGGCTCAGGGAAGGAGGAATCATTTTCAATTGGGTGATCAGGGAAAGATTTTCTAGAAGAAGTAACACCTGGGCTGAACTTTGAAGGGAGACATTAATTTCAATAGATGGAGATTTAGTGGGATTCTGTTCTATGCGCAGTGGTCAATATACTCAACACACAAATGGGAGAAGCCAGAAGTAGGTTAGCTAATGATTGGCTGGTAGGCCAATTTAAGAGGAATGAAAGCTACATAAAGGTATATAACATGAAATAAGGCATGGAAGATAGATTGGAGGCTGATTGTGGAGGCAATTGACTAACATGCTAAAGACCTTATGTTTCTTTCTCCCATAAGTAATGGAAAACTTTTTAGTAGTATGATCTGTTCAGATGTGAGAGATTTCTTTGGTAGTTGCATGAGGATGGATTGGAGAGGGGAAGAATACCAATTGTAAGACCAGTTAAGAAATTATTTCAAAAGTCCAGGAGAAGGAGAAAATCCAGAACAATAGTGGAAATAAACCTTATTACATTTTAAGAGTCTTCCTTGATATTAACTGAGATCCTACCCGGAATATTAATGAATACTCTTTAAACTAATGATAATTATGGAAATTCCATCTCATTTTGTAAAAAATTGCTGCAATGATGATGCAAACACAACTGACACCTGTAAAGTGTGGGTGGTAATGGAATCTTTGTATTATATTGTACTGAGATTAGAGAAATAGATAATTCAAGAATAATAACGTGGTAATTTTTATCCATCACCCTCCAAAGGAGGGTCAAATATATCCAAATGCTGCTGTTATGATGGTGATAATAAGGATGATAACTAAAAGGCATATGAAGCTTTATACATATGCAGCCTTTAGGCCTCACAAGGGCTCTGGGAGTTAAAAATACCTTTCTACGTTCTCCATTTTGTAGTGACTAGAAATTTAATTCCCTATTAATGTGGGAAATGATTTATCAGGTCATATAACAAAGATGAAATTTTCTTTAAGATCACCTTATTCTGTTTTCTGAATATATGTTCACCAAGAAACCTCTG
Organism: Trichosurus vulpecula; assembly: GCF_011100635.1. NCBI lineage: Eukaryota > Metazoa > Chordata > Mammalia > Diprotodontia > Phalangeridae > Trichosurus > Trichosurus vulpecula. The sequence goes on along the minus strand of NC_050573.1, from coordinate 329,156,392 downwards.
ACTACTAATTTGGTTTATGATATGGAGAACATCGTGCCATATATAGTATGTATTCTATGAATATTTCCATCTGCAGAAATGCATGCTCCTCCTCTTAAATTTATAATAATAATAAAAACTTGTGTCATCTTGTCCCAGTTATTTAAAAGACAGTAATTTCAGTACTTCATTATTCTTAAATGTTCTGAAAAATTAAACATACAAAGCATTACCTGCAGTGGATGCAGAAAAATACAACACTTTGTAAAGTCCCCAAAATGTAAATCGGATGGTTGAAAGAGACCTCAAGACACCTATCCCAGTCCATATCTGAAAAAAGAAAACCTCAAGAACAGAGCCAATAAATGAACATTCAGTCTTTTCTAGAAGATGTGAAGTGAAGGTTTGGGGAAAGGACGGCCTGAAACAGCAAGAGTGTTCTCATTACTGTCTAAAAACTAGCTCTCATGCATGTCATACTTTTAAATCAATTTGCTTTGTTAACATATTCCTTCATCATTTTCTTAAGTCTAGAAACATGGCAACCCTATTTTGTGGCATTTGACTAATTCCAAGGAGCAAATGCTCATCATGAAAATTTAACAATCAGCTCTTGAGATATTGTATGAGCTGGATCTCACCCACCCCTGGTATAGGCCTCCTTCACATCACATTACCACAGAATCATGTAGCTTCTTATTTGGAAGAGATATCAAAGGATGTCTAGCATAACCCATATCTGTACCAGAAGACCCTGGTTTAATGCAGACCTAACAAGCGAGTCTTTACTTAAAGATTGGAAATAAGAAGGAAGTTGTTCTTTTCAGAAACACTCTCAATACACTTTTAGACAGTGCTGCTATTTGAAAACTTTTCCTTACTTTAAGGATAAATTTGCCTGATTAATAGAGGCAACACTCATTATTCCTGACTCTGTAGCAAAATATAACAAGTCTTTTTTTTCTTGCCTTTGAAAGGGATTTGAATAAAGATAGTCTTCTCAAGACTGTGTATGGCCAGTACTTTCATCCAGTCTTCATGTGCCTTGAAGTAGAGGGCCTTCACCACTCCAAATCTGATTGTCTTCAACTATATGCTTTTCATATTATCAATTTCCTTCCTAAAATGTGGAGTGCAAAGCTGAACATGTTATTCTTGAGATAAAATAACCAAGGCTGAGTACAGCTTTATAAGTTAAACCAAATATCTACCCGATGTTAAAGCTATTTCCAAATGGTGCTAGAATTTGAATTTGAAAAACATGTTCTTTGGAACTCAATTTTATTTTAAATTTGATATTGAAAATTATTTTTACATAGAATTGGAAAAAAATAAAATCTTTAATTAAAAGAAGAAAAGTATACTCCATCAATTTATATCTGCCTAAATGATACAATATTACTAATTTAACTGATCTCCAACATCCAGTCACCAATACTGAATGGATTGGCTATTTTGGCACTTTTTAGGTAATGTTTAAGTCATCATTTTTCTGTAGTTACTTCCTTATGACAAGCCCAATTTAACTTATTTTAATAAAGATGTACATCTATAAGTAGAGAACTGAGAGGAAGGCCCTGATTTAAAATAAACAGCTCTGTGCATTAACAACCTCAATATAAATTTTAACCACTCCTCATAAATTGGCACCTTCATCTGTAGCACAAGACATCATCAGAGCTTCCTCACAGTGCTGAGCCCTCACAATACTCTGTAGTTCAATGGGTTACTTTCATCAATACCTGTGTGAATGAATCACTATTACCCCACCCAACCCCATCATCAATTACTCTGTTCCAATGGATTCATAAAACTAGTACAAAGGCTTTTCAAACAGAATATTACATAAAGATAATGGAACTGAATCAGGTCATAATCATTCCTACATTAATCAATCCCTCTCTCTCTCTAGTAGGAACAGTGACATCACTCAAGAGAAGGGTGTCAGAGTAAGGTCTGTAGGAGCTTCTGTTCATTCATTTCCATTTTAAGCTCAGTGATGAAAATTTTAACAATGCAGAAAAAATTGAGAACAAGAACTTCAAGAAATGGGCCAACTCTCTGTTACTTATTCTTTTCATACCTCTGTAATAAGTTGACTTCTACTACACTAAATTTTATTTTAATCATCAAAAAATCAACTCTTCTCCTTCTCATCCATCATCAAATATGTTACCAACTTGCATAGTCAACCAAAACAAATTTCTATTCAGGATATATGTACACACATATATAGTTATATCTGTATGTGTATGTATGTGAATTGTACATGTATGTGTGTTTACTAACATGTTTTATCATGAGTCCTCTGGAATCATGGTGTGTCATTATGCTCACAGGTCTTTCAGTGTGGTTTGTCTTTACAATGTCAGTGTCATTTTATAAATTTGTTTCCTGGTTTCCCTTACTTCACATTGTATCAGTACACACAAGACTTCCTAGTTTTCTTTGAAATCATAGCCTACATGATTTCTTGTAGAACAATATTTTATTCTATCATATTAACATAACATAACTTTTCCAGCCATTCTCCAATTGATAGATATTCCTCAATTCTGATTTTTTTTTTGCCAAAGCCAAAGAGCTGCCATAAATATTTTTATACATCCTGAGAGTTTGTTTTTCTTAGGACTAATCTCTCCTTTGGTCTACCGTACCTCCTATTCCCCATTATACCCTCTCTCCTTTTCCTCCTTTTTTTCTTTTCCAATGAAATGTATTTTTGTACCCAGTTTTGTGTGCATTCTTTCTTCCTTTGTCCAATTCAGATGATAGTGATGTTTACCTATCAACTTCTCCACCTGCCCTTTTCTCCTTTAAAAAATAAACTATTTATCAGCCTCTAAAATGTGAGATAATATTATCTATATTTCCTTTCTCTTTCCCCATCCTCTAATGTATTCCTCTTCCCTGACCTTACCATATCACCAAAACAATACATCTTCTCCAAGTGTCTCTATCTAAATACACTCCTGCTCTATTCCATTATGAGAATAGAGTTCTAAGGATATATACTTATCATCTCATCCTGTGAACAGTTTACATTTGTTTAATCCATTATGACAGTTCTTTCATTCACCTTTTTATGTTTCCCTTAGCTCCTGTGTTTGGACTTCAAATTTTCTATGTAGTTCTGGTCTTTTTCTCAGGAATTCTTGGATACGTTCTATTTTATTAAAAACCCAGTTTTTTATCTAAGAGATGATACTAAGTTTTGCCTGCATGTTTATTCTTGATTGAAAGCCTTTATCTTTTACTTTCTGGGATATAATATTCCAAGTTTTCTGCTCTTTTAGCATGATATCTGATAAGTTATATATGATCTTGACTGTGGCTCTTCCATTCTTGATTTTTTTATTTGTGACTGCTACAGTTTTTTTTTTTCCTTTGACAATGCAAGCTCCAGATTTTAGCTATAATCTTTTGGAACTTTTCATTTTTAATTTTCTTTCAAAGGGTAACAACTGGATTCAATCTTAGTTTATTTTTCTTTGTGGGATTCTAAGATATTTGGATAATTTTGTGGTTTCTTGAAATATGATATCTAGGCTTTTATTTATTTACTTTTTTATTATGGCTGTCAGGTGGTCCAATAATTCCTAAATAATCTCCTCTCAATCTTTTATGCATCTTAGTAATTTTTGCTATGAGATATCTTATATTTTATTCATTTTTCCCCTAAGGCTTTTGACTTTGTCTTAATATATCTTATCTCATGAAGTGATTATCTCATTTGGTGCATTTTAATTTTCAGGGAGTTTGATATTTCAAGAATGTTTTGTGCCTTTGTTGTTGTTCAGTCATATCTGACTCTGTGTGGCCCTGTGGACTATAACACATCAATATTGTCTAGGGGGTTTGACTCTTTTTTGACCTCATGGACCATATAGATCCAATATTGTCCATGAGGTTTTCTTAACAAAGATACTGGAATAATTTGTGAATTTATTCTATAGAGGCAAACAGAAGTTAAGTGACATGTCCAGGGTCACATAGCTAGTAAGTATTTGATGTCAGATTTTAATTCATGTCTTCCTGCTTCCAGCCCTAGTGCTCTGTGCTCTAATTCCTTTAAACAATTTAAAATATTTGTAAAAATATTATTACTTCATTTATTCCAGGAAGTCTACTGGAACTTGTGCCTAAGTTGTTTTATATTGAGGCTTTCCTTGTGGAGATTTTGGAGTGATTCTGTTCTGAGTTTATCTCGAGTATCCCTGTCAGTATAAAAAAAACAGTGGGAATATCTTTTATTTTTGTTAGGTCATCCTTCCAGCCTTTGCCTTGACTTTATCCTTTATGATAGTTCCATGATGTGCTCATTTCTGGAGTGAATGTCTGAACTTATTTTGCTGATGCTTTCTTGGGATTTTCATACTGGAATGCACTGCATAGTTTGCTCCCAGCCAGACAACATCCCCAGTTTCCACTGACTTCTCAGTTTTTCTCCCTACTCAGATCTGGGCTGGAAAAATCACTTACTATGATTTCTTTTTTCACTTAGATTTCCCAATCAAGACTTGATCTGCTGCATTTTCTAGATCTAACTGCAAAAGGTTTTTTTGGGGAGTTATTTTTTCTGCTTTTTTGGAGGGAGATGGGAGGTGGAAGAGGGGAGGAGCTCATTACAGTTCTTCTTAATACTCTGCCATCTGGGATCCCAAGCTGACTCCTGAAGTCATATGTGAAAATATAACTGAGAATGTATCCAAACTTTGTTGTTTCCCTATCTATGCTTCTAATCCACTCTACCACCAAACACATTTCACCACCAACTCTCATATCCTCTTTTAAATTACCAAATTGTTTAGTCAATAAATATTTATTAAGTACCTATTATGTGCCAGGCACCATACTAAGGCCTGGGAACACATCGAAAGCCAAAAGTCTCAACGTTGGAGGAGCACACAATCTCATAGGAGATACAAAAAGCAAATAAATATACATGAATATTTTATAGAGAGAATGCCCTAGAATTAATTGGGATTAGGAAAGGCTGCTTGCAAAAGACAAAATTCTAGTTGCAAATTGAAAGAAGCCAGTGAAGCCAGGAAATAGAGATGAGGATGAAGAGCATTATAGACATGGGGGGAAAGCCAGATAAGGTGTCCAGAGCTGAGAGATGGGATATTTTGTTCATGGAACAGAAAAGAGGCTAGTTTTATTGGATCAAAAAACAACCTGGCAGGATTGGTGGTAGATATAATTTGTTATAAGACTAGAAAATAAGCACTGGAACTAAGCTGTTTGGCTTTGAATGCCAAACAGAGAATTTTGTGTTTGGTCATGGAGGTTCTAGAGAGCTACTGGAGCTTATAAAGTAAGAGCATGATATGGTTAGATCTGGGATCCATGAAATTCAGTTTAGAAGCTGAATGGAGGCAAGAATGGAGTGGAAAGAAATTTGAGGGAGATAAGAATATCTGTAGGTTAATGCAGTAGTCCAGGGGGGTGGGGTGGAGAGAAGGAGAACCTGCTCCAGGGTAGGGGCAGTATCAGAGGAAAGAAGTAGGTATATTCTAGAGATATTGCCTTGACAACAATAGGGAAGTTTAGAAGGGAGGAGAGTTTTGCTGGAAAGATAGTAACTTCAGTTTTCGACTTAATAAGTTTAAGAAATGTGTTAGACATCCAATTTGAGATATCTGAAAAGTTAGTTGGTAATGTGAGATTGGAGGTCAGCAGAGAGATTGGGACTGAATAGATTTGGGAATCTTCACCAGAGATGATGATTAAATCCATGGGAGCTCTTAAGATCATTAAGAGTAGTAAGGGATGAGGATTAAAAGGGGCCCAAGATGAAGCCGTGTAAGATTTCTATAGTTAGTGGGTATGATCTGGATGAGAATAGGAGACTGATAAGGAGTGACCAAATAGGTAGGAAGAAAATCAGGACAAAGTGATGTCCAAGACCTAGAGAGAAAGGACTAGGAAGAAGAAGAGGGTGATAAAAAAGGATCAAAGTCTGAAGAGAGGTAAAAAAAGAGAACTGAGAAAAAGACCATTAGATTTGGCAACTAAAAGATCATTGGAAACTTTGGAGACAGTAGTTTTGTGGAATGGTGCAGTGGATAGAGTGCCAGGCCTGGAGTCAGAAACACTTAACTTCATGAGTTCAAATCTGGCCTCAGATACTTATTACATATGTTACTCTTGGTAATTCACTTAACCCTGCTTGCCTCATTTTTGCATTTGTAAAATGAGCTGGAGAAGGAAATGGCAAACCACTACATTATTTCTCCCAAGAAATCACCAAATGAGATCATGAAGAATTCGACATGGCCTGAATACAGCTGAACAACAAAAAGAAAAACAGAGGAGGAAAAGATGAAGCATATTTGACAACAGCTGTTTCAAGGATTTTAGCTCTAAAGGGAAGAAGATATGTAGGACAGTATTTATAGGGGATGGAAGACCATGAGGAGAGTGACATAAACATTATTTTATAAAGTAGGAAAGGAGCCAGGAGACAAATGGAAATGCTTAAGCTTTCCAAACTGGAAATATTAAAAGGTAATCATAGTTTTCATTACATTGCATTTCCTTTGATGTTTTTTATTTACCCTATAGAAATAAATACTTTATTGGAATTTATGATAATACTTTAAAATGTTAAGAGTTTGTAACAACTTCAGATTGGCTACACATAGCCCATATAAACTCTGATCCTTATCTATCTTCCCACTTTCATGAACAACTTGAAGTCTCAGAGCTAGGTTAGCTATATCTCCTTTGCAAGGTTCTCAGAATACCCCTGAGAAATAAAGGCTAATTTTGTAATGAAATGTGTTTTCCCTAAGATTATTGGTTGAGAATCAAATTAATCATTTCTCAGAAGAAAGTCACATAGCAATTAATAACCTTTCTAGCCTCATCATCTGAAGTACAATATTAGTAGATAATTATTCAAAATAGTATTTTTAAAAACTTTCTTAATCCTTTTGCACTAAGAATCAAATTTTTATGGGGTATTTTAGATTGATTAAAATTCAACTAGCTATTATTTTCTGTCCATCTAAGCCTCCTCCCACCAATAGGTGCTTGTATAGAGAAATACTTTGTAGAATTTATGATGAAACATTAAAATGTTCTCAGTTTGGATTAGATTCAGATCAGTTTTTGCAAAGTCAATTTATTTGAGGATTATCCAAACTCCTTGAGTTGTTTAAAATGTGTTAGAAATTGTGGTCTAAATTTATAATGAACATTTCTTTTATATTACAATCGGAACCATCCTACAATTCCCTGTATTTTTTAAGGTATTCAGAAATGCCTAAAATTTTGAGATCTCCATCTGCTCTTCAGGCACATATTTTCATATACCTGCACTTATTTGTACTTATATTTTTTGAATGCTTTGTATTTTAATATCTTTTTGCAATGCTGTCTTTTAAAAAAATTGTTTAAAAGAGTATAAACTCATCCAAGGTAAGGGATTTTCTCTTTTGGGAATTCCTACTAAGTCCCATGCAGTAGGCAAGGAAAGGATGCTTAGGAATGTTTTCATATTGTTTTCTTTGCTTGTTTTTGTTGGTTTTTCTATTCTGAGAATCTGAAGGTGACAGAATTAATGCCAGAATGCAGAACTGTTATGATCTAGTGTAAACAAATTGCTCACAGGCTCATAAAGAGACCTGAGATGACAGAGTCCAATACATCAATTAAAAGCATTTACTGTCAGAAAAAAAAAAAACTTGTAGGGGAGAGAAGCATCTACAAAGCAGCAGAGAGGGGAAAAGACTTAGCTGTACAAAGGGGAGTGGAAAAATGGTGAGATATAGTATTTAGAGGCTTTCAGGTGGAGAGGGGGTCTAAGGGGCCTCCCTTCTCCTATTGTATCTGTAGATACAATAAGCCAGCAGTGGAATGTTTAGAAAGTCTAGAAAGTCCTGAAGAAGGTCTCAATTCTGCAGCTTCTGTTCAAGATTGTCCTTGAGCTGATTAAGGCTAGTTCTGTGGTTTCTGGCAGCTGCAAGCATGTCCAAATTTGGCTAGAGTTCATTCCCAAAGTGTCATTGGTATATCAAGTACATCTGAGTGTCAGAAGCCTTTCCAACTGGCTGTTTATTGTGTAACTTTGTTGTCCTGCTCCCCTGTGAAGAATGGAAGTTCTAATGTATAGTATAATCATTACAGAGCCCATGTTAATATAAGCTAATTCCAGAAATAGTTACTAGCACTTAGCTAGACTGATCCTCAGAAAATAGAGACAGTTCATTAATAAGTCTGTGTCTGAAGGCTTTCTAGCTTAGTACAACCTAACATAGTTTGTATTCTATTAGAATGACATTTCAAAGCCCAGAGCTACTTGTACTTCATTATGAGGCATTACAGTGACTGAAGATATGTTTAAAGTTCTAAGAGTAGTAGTTACTAAATTTACATCTGAGTTAAACTTCTGTGACAAAAGCACTTATTTTAATGTGAAAAGCTGTAGAATAATTGAGTGAATGGTGTTTTAGTAATTTGTATATGAAGAATTAAAAATTGGAGAGCTTTTAGGTTAACAAGGGTAATATGGATACCAGAACAGTTCTAGGATTAAGAGAATTAGAGGAAATTCAGGATGAATGGAGATTAATCCCCCTAGGATTAGGGGGAAAATTCAATTTACCTAATGTTATATAGAAAAGAAGAATTTGTTTATAAGCATAATTTTAGGTGGAGTCATTTGCAAGGGGTAACCATGGTCTGAACCCTGTAAAAAAGATATTTTTCTCTCTATCTCTCTTCTCCCCCCCCCCCTCTCTCTCTTTCTCTCTCTCTCATAATTTTTGCTTGGTCAAATAAGCACATGAAATATTCTGTACTTCCATTTTCTGCTTAGAGGAAAAAAAGTAAGAAAATTTATAATTTTCTGCTGAGAAGAAAAGGCAGAAACTACCTCTCTCTTTCTCTTGCCACATCTTGCTGCTATAAGGTAGAAATGGGGAGGGTGGAACAAAATATTAGATTTAGAGTTGATTTTACAAACTTAGTATATATGTGTTTATTTTTTTCATGAAAGACCATAATACTTTTCTGAAGGCATCCCTCCTCTAAGTCCAAATCTGGAGGCAAAGGTTACTACAATTGCTGAAGAAAAGTTAGCAGAGAAACAACTTGAAAGCAGTAGATCAGAGATGTGCAACACAAATCAACTAGTTTGACTAAGGTGTCATTCCTAGTGAGCTTTGCTTATAAAAATAAAATTTACTCAACAATGAAGTCATGTTCATATTAAACTTTTTTGGACAATTCCTGATTTAGAAAGAAGACACTGAAGTTTTCATTTCTAAAGTTTTGCTATCCCAAACAACTGGCTTTTCCTTACTTATTTTTTTGCTCTGACAAATGTCTGTAATTGTGCAACCATACTTCCCCAAAGGTACTAAGTGTATTTGCACACATATACACACAAACACACATATATGTATGTATACGGTATATGTGTATGTACATACATATTTATTATAATAGATATTTATTCCTGAATTTCTTTTATATGAGTACTTGTGATATTAATAGTATTGATTTTGCCTTATTTGTTAAATAAATGATTATATTTAAGATATAAAGTATCATCAGTGTGAGTGGCTAAGTTTGTTTAAGTAAAGGGCCTGAAATGAAAAATAATGAGTACAACAAGTTTATTCCTCACAATAGGGTCACACCTAGGATCCTGAGAGATTTCCAGTATAACCACATTGGCAGTGTTCCCTCACTTGCAACCTCCTACTGCCTATCTATATAAGGGCAGCTTTATCATCACTACCAAAGGCACACTATTTCAGTGATTACATAGAAGCAGTCACATTATGTTCTGTTCTGTTCTATATTAATATTATATTATAGTGTATTATTGTAATGTCATGCTGTTGTATTATATTAATCATATTATATCAATCATATTTTGTTTATTATATTATAATGTTATGTTCTGATAATTGTAGCATTTTAATTATGTTACCATCACAACAATTGCATTACATATAGATATCCATTCTATATAACTTTAGGCTACTCTCAAACTCCTACCAAGAGTGGGGAACTTGTGGCTTCGAGGCTTAATGCAGCCCTCTAGGTCCTCAAGTGCAGCCCTTTGACTAAATCCAAACTTCACAGAAGAAATTCCCCTAATAAAAAGATTTGTTCTATAAAATTTGGACTCAGTCAAAAGGTTGCACCAAAGGGCCCAGAAGGCCACATGTGACCTCAAGGCTGCAGGTTCTCCACCCCTATAACACAGATTGAGTTCTTTGGTACATGCCTACCCCAATCTCAAGGTTCACTGTGGGTATATACTCAAGAAACTTTAGTTCATAAGACATCTTCGATGTATTTATTTCTTGAAAGCCATTTGGAGGAAATGATTAGTTCGAACTAACACATTGACTGAATTGGTACTGTGAAAAGAGTTAAAAATATCTCTGTATAAAACTCCCATGAATACAAATAGTTTCAATGAGAAGAGTAGATAGACACATCTAAATTGCATAAACAGATATATGTTTACAAAGGAGAAACATATGGCCAAGACAAGCTGCACCTTGACAACTACTCATTTTCACACTGTGTTTCACAATAAAATATATACTCCTTGTGGGGGCACTTTGGCACTTAGCTGTTACTCTACCAGTACCCTTGTACTTAATACTAGATCAGGCATGCAGCACTGTTTTTTTCATGGTTTCCACTGATTCCAGTTTTAGGTTCACCTAAAAGACTATCTGTGAATACTTTTCTGCTGTTTTGGAAAGAATTAGAACTGTATTACATACATATGTACAAATACACAAATGGACATTTAAGTTTTGTGTAAATATGACATACATTTTAATGTACATGTCATATTATTATTGTTTTATCTTAAGATCAACAATGTTTTCTTAAAATAGAATTCATTTAGGAAATGAGATTTTAATTGAAGGAAAGAATAATATTTGTGTTTTTTTAAATTTTCTCCTCTTTGCTGATATTATCAAGGTCTTAATTGCTTATGTTTCCCTAGTGTGTCAATTTAAAAAAAAAGAAAATCTTATCAGTCTTCTATAGGCACCAGGTATTTCTATTAAGACCTGCTAAAGGTACATCAAATACCTTGCCTAGATAATGTGATGGGGCACTCAAGCAGCTGTTTTCTTTGTAGCCTGAAGAAGGAGCTTTTCTAAATGAACAGATGCGATTGGCACATGAATGTATAATTAAAGAAAATTTAACTTTGATTTTTTTTCTTAATATTATGAAGGTGTAAGAAGATACTACCGATATTCCCATTAGGCCCTTCACAGTCCCTGGAACATGTTGCCTGTGTCCTCTGTCCACTAACATATGTCATCTTATTCTAGTTCATTTTTAGGATTTTTTTTATTCCCTTAGAAAATTGGCATAGGCTATAAGGAAAATTACCAGTTTTCAATGTAGAAGCATTTATTTTTCAAATATCAATTTGATATCTGGAAAAGGAAAAAAAAAACTTTGTTTTGAAAAATTACATGTGTTCCAGTTCCAGAAGGACTTGATTTTTCCTGTCTGTGTGATTATTAGCACCTCTTTAAAGAATTTCATATTATGTGAATACAGATCCTTTCCACTATATCTTTTTTTATTAAGCTTATACCAATCCATTTCAAAATCTTGAAGAAAACTGATTGTAGGTGGTATAACTGAATGTACTTCATGTATGATTTGAGAGCTCACAGTGGGTGATGTGGCTTTGGAAATGTTAAATTATTTTACCAAATAGACTCATTTCTTCAATATAACAATAATATAAAACCAGTTGTGGTCCACATTGACTCTATGTTTAGTAGAAGGCAGGGCCAATGGTTGAATGATAATGGTTTCAGAGCTCACATTCTGAAATGGACTTTTTGAAGGAAAAGGTTTTTTTTTTAATTACTTCCAGAGATTTTACAATTCATATAAATGCGACACAAAATTTATCTTTTTGGGGGGTGAAGGGAAACAAAATCTGACAAGTGACATTTTTAGGGGAATTGGTTATTCAAATATTAACCATACCCATCTACCTCCATGCACAAGCACTCTTTAAAGGATATCAACTAAGATCTAAAGAACAAAGCACTACTTTTCTTATCTGTTGTTACTGAGTACCTCATGCTTCTTTTTTTCTTTTTTCTTTAATTAGCCATGTTTTACTTGGCATGTGGAATATTTTATTAGTAAAAATAGCCTAGTTTCTTCAAGACCTCTTAAATATGTAATATATTGTGGAAATATAGAGAGCTATAACGTAACAATTATTCCACTAGTTTAGATTGTATTTTGATTTTTGTTGCAGTAATTGTAAATGACCCAGATGTTTCATATAGAATGGGAATTATAGACAAGGCAGCCTTCTAAACTCAGTTATAGCTCATAAATTACCTGTATTCTTCATCTTCTGTGATGGAAAAAATATTCTATCCTTAATCACAATGTCTCCAGGTAGTAATATGCAAGAAATATGCTTTGTCAGTTAAGACTAAAACTTATTTAGCAGATTACAATCTTGTTCACCATAGTGCATGTCAAATGCCAAAAATGTTTGAACACATGTTATAAGTGAAATGTAGTACTGAGTTAATGGGATAAGATAAAATTTACAGCCCATTTTTCAAGTTGCACTAAGGGAAATGCAGCCTATTTCAGTAACCACAGTTGCAGTTGTTCTCTTTGCTTCATCTCTTGACAATTATTTATCTCAAAAGAAAATGAAATCTGTTATTCTTTATGTGATTTTTTGTTTTCCTTCATACCTTTGGAAGGCATGAAAAAAATGTTTATTGATTATTTAATAAGGGAGTCGAGCCAAGATGGTGGGGTAAAAACAGGGATTCGCCAGAGGTCTCCCCCAAATACCTCCAAATACTTGTAAAAATGGCTATAAACAAATTATAGAGCTAGAGAACCCACTAAATGACAAAGTAAAATAAATCTCCAGCCCCAGACAGCCTGGATGGTTGCTGGGAAGGGTGTATCACTCTGTGCTGGGAGCAGAGCACAGCCAGGCATGGGCTGTGCCAGGGGAGGCCAGGCCAGTGCAGACCAAGCACAGCTGGCCTCAGGGCACTGAATCACTGGCAGGTGTGGCAGTCGCCAGACCTTCTCAATCCACAAATGCCAAAGACAATATAGCAGGTCAGGGGGAATACTGTTGGATATGGGTAAGAAAAAGGTACAGTCTGGTCCCTGCCCCTTGGGGGTGGAGATGACTGCAGCAGTGGTGGCAGCAGCAGCAGAAGCACTGGTGGCTGCTTCTGGAGCTACAGGCCCACAGACACTTGGGGGGAATGAAGCGGCTGATCAGAGTGGCAGTGCAGGAATCTCTTTGCGGGTACTGAGGCAGGGTTTTCTTGCTTTACCCTACTTGGATGTGGGTCACAGTCCTGGTTGGTGATCCTTGGGGGAGGAGGGGTGCTGGTGTGGCAGAATGTGTGGTGGCTGTAGAGAGGGAATTCTTGTGCTTGCACTCACAGACGAGGCCAGGAGAGGAGTATCATAACACTTCAGAATAGAAGTAGTTCTGAAAACAGCAGCATAAAACCCCTTAAGCTTGGGACAGAGCACTTTCCACACTAGAAGCAGTCATACCCTGACATGTAGCTCAGAAGTCAAGTAATTGGCTGGGAAAATGAGCAGACAGTGCAAAAGGACTCAGATTATAGAATCTTACTCTGGTGACAAAGAAGATCAAAACATACAGGCAGAAGCAGTCAACAAAGTCAAAGGTCCTACACCAAAATCCTCCAAGAAAAATATGAATTGGTCTCAGGCCATGGAAGAGCTCAAAAAGGATTTGGAAAATAAAGTAAAAGAAATAGAGGACAAGTTAGAAAGAGAAGTGAGAATGATGCAAGAAAACGATGAAAAAGAAGTCAATGACTTGCTAAAGAAGACCCCCAAAATACTGAAGAAAATAACACCCTAAAAATTGACTAACCCAAATGGCAATTGCATCCAAAATGCCAATGAGGGGAAGATGGCCTTAAAAAACAGAATTAATAGTTTTTTGCATGCAACTAGAAAATAAGATAGACAGGCAAAGGAGAGTAGAAATTTAGCTTGTCCTACAAAAAAGGGAAAAGGGTATGAGAGGAGAGTGGGGTGACAGAAGGGAGGTCTGACTGGGGAACAGGGCAACCAGAATACATGCCATCTTGGAGTGGGGGGGGTAGAAATGGGGAGAAAATTTGTAATTCAAACTTTTGTGGAAACCAATGCTGAAAACTAAATATGTTAAATAAATAAATTAAATTAAAAAAAAACAGAATTAATTAAATAGAAAAGGAGGTCCAAAAGACAACTGTAAAAAAGACTGCCTTTAAAATTAGAATGAATCAAGTGGAAACTAATGACTTTATGAGAAATCAAGAAATTATAAAACAGAACCAAAGGAATGAAAAAATGGAAGACTATGTGAAATATCTCATTGGAAAAAAAACACTGACCTGGAGAATAGATCCAGGAGAGAGAATTTCAAAATTATTGGACTACTTGAAAGCCATGATAAAAAAAAAAAAAGCCTAGACATCATCTTCCAAGAAATTATCTTGGAAAACTGCCCTGTTGTTCTACAACCAGAGGGTAAAATAGAAATTGAAAGAATCCCCCAATCACCTCTTGATAAAGATCACAAAAGGAAAACTCCTAGGAATATTATCACCAAATTTCAGAGTTCCCTGGTCAAGGAGAAAATATTGCAAGCAGCCAGAAAAAAACAATCTAAGATTGTGGAAACATAATCACGATAACACAAAATCTAACAGGTTCTACATTAAGGGATTGAAGGGCTAGGAATATGATATACTGGAGGTCAAAGGAGCTAGGATTCAAACCAAGAATCACCTACCCAGAAAAACTGAGTATAATATTTCAAAGAAAAATAATGACTTCCAATGAAATAGAGGACTTTCAAGCATTCTTGATGAAAAGACCAGAGCTGAATAGAAAATTTCACTTTCAAATTCAAGAATCAAAAGAAGCATGAAAAGGTAAACAGGAAAGAGAAATCATAAGATATTTATTAAAGTTGAACTATTTATATTCCTACATGGGATGATCTTTGTAACTCATGAGACCTTTCTCCGTATTAGGGCAGTTGAAGAGAATATACATACATACATACATACATATATACACACACACACACATATATATATATATATATATATATATATATATATATATATATATATATATATATATATATATGGAGAGAGAGAGAGAGAGAGAGAGAGAGAGAGAGAGAGAGAGAGAGAGGAGGAGAGAGAGAGAGAGAATGGGGATAGTTGAATATGAAGGGATGATATCCAAAAAATAAAATAAAATTAAGGGGTGGGTGAGGAATATATTGGGAGAAGTAGAAAGGGAGAGATAGAATGGGGTAAATTATCTCACATAAAAGTGGCAAGAAAAACTGTTATAATGGAAGAGAAGAGGGGATAGTTGAAAGGGAATGAGTGAACCTTGCTCTCATCAGATTTGGCTTTAAGTGGGAATAACATACACACTCAATTGGGTATCTTACCCTACAGGAAAGTGGGGGGGAGTGATAAAAGAGGGGGTGATAGAAGGGAGAGCAGATCGGGGGGGGTAGGTAGTCAAAAGCAAACATTTTTGAAAAGGGACAGGGTCAAAGGAGAAAATTGAATAAAGGGGGACAGGGTAGGATGGAGGGAAATAGAGTTAGTCTTTCACAACATGACTATTATGGAATTGTTTTGCATAACGATTCATGTATAACCTATATTGAATTGCTTGACTTTTCAAGGAGGGTGAGAGGGGATAGAAGAAGGGAGAGAAATTGGAACTCAAAATTCTAAAACAAATGTTTAAAAAATGCTTTTACAGGCAACTGGGAAATAAGATATACATGCAATGGGGTATAGAAATCTATCTTGCCCCACAAAAAAGTAAGGGGAAATGGGATAAGGAGGTGGAGTGGGGTGATAGAAGGGAGGGCAGACTGGGGAAAGGGGCAATTAGAATACATGCTATCTTGGGGTGGTGGGGAGGGTAGAGACAGAAAATTTGTAACTCGATGTCTTGTGGAACTGAATGTTGAAAACTGAAAATAAATTTCAAAAATAATTCAAAGGAATTAGAGTTGAAGCTAGTCAGAATACAGCACAGAAAAGAGGAATACTTTTGTTGTTGGCAGATATAATAATAAAGGCATTAAATGAACTCTGAAGAAAAGTACTTACTATGTGCTAGGCACTATGCTAAATAGCATAAAAATGTCAAAGTTAGAGTGTTTGTCTTTGATGAATTCATATTCTAATGAGACAGACTCTTCTATCTAGCTATAGATGTATATCTATATATGAGGCATAGAGTATATCCAGAGAAGATGAGTACCTCTGGTGTGAGGGCTGTAGAACCCTTTTCAAGGCTGCTTTCCATCTTTGGTGTCCACCTGAATCACGCAGCTCTCACCTGTGGCTACAGGAAACTATAGCACACGCAGAAGCCAAATCCTGGTAAACCATTTTGTCAGACAGGCTACACCAGGTTGAGAGTAAAGGAAGGTTTGCAAACCCTTCAGTGAATTGGGGGGTATCTACTCCAAGCATATGAAGACTTCCCTCTGGTGGAATGGGCAGAGAAGATAAAGCTCTTCCAATGTCCATGAAGGCAGCTAAGGCAACATTGTGGAGTGTTTAGAGCATTGGTTAGACATTGAAATAAGCAAAAGATAGATAAATGCCTGTTAAAATTTTTTGACCTCTTTGGTTGGGGAAAGAAAAATAGAAAGGGGAAAGAGATTGTTTTGATGTGTAAGGAGGGATGTTGATATTTGACTGGATAATGCAGAACTCCAAAGAGGACTGCTAGTTGAGCTGGTTTACCATTAATAAGTAGTCAGCCTGAATTAGTTTGTGATACCCCTCTTTGTGACAATCTGATTAAAATGAAGTAGCATCCTGTCAACTTAATAGCTGGCTGAACTTGACACCCAGGTCTGAAATCCAGAGCAATGACTTACCTTGAACACACATCTTTTCCTCATCGTGTTCTGGCCAACTTTCAATGAGCGTATGCCCACTCTATTCTACGTATACTGAATACCTCAGAGGGAAGGTACACCCAGGTTTAGATGGCAAATTGTGATATTTTATTGCTGTGTTCACTTTAATGTGTGGGTACCAGTTATGTCTACATTAT
Source organism: Trichosurus vulpecula (assembly GCF_011100635.1). Classification (NCBI taxonomy): domain Eukaryota; kingdom Metazoa; phylum Chordata; class Mammalia; order Diprotodontia; family Phalangeridae; genus Trichosurus; species Trichosurus vulpecula. The sequence goes on along the minus strand of NC_050573.1, from coordinate 329,139,262 downwards.
TTCTTCAAATTTATTGCTAAAATGGTTTTGAGATAAAAGTGAGAGACATGATAATTAATAACCAATGATTTGTGGAGATGCAGATTTCCCCTTTTAACTTTTATCCTCATTTCAAGACCTCAGTCTCTGAATGTTCAGTTAACCTTTTCCTTTATCTAGAACCCACTCAGGTGGGGCAGCTATTGGGTTCTAGCCAGGTTTCTGTGAGGATATTTTTTTAATATATTGCCCAAAGCTGGGGCTAACTTAGAAGTATGACATAATCAAAGTGGTGGTCCAGCCCCTCATTGTAATATTCACGTTACATTTATTTTCACTGTTTGCCACCCTGGAGAACACACCTCTTCCAAAAGGCCATATTAGCCATGAGTGCACTGCCATAATTGTGTTTGGCCTAAGAGAGAGAGAGAGAGATGGCCAAATGACCATCCTTTTAGTAAAATGCTGGCGCTATTAATAAAATGATAAAATTACCCAGAATTTATGTCTCTTAAACCTTTGTAAACATCACATAAAGGACCATAACTATGAGTTTCTGATTGTATTACTAGAAGTATAATGTGGAACCTTCACTTCTAAGTTAGTGAGTAGGGAAGAAATGATAGTGTATTCTTCCACTACAGGGTTATTCCAAGGAATTTGAAAGAAAGAAGTATGACTAAGTAGTAGCCATACTTCTCTACAGGCCTAGGTATTTAAATATGAGGAGATATTGGAGTGATCCATCCAGCCTAGTGTTGTTTGTCCTTCACACACACACACACACACACACACACACACACACACACACACATACTTGGCATGAAAAGTGTGAGGGTTTAAACTATTGATGATCACACACATGCATCCATTATATAGGTAAAAATGATTGTAATTTTTTGTCTTTTCTTCAGTTTTACTATTGAAACTACATTGATATATTTCAGCAAAAACAAGTTGATAACCTAATAATAACTTTTCACTTGTGTTCTCTCTTGTTCTACTATCTACGGAGAACAATAGTCTTCTAATAATATTTTTCATTGTTTTTTGAAGTCTCCAATGTAATTTAAATTCTGTCAGTCTTTCTGAGTTGCCTTCCTGTTTATTCTGATTCAAAGTGGGCATAGAAGATTGAAAGTATAATTAGTTAATAATTACTCAATGAATAAAATGTTTTCTTTTTTCATCAGTCAAAAAGTGAGTTTGCATTTTGGTTCATTGCACTAGAGAAATTGTTCTACATCTAACAATAAAATTTTAGGTTAAAAGCCTTGGGGATGCCGGAATGTTCATCCAGTTCACCTGTTGGGATTTCCTACTTCCTCAAATCATGAAGCATCTGGGTTTACCCAACAATGAGTAACCTATAATTAATCAACTTATTGGCTAATTAACCAAATCATCACTCTTTCATTTAGCATTAGTTACAATCTACTAAGCAAAAGACACTGTGCTAGATGCCTATGAACCTGAAAACCCAGGAATTCAGGTTCTTTCAAACTGAATGCATTTATTATTATATCAGTAGCACAACTTACAACAATTTCCAGAGATCTCATTGATAACTTTTGTAAATTCTGTTTTGTTGTTGTTGTTGGTAGTGGAGTCTACTTCTCCCCTCATTCACGAATCTGGATCCACTGCTGATTAACACAGAGTCTTAACTCATTTGCCCCAACTTAGTAAACTGGTTGGCTCACTAGATTCACCATTTTAGTGCTAGACTTAGTGACTGGTTTTAGGATTGCTACAACTCAGAACATCCAAACATAAGTGATTCATCAGGCTCAGCCTTCTCAGTAGCAGGGGCAACAGGATTGCCTCACCATGCCCACCTCTATAAATGCTGCTTTGAAGAGTAGTAGACAGCCTCCACTACTAAGGCAGATAAAGCCAAGATTAATTTGAACTCAGTTGACATGACTTTTTTCATTCTCTTGAAGCCAAGGAAAATATCTTGTTTTAATAGGTAAAGATTAAAATATTCAAGATTACTTAAATTTAGCATAACTACCATCTCACATATAAAATGCCCCCACATTTTTAAGGCCACAGAACTATCCCTTTGTGTAAACTTCAAGTAAGCCTATAGTTTTATTTTTTCCCGATTATTGTTATTATTTTTAGTGAATATATCTTTGATAACTTAGCATGATGAAAAGTGTTTTACAAGAGCTTAAACAAGTTTATTTCTATGACTAAGCACATATTGTATACCAATTTGCTTATGGTTGGCTCATTTGCCAACAAACATTAATATTTATGAAATACCTACTAGGTATTCTGTGCTAGTGATTAGGATGAAAAGAAAAAAGGAAAAAAAATAGTCCCTGACCTCAAGATGCTAACATTTTACTACTGGTTAGAAAGGTATTAACATAGTCTAGTGATAGACAAATCAAATATAAGATCAGTAAAACCATGAACTAAAGAGAATCTGGGTTAAAACACTCTAGAATATTTGAAGAAGAAGAGAAAAGCAATTAGAGTGATAAAGAAAAGTGTCCTGGAATATCAGGCAACTGAGCTGAGCTAAAAGTGAATGAGGTGAGAAAGATGTGCATTCCAGGAGGCAAAGATGGATGAATCAGCAGGAGACACTGAAAAGGAGATGTGAAAAACATAGGAACATAACTACAGGAGAGGGATAGCATAAAGACCAGTAGAGAGGAAAATTCCAAGAAAGATAAACTCTATATAATACTCTAAGATTCAGAAAATTCAAGGTGGATAGAGACTAAGAAAATGTCAAGAAGGTACCCTTAAATTTGAGACAGCAGTTTCAGTAGATTTGTGCAATCACAAGCCAGTTTGCAAGGATTTGACGCTTGAGGGCATGATTACGAAGGGAGGAAGCAGGTCTCAGCAACACTTTTTAGAAATTTTATAGTAAAATGAAGAAGGAAAATAAGCAGGCAATTTGAGGGAATGGGGTCTATAACATGAAGATTTGTTTTTTTTTTTTTATTTTAGGGTTACAGGAAACATGAAAATGTGTGTGAACAATGGGGAAAGAATTATTAGATAGGGAGATTTTTTTTAAGAGAGAGAATCATATGGTTTAAGTTTCCAAAGTAAATGATAGGGATTTTTCAGATTTCCATAGTGAAATTGTGGCATTTATTTGTCTGACAAAATATTTTTGATGAAATTTATTGAAATGATTCAATAGAAACCATGCTCCATTTATTTCCCATGATGCTGGTTAAAAAAATAGTCATAATAAACAAAATTGGACCAAAGAAATGCATATTTGACTATGATAATTAAAGGAACCACCTTTCTTACCATGTATCAATTAGCTGCTACCTAAAAACAAATGAAAAGACTAACCCCACATGACATTGTGTTTCTGTTGTCTTGATTTCAAATAATTCTTTTCAAATGAACAAAAAAGCAGGGATTAACATATCCAAATATCGAACTTAAAGATCAAAAAGCAATAGATCCTACTATCTGAGATTTGTTGACATATTCTTTAATTAAAGGAAAAAATTCTTCAGCTTTTGATTCAATCATAAAATAATTTTTACTAATGTCACAAAGGATGGAAAAATACTGAATAAAATAAATTCATGTAGCCTTGATAAAATTAAATTCAGGATTATAGTAACAAATGAAGAAATTAAGAGAAAACTACTATAATATACTCTTTAACCGAGCATAACTCCTTTGAAAATATCAGTTTTAGTTATACCTACTATAAGCTATTACTGTATCTATTCTGATCCTTCACATGAATATTGTGACTACATATTCTTCATATATAACTTGCAAACATGTATTGAAATATGAAATAAAACAAGGTATAGTTGACAGAGAGCAGACCTTGGAGTTAGGAAAATCTGATTTCAAGTGCTATTTCCAACAAACACTTGCTGAAAGACCCTAAGTGTCTCCATGTTCTAGGAAATCCTCTATAATTTATAAAGGGCAGAAGAGTTGTCATTCGGCATTATATTTTCATCATTATGACTTTTGTATGCTAGTGAAATCAGTGGTCCAGACCCATACTTTATATATGATTCTTTTTTGTATGTCAGTGATTGTGTCTGTTTTATACCAAATGTACCATTTTTGTTCATATAAGGAAAACATACATAATATAAAGAAAACATATATCAGATTATTTAACTATTATCTTAAAAAACCTTTTATTGAAAATTTTATCGGTTAAATTACAATAGTTTTTTCTAGTATCTCTGCCCATCTCATCTCAGTGTCATCCCATAAAACAAAATGGTTTTCAGGAAAAGAATAGGAAAAATAAGCATAATTGATCACTATCTTGAAAAAGTCTTAATGTATATGCAACATGGAATATTTGCAGTCCCCCAAGCACTGTAAATGGCTGGAGTGGAGAGATCTCATCATTTCTTTTCCCTGTCAAACTCATTCTTTGTAATTTCACAGAATTCACCTTGAATTTTATTAGTGTAAGGTTTTTCTGTCTGTTTACATTACTGTAGTAAAGATGCATATATTTTCTTGTCTTTGCTTGACTCACTTTCCATCATTTTGTGTACCTCAGTCAATGCTTCTCTGTAATTGTCATATTTCTCATTTCTTACAAGATAAAGATATTCCACTATATCCATGTACCACACTTTGTTTTGCCATTTCTCCATCAAAAAAATCTATCTTATTTCTAGTTTTGCTCCTATACAAAGTACTTCAATAAATTTTTTTAGTGACTATGTGGCTTTTCTTATTGTCATTGACCTCTTTGGAGTATATATCTAATAATGTAATCTCTTAATCAAAGGGTATGGACATTTTATGTATGCTTTTCAAATAATCCCAAACTGATTTCCAGTATGGTTTGAACAACTATTCACAGATCTATCTACAGTGCATTAGTGTTCCAATCCTTCTTTAATTGCTCCTACCATTTATTATCCCCATAATTTGTCATCTTTATCTCTTTGTATTTGTTTGATGAATCCAAATGTAGCAACTGATAGAGATGATTTGTTTTGCATTTCCAATATTTTTAGGTATTTTGAGCATTCTTGCTATGATAATTATTAGTCTATAATGCTTTTGAATTCATATCTTTGTTCATGTCCTTGACTGTGCATATTGAATAATGACTTTTCATCTTATATATTTCTGCTAGTTGCCCATATATCTTGTATATCAAAACTTTATCAGAAATATTTACTTAAATATTTTAGGCATCAACTTCACTTCTTTTTTTCATTGCATTAATTTTGCTCATTCAAAAACATTTTAAATTTCATATAATTAAATTATTTGATTGTGTGTAATTGCTTTTAGCCATTATTTGGTCAAGAATTCATCCTCTTCCTATAACTTTATAAGGTTAATTGCTTTCCTTCTAGTTTGTTTGTGGCATGATCTTAACTTTCAGGTCATATGTCAACTGCACATTTATTCTCATATATTTTAGATGATTTGTTCTAAATGTAATTTCTCCAAGATTTCTTTCTAGGCTTATTAGCAATTCTTTTCAAACCGGGAATTCATTCCTAAATGATTATGTTTTTGAGTTTATTGAATTCTGGGTTACTGAGTTCATTTTTCCTGCTGATTCTTCAAGGTGGGATCACGAAAGAGTAGGTTGTGAGTTTGGTTGTAATGTAGGGGATATGAAGATGAATAACGTGAAATGACTTTAAAGTAAGCTGGAAGAAGATCATGAAAAGCTTTAAGAGCCAAACTAACTAGTTTTGTTTTGTTTTTATTTTGTGTAAGTAATAAAGAATCACTAAAAACTCTTAATCAAGAGACTAAGACCAATAAACCTTAGAAAAATACATTGGTATCTACATAGAGGATGGCTTTGAGAAGTAGTGTAGTGTACTAAAGGCATAGAGGCCAATTCTGAGGTTCTTGAAAGAGTCTGGGCAAAAGGTAACATAGCAAAGAAGCCACTGTTTTTTTTCTGATTTCCTTGCCTAGATAACCCATGAAAACCACGTATTAAAACCTAAAATGGTTGCAATCTGAACTAATGAAGAAAGTAAACAAATTGATAAAATCAGACATCTTTTAAAATGTTATGTCTGATAGTTATTTCCATATCCTACTTTTTAGTTCTAAGGGTTTTTTTCCTCTTAGAGGCCACTATCTTAAGAAATCCCTAGTTAGAGTTGATGCTTAATGAATATTTGTGCAATCAAATTCTTATTTTTATATTACATATTTGCTTTTATTTTGCATTTTACAAATAAAAGATATATAAATGTGCACACACATATATTTACAAGCATTTATAAACATAATTTCATATGATCTCCCTCAAAGTCTTCAAAGATATATTATGCAAGAATAATTACAGGTACCACCCCAGAGATATTGTGGATTTGATTCCAGACAACTGCAATAAATCAAATACATCAAAAATCAGAATCACAGATTTTTTTTTGTTTCCCAGTGCATAAAGTTATACTTATCTTATAATATAGTCTGGGGGGCGGAGCCAAGATGGCAGCTGGAAAGCAGGGACCAGCCTGAGCTCCTGGCCGAGTCCCTCCAAAAACCTATAAAAAATGATTCTAAACCAATTCTAGAACTGCAGAACCCACAAAACAGCAGAGGGAAGCAGGGCTCCAGCCCAGGACAGCCTGGATGTTCTCTGGGTGAGGTCTATCCCACACAGAGCTGGGAGCTGGGAGCAGAGCAGAGCAGAGCCCAGTGAGCGGCGTGGACCAACCAGAGCAGGAGCTGGGCAGAATGTGCCCTACCACCCTGAATCAGTGAGCTGCGACAGTCACCAGACTTCTCAACCCACAAAGACCAAAGACAGTGGAGAAGGTTAGTGGGAAAAGCTACAGGAATGGAAGGAGTTCCTGGTTCAGCTTCCAGCCCCGGGGGCAGCAGAGGTGGGGCAGCTACAGCTGTTGTTACTTCTGGCCTCAGGCTCACCTGGTGGGAGGAATTAAGTGGCAGATCAGAGCAGGAGTGCACAGCCTGCAGAAGATCTAAGCCCAGTCCAGGTTTTGGGTTCTTGGGGAAGGAGTAGTGCTGGTGTGACAGAGCTGGCACCTCCCCCCCAAACGCGGAACATAGAACTCTTTAGTGTACAAGCAGTCATACCCCACTGAAAAACTCAAGGGTCAAGTTAGTTGGTTGGGAATATGGCCAGGCAGCGAAAACGCACCCAGATTCAGTCTCAGACTTTGCATTCTTTCTTTGGTGACAAATAAGACCAAAACATACAGCCTAAAGAAGTTAACAGAGTCAAAGAGCCTACAACAGAAACCTCCAAGAAAAACATGAACTGGTCCCAGGCCGTGGAAGAGCTCAAAAAGGATTTGGAAAAGCAAGTTAGAGAAGTAGAGGAAAAATTGGGAAGAGAAATGAGAATGATGTGAGAAAACCATGAAAAACAAGTCAACGACTTGCTAAAGGAGACCCAAAAAATACTGAAAAATACACTGAAGAACACAACACCTTAAAAAACAGACTACCTCAAATGGCAAAAGAGCTCCAAAAAGCCAATGAGGAGAGGAATGCCTTGAAAGGCAGAATTAGTCAAATGGAAAAGGAGCTCCAGAAGACCACTGAAGAAAATACTACTTTAAAAATTAGATTGGAGCAGGTGGAAGCTAGTGACTCTATGAGAAATCAAGATATTATAAAACAGAACCAAAGGAATGAAAAAATGGAAGACAATGTGAAATATCTCATGGAAAAACCACTGACCTGGAAAATAGATCCAGGAGAGATAATTTAAAAATTATTGGACTACCTGAAAGCCATGATCAAAAAAAGAGCCTAGATATCATCTTTCAAGAAATTATCAAGGAGAACTGCCCTGATATTCTAGAGCCAGAGGGCAAAATAGAAATTGAAAGAATCCATCGATTGCCTCCTCAAATAGATCCCAAAAAGAAATCCCTAGGAATATTGTCGCCAAATTTCAGAGCTCCCAGATTAAGGAGAAAATACTGCAAGCAGCCAGAAAGAAACAATTTGAGTACTGTGGAAACCCAATCAAAATAACCCAAGATCTGGCAGCTTCTACATTAAGAGATCGAAGGGCTTGGAATACTATATTCCAGAGGTCAATGGAGCTAGGATTAAAACCTAGAATCACCTACCCAGCAAAACTGAGTATCATGTTCCAAGGCAAAATATGGATTTTCAATAAAATAGAGGACTTTCAAGCTTTCTCAGTGAAAAGACCAGAACTGAATAGAAAATTTGACTTTCAAACACAAGAATCAAGAGAAGCATGAAAAGGTAATCAAGAAACAGAAATTGCAAGGGCCTTACTAAAGTTGAACTGCTTTGTTTACATTCCTATATGGAAAGATGACATATATGATTCATGAGACCTCAGTAGTAGGGTAGCTGAGGGGAACATGCATATATATGTGTGTATATATATATATATATATATATATATATATATATACACATATACATATATGTGTGTGTGTGTGTGTGAATGTGTATATATGTATATATCTATGTGTATATATCTATATCTATATATATCTATATCTATATCTATCTATATATCTATATATATGTATATATATATGTATATATATATATATATATATATATATATATACACATAACAGAGAGAGAGCAGACACAGGGTGAGTTGAAGATGAAGGGAAGATATCGAAAAGAAATAAAATCAAATTAAGGGATGAGAGAGGAACATACTGAGAGAGGGAGATAGGGAGAGATAGAATGGGGTGAACTAACTCGCATAAAAGTGGCAAGAGGAAGCAGTTCTGTGGGAGGAAGGGAGAGGGCAGGTGAGGGGGGAATGAGTGAACCTTGCTCTCATCAGATTTGGCCTGAGGAGGGAATACCATACATACCCAATTGGGTATCTTACCCCACAGGAAAGAAGATGGAGGAAGATTAAAAAAAGGGGGGGATGATGGAGGGGAGGGCAGATGGGGGTGGAGGTAACCAAAATCAAACACTTTCGAAAAGGTACAGGGTCAGGGGAGAAAATTTAATAAAGCGGGATGGGTTGGGAAGGAGCAAAATATAGTTAGTCTTTCACAACATGAGTATTGTGGAAGGGTTATACATAATGATACACATGTGGCCTATGTTGAATTGCTTGACTGGTTAGGGAGGGTGGGTGGGAAGGGAAGAGGGGAGAGAATTTGGAACTCAAAGTTTTAAAAACAGATGTTCAGAAACAAAACAAAAAGTTTTTGCATGCAACTAGAAAATAAGATACACAGGCAACAGGGTGTAGAAATTTATCTTGCCCTACAAGAAAGGAAGGGAAAAGGGGATGGGAGGGGAGTGGGGTGATAGAGGGGAGGGCTGACTGGGGAACAGGGCAACCAGAATATATGCCATCTTGGAGTGAGGAGGAGGGTAGAAATGAAGAGAAAATTTGTAATTCAAACTCTTGTGAAAATCAATGCTGAAAACTAAATATGTTAAATAAATAAATTTAAATTAAAAAAAATATAGTCCATTCAGTGTGCAATATTATTGCATCTAAAATAATGTACATACATTAATTAAAATACTTTATGGCTAAAAGTGCTAACCGTCATTTAAACCTTCACTAAGTCATAATCTTTTCTCACTGGTGAAGGCTTTTGCTGTGATGTTGATGGCTGCTATTTGACCAGAGTGATGAGTGTTGAAGTTTAGTGTGGCTGTGGCAATTTCGTAAAATAAGACAACAATGATGTTTGCCACATGGATTAACTATTCCTTTAACTTGAACCCTTAGAGGCCATTGTAGGGTTATTAATTGGCCTAATTTAAATATTGTTGTGTCTCAAGGAATAGGTAGACCAGAGGGGAGGGAGAAAGATGGGGGAATGGCTGGCTGGTGGAGAAATCAGAACACTTACAACATTTATCAATTAAGTTGACCATTTGATATGGGTGTAGTTCACTGAGAACCAAGACTATTATAGCAGTACATTGAAGATCTCTGATACCAGATCACTATAATACATATAATAATAATGAAAAAAGTTTGAAATACTGTGAGAATTACCAAATGTAACACAGACACATGATAGGAGCACATGTTGGAAAAATCACATGGATAGGCTGCTTGAGGCAGAGTTAGTACAAACCTTCAATTTGTTAAAAAAAAATACATTATCCATGAAAAGCAGTTAAATGATACATGCATATATTCTAATTTTACAGATGATGAGTTTAAAACTTTTATAATTTAAGACTTGCCTAAGAACATAAGCAAGTTTGTGACACCTGGGACTCACACCCAAGTGATTTATATATAAGCCAGAAGATTGTAAGTGGCACAGTGGGTAGAGTACTGATCCTGGAGTCAGGAAAGCCTGGATTCAAATTTGGCCTTAGACACCCAGTAGCTTGGTAACCTTAGGCAAATCACTTAACATCTATGTACCTCAGTTTCTTCAACTACAAAAATGAAGATAATAATAGCACCTACCTTCTATGGCGAGTATTTATAAAGTGCTTAGGGAAGTTTTAGTTCAGATGGGATTACACTTCCCACAGCAAATCTGGATGCTATTCTTTGGTAAGAGGCCAAGTTCTATGGAAGAGCATACCATCAAGGGGAAAAGAACAGAGTCATGATCAAGATTGTCAGGCTGCTTAAGAAGGTACTAACCACTTTCCTGAAGGATTCCCTATATGCCCGCTTGTACTATTCTAATCAGAAGCACTGTTTTTGCCTTCAGCTCCTTCTGGACAAAATAAACAGAAACTTTTTATTTAGCAATGCATAAGTAACACAAGACATGTTTCTTCATTGCCCTCTTTGAGATAAGTGACATCACAGAGCTCTGGGACATAAGGACAAAGACTAGGACTGCTAAAGGACAACCAAAAATTCCAGTTCCATTGTAGTCCACATTATTTGCATCTGTCCTTTACCTGTATGAATGCAGTATTTTACTCTGCCACAAGAAAGTTGGTTAACATAAAAATTTAACATAATTTTATGTAACAAATATTTATTAAATGCCCTCTGTACTCTGCATGGCACTGGGGATTCAAAGATAATTTTTAAATGATATCAGGGAGGTATAAAGGAACTGATATACTATCTTGGATGGTTATTTCAACATTCTAACAAATAAGTAAATGTTGGCTCATTTGATGGGGGAGATGGCACTGTCACTTGGAGAATCACAGTTAGCATCATGGAAGAAGTAGCACTAAGCTGAGTCTTTATGGTAGAGATAAGAATTTTGAGAAATGAGGAGGTATAAATTCCACCCATAGAAGACAATGTGCTTAGATTTTAGAAGGTTGAAATGGAATACTAAGTTGGAAGGACACCTGGTAGTCCAAATTGACTGTGAGCTGGAGGTCTGTCTATCTATCTATCTATCTATCTATGTATCTATATATCTATCTACTGGAGATATCTCTATATGTATCTCTCTATCTAGCTTGGTGCTGATTCTTAAATAGTTATCCCTCTGATATTTGAAATGTAGAGGATCCACAATTGGTCAACATGGATTTTTTTTATAAAGCTCAGTTTCTACAATGGCTGACCAAATTTGTGTTCATTCTGCATATGTACTGTCCTTCTGTCATTTTTCCTCACTTCCTCATATGCTATCAAGGGAGTCATAATCCTTGATTTTGCTGTCATCTTTTCCATGCAGTATAATAACTTTTCTTCTTACATTACAGATTGGTACTATTTATAATGTCTTTGGGAATACCAGGGATGCATTCTTCCATTGACTACAATTAAATTATTTTTATTTTCATTGGTTTAAATTTTTCAGTTACCTGGCTCTATTGAAAATATTCAGGAGATGATACTTTCATGGATTTATGCACTCACATGGCTGCAACCTGGAGTTTATATATCCTAGGTAGTACATGACTTCAATAATAGTACCAAAACATCTGTGACAACTACCTGCACTTTATAGACATCTAATAACCTATAATGATACCCTGGTTGAAGAGTCAATTACTCACATGTGGTTGCTGCTTAACCGATATAAACTGTAATTGCTTGGAATTGAAATTACATGCAATAGTTGTTTCTTACCAAAAGTGACATGATTATTGATCAGATTATCTCCTCTGCTGTGTTTAATAGCTGGTAAAAAGTAACTTTCATATAACTATTTTGGAGGAAATGCAATTTGTTCTTAATTTTGTCTTTTGATGGCTAACACAATTTGTCACTCAATAACTTAGAATTTGTTTTCCAGATGCAAAGAATTCTTGTTTTTTTTTTTCCCATTGAACTGTGAAAGTAAAATTACAATATCTACATCAATATTCTGAGTGAACTTTTAAAACTAAACCATCTATGCTGCTTCCTTTAAAGCATGACACTTTGCTAAGTAGTATATGAAGTAAGTAGAATATGAAGATAAGGTCCCTGCCTCTGTCAGAAGGTGGAAACATAATATTAACGCATTTACAATCATAATTTGTTGACATGTAGAACTTATGAGAATAATTTGCACCCAGAGGAAATGAATTAAACTTAGCTGAAAGCTCACCATATGTAGATGCTTTTATTGGTATTATGAATTAAATATTTTTGTGACTTCAGTTGAAACTAAAATCCTGGTTGAGGAATGTGATCACTGCTAGCTCCTGGGGCATTGACTCACAAACCTATTAAATCTGGGCACTCACTTCTCTTTATCAATGTACCCAGTTTGGGCTGGGTCCCTCCTCAGGGAATAACCCTCCTGTTATTCCTTTTCCTCATCAAAATTAGGGGTATCTTCATCTCCAAGGGGAATGTTAAGTGGTTTGTTAAGGGGGATGATTCTGGTGTTTTTGTTTTTCTAGCCAAGATTACAAAAGGCAGCTGAGTCTCATGACATTCCTCAATAGTCAGAGAAGGGTGTGATCAGCTAAACCTGAAGGCCAGCGCACTTTCCCCAACTGTAGCTAATCTTAAGGCTTTGCTACTCAATAAACAAGATCTTTTCAGTCCTATCAGCATTGCTGACCCACTGAGTGGGGCAGTATGACCCATTTTATTAACAGTTATATAAGGCATTGTTAATAACCTTATCTTGCCTGGAAAATTTGCCTCAGATGACTTTTGGTACATTTTTACTTGCCACAATGCCTAAAATCTACTCTTTGAAATGAGCATTTTTACAATTAAAAGTATATTTTTGAGACATATAAACATATAAGTATTAACAATTTACAAATGGAATGAGAGCCAAAGCTCTGTTAAAGACAGCCTTAACATTTGTAATAAAAGATATAGCAATTAGTTATTTCAAAATTATGCTTGGCAACAAACATAAAATACTTTTAAATTGTCATCATTTGAGGTGGGAGATTTACCTTTATTGAAAATCTTCAATATGATTGCAACACTATCAACTTGCCAACATTTACTTTCATTGTTTTACTATGATATTCGGTATGTTACTGTAATATGTCAGAGTATGTTTCTAGAACAAGATATTTAGTGACTCGAGTTCTATTATACTGGCAAGAATCTTTTAAGTTTCTTTTTTTGTTGTTCAACCTGGGATCTAATCAATTTTTCATGCTCATTATCATTTAGATGAATCTCTTGTAAGAGCACAATGTCATGGCTACATTTCTTTACATAAACCTTTATCATTTTGATAACAAAGTTTAAACCTTTTAAAAATAAGTTATCAGTACAATGCCAAATGTTTGTTTTAGTTAACATTTTCATCTTGGCATATTTGCTCCCATGTTTGTGAAACTCTATTATGGTTTCTAGTTTCACTTTTCCTATACTGATTTTTTTTTTCTGAAAATAAAAAAAGGAAAGAACAAATGCACTTTCATAGGCAATTGGAAAAGGTACAAGGCTATTCAAGGACAGCAGGAAAAATGGTCAAAACCATAAGAGATAAATAAAACAATCTTTCCCTTGTGTCTCTGTAGGTTTAATGAAAACATTAATATCTATTTTATAGGTGAGCAAACTGAGATACACAGGATCAAGGAATTAGAGTTGGAGGAGAATTTAGAGGAGCTGTAGCCCAACCACCTCATTTTACAGATGAGAAACTGAGACCAAGGGAGGTGAAGTAACTTGCCCTGAGTTCCAGATTTATGCAGCACTGATGATTATACAAGCAACAACTATAATATTTAGAAGCATGCTTTGATTCTCTCACATACCGTATATACATACATACATCTATACATATGTGCATACTTATGTTGCACTAAGTAGCTTTTTGCTAAGGAAACATGTAGGCTGACCATTACTTTATTGATGTTGCTTTTAAATGTGTTTAAACTGTCTCTTTATACGGCCAGGTTATTGATCCTTTGCAAATACATTGTACCAAAGATAAGAGTTGGTCCAGTTTCTATTGCATTTATAGTCACATGAAAATGGACAAGAATCTTTTAAAAAAATTAATTACTTTAACAGAACATTATTGAAATAAAAGAGTATCTGAGACTGATTAGCCACTTACTATTTATAAATGATCAGTTAAGCATTTTCATAGTTACATTATCCAGTTTTGGAGTATGATTTTAATAACACCGAATTAGACCTATAGCCTGACTTATCATACTAATGAATGAGTAGATTGCAAAAATGCTTAAGTTTGGCAACCTCTTTTCTAGTAATTACTGTCCCATGGGTCAGTGTCCTATTGACTGTATTGATTGTATTGCTTGTATCCTATCGATTCATACCTCCTAATCATTTGAATACTTTAAAACCTTTGTGGGTATGCTAGGGAGGAAAAAAAATCAAGTGAATCACTTTATACATGTGCCTATATAAATGAATATAGATAGAAGTTAATGCATAGACAGTAATTATAAAGATTTTACTATTAAAGATCTATGAAAAATTTTAGGTATATTTGTCCTCTCTACATTCACTAAATGTTTGGATTTTAAAATGATATAGTATAATATTATGAAATTATTTTTACCATTAGTTAACAGTAATAGTCTTTAGTTAATACAATTATTTTTATTTGATTGTTTTTAATAAGACTGACACAGCTCTTGACAAATAAATGTCTCTACTTATATATAAAAAGCCTGCTAATACTCTTCTATGCCAACTAGCAATTTATTTTATTTTTTTTTTTTAAGTTTTGAACCTCTATTTTAATGCACAGTTCAAATTGGTACAAAATTAACCACATGTGCTACAGAAAGCATTTTTGGGCATTACAAATATAGGCATTTTTTAAAAGTAAAATTACAAAGTGGCCTACTTCATGCTCCCCTGGCATTGCCCTCTAAGTAACTCTGCCCACCTCTATTATTAACTCTACTATCATTCCTATTACCTGACAAACTTATTGCTTCTTTGCCTCATGTATAAAAAGACAAAAGGAAAATATCTTGTAAATGTATGGTAGTAGGATTTTCTCATTAACAATATCCCAAAGTGTTCATTCCTCAGTGACCATATTGAAATTCCTGAGGTTTCACTAGGCTTCATTATATAAACAACATTGTATCAGTACCCTGTTCTACTTTAAAAATAAACTCCTAAGTTTCATAGTTTGTTTAAAAAAGGACTACATCCATTTTCACTTTTGCCAAGGCAAGTCAAAGAATTTTTTAAAAAGCATTGTGTTTACAATTAAGATAGCAATAACAACCCAATGACTGGAGCCAGAACACTTTAGCAGTAGCTAAGCACCCAATAGCAGTTTCCTCTTTTTTTTTCCCCTTCTTTTTTTGACAGTAAGAGGACTTAGTCATTTGGCCCAAATGATTTAGTACTTAAACCTCAGCCTGCAATCATTTTCACTTTCTTTGACCTAAGGGAAAACTACTGAAATCATTTTTCTCTTTCTGTAAACTTAAAAAAAAAAAGGAAGAATGTTAAGATTAATATATGTGCTTCCAACACTTGGACCTCATGTATTGGTGGAAAATTCAGCTATGACACTTCCTTCATTCTCCTTATGCACTCGGTCTGAACCCTCAAGCCCACCCTTTTGACATTTTCAGCAGATGACTTCACCTCTTACTTTACCTGGGAAATCACTGGGAGCTTCTTGGTTTCTTCATCTGCAAAATGGAGATAGAAATAGCACCTACCTCATAGGTTTGCCATGAAGGTAAAATTAGGTAATGTATGTAAAGATCATTAGAAACTTAAAGCATTTGTGATCAACGCTGATAACCATTTCTTTGTTTCCATTTCTAAAGACCTGTCTTTATACAGACCTTCTCATCCTGCCCTCCTATAAAAAGAAATGCCTCTCTTCTCAAAAATTAATCTCATTCCTAATATTATTGAAGACATCAACTTTCCAACTACTCCATTCCTTCCCTTATTTTTTCTTTCTCTACTACTTTCATTTGTAGATGACCATCAAATCTGTATTTTCAATCAAGAACACAGTGTACCTGAAAGTTTCTGACTCTTCCTATTGGTGCCAGTGTACATTTGAGACCCACATCCGTATGCAGTTCGATTTGATGTTTTCTTTTTTTTTTTTTTTAATGCAATTTATTTATTTAACATATTTGGTTTTCAGCATTGATTTTCACAACAGTTTGAATTACAAATTTTCTCCCCATTTCTGCCCTCCCCCCCCACTCCAAGATGGCGTATATTCTGGTTGCCCTGTTCCCCAGTCAGCCCTCCCCTCTATCACCCCCCTCCCCTCTCATCCCCTTTTCCCTTCCTTTCTTGTAGGGCAAGATAAATTTCTACACCCCATTGCCTGTGTATCTTATTTTTTAGTTGCATACAAAAAGTTTTTTTGTTTTTGAACATCTGATTTTAAAACTTTGAGTTCCAAATTCCCTTCCCTCTTCCCTTCCCACCCACCCAATTTATGAAACACAATGTTTTAATGTCAAATACTAAAATCTGTATTTTTTTCATTAGCACGTGTGAACTTACCAATAATGCATAGCAACAGACTTATAGAATGGGTTACCTAGTTGCTAACATTTTGTTTGCTAGGGGCCTCTATACTTAGCAATGCTAGACCTCAAAGAAATTGCATGTTCTATCTTTGGCTCTGTTTGTACTCTGCTTCTTAATCTTCAAGAATTCAGCATCACAATATACCAAAAATATCAATATAAAAAACTAAATTAATTTATACATTTGTTATGATGCAGCACTCTGGGGGGTTCTTTTACAGGGCTAGAAAAAATCAGGTGAAAGATTGCATAAAATAAGCAGAGGAATGGAAGAGGAATAGTGCTTCTAGAATTCAAATTATCTTATGAAGCAATAATCATCAAGTATATTTGATACTGTAAATAGAAAAGTAGATAAAGGGAACATATTGGAGGAAGAATCCAAAATTATTAAGGTCATTATCCCAGTGTTTACTAACCCCCAAAGCATAACCTAAGTAGGAAACAATTATTCCTTTGGTAAATATTGCTAGGAAAATGGGAAATCAGTTTTGTACTAAGATTTATATCAAGAATTTCATTATATGATACAAAAAAAGTCAAAATGAAATCGACAATTTTTCATTTTAGAGGGTAGGTATTGGTAGGTATTGCACCTAATTACTCATAGAATCCCTAATGATGCGAAGATTCTATTATTGAGTGACTCTCCTCTTTATGTCACCATTTTTATTTTCTCTAGTTTAAGAGTTCTTATCCTCATGTCCATAAACTAATTTAAAAATATTTTGATACCTGTTTTTCAGCATAATTGCTTTCCTTTGTAAATCTGTGTATTTTATTTATGCATATATAAGCTATTTTAATAAAGGGTGCCTAGGCTTCACCAGATGGCCAAAGGGGTCCACACACACACAGACACACACACACAGACACACATACATACACACATTAAGGAGACTTGCACTAGTTAGCCCTTCAGCATATTAAATACCCAGCAAGAGAAATCAAGAAAAAGACCAATGGTCCTAGGCAGTCTACAAACTGAATAATCATCTTCTCAATATTTGAGACTAATCTACATTATGGAAGATTTTAAAGGTTATGGAAGCTTCTTTCTGTAAGTATAATTCTTTTTAATTCTAAAATTAATAAAATTCATGCTTAATTAAAATACATGTGTGTGTATATATGTTTATATATATGCATGTGAATATATATATATAATGCATGTACATATATTATATCCATTTGTTCAAATAGGGAAAACAATTTATATTTCAATAGACTTCTAAATTTTAAATAATTCATAATGAGGAACATATTAAAATAATCAAATAAGAATAATTAAGAAAGAAGTGTATTTTAGCAATTTTATCAGCAGGGAAATGTATGTAATTCTAGTAGGAAAGAGACTCTGAACTACCAGCCCAGGTGTCCAGGATGGTACCTATGGATATTCAATTCTACCTTCCTATACTTCTTAAGAATTTGTACAATTAGGCATATCTCAGTTTATCAGTGAAGATGGATTTTGCTCATTAATTGGAACTCAGTAGTGTAACAATTATGTAAATAATAAATATAAAAAATGAAACTCAATTATTTCAAGCATATTATTTATTCTACCTCAGAAATGCCTGAAGGTAATTTCATTTTAATGAAGCAGTGGAATACAAGGGAAATATAATTAATATTCCAAAATAAACCTGCATTTCTTCTTCAATTATTTTAATTAAATGAAAGAAATGAAGGGAAATAGGTATATTAAACTAAGTTGAACAAATAAAGTCTAAGCTATTAATATTTAATACATTTTCAATATAAAACATTTAAATATTATTATTTATTTTTTTAATTCTTTTTAACATTCAATGTGACAGACAAATCAGGCTTTAGACTATACCATTTAATCACTCATCTGGTAGGCCTAAATGGGGAAGCTGGAATGAAGGCAGTTAGAATCATGTTCCAATACCATAGCTGCCAAATCCATAATTGTATAATAGAATAGATATCATCAACTGGTATTCTATCTTCCTTTCTACCATCAGAATTAAAGGATAAAATACTGAACTACATCTGTAATTGTATTGCTGAGGAGATTTCTTCTAAATATTCAGATAACACTCATACTTGATCTAATCTATTCATATTTATGGATCCTGTTCCATTCTCATCTACTGTATTCCTTAAACTTAATTTAAGGCATACCCCAACATTGCAGGAGACATTTTGACTTTTTCTTACTATTTTGAGCATAATAGTGGAGCTTGTATTCTGTCCATTGTTACTCCACCTCACTCATCATTTAACTATTTCATCTTTTTGATTACCCACATTTTAACTTTTCTCCCTTTGTATTCTATATTTTATGTGCTGCAGCCTACTGATACCACACACACACATATGTGTGTATATATATATATATACACACATATGTGTGTATATATATACACACACACACACATATATATACACACATATATATGTGTGTGTATATGTATACACATATATACATGTGTATACATATACACACACACATATATATATACACATACATATGTGTGTGTATGTGTGTATATGTATGTATCCCTCCATCTTATTCTTAGAGATACACACTTTTGTTTCTTCAGATCCTATAGCATTTTATAACATGCAGTCATATGCAACAGTAGAACATTGATATTAAAATATACATCTTTGTTTCCTAGAGAAGTTTAGAGTCATTAAAATAATTTTGAAATTTCCTAAAAGAAATCTAGCAATTCATTTTTGTTTGTTGTCGGGCAAAATCTGTTGTCTATTTGTATGGGTAATTAAGGTGGGACATTTTTACTGTTTTCTTTCTTGGAGCACTTAGGTAATCAAGTGCCTTTGATATGTCTGGCCTTTGTTTCTTTGATTAAATCAGTGGTCTTTGATAACCTGCTTATTTCAAGGGAAAGCCTAGTTTACATGAGTTTGAGTCTCAAGTTTGTCATGCCAGAAGCTTTTAGGTCACCTGGGTTTGAGTCACATGTTGTGATGCCCTTTGAACCTGAATAGGATATATAAACTCACAGGTTGGCATTTTGCCTTTGGGGCTCTCACTCACTGGAAAAGTGCTGATGTGGAGATTCTGGGCAGCCACTGTTAAGAGCCCCCCTGGCTTTGGAAAAACTCAGATGTTGATGCTTCTCTGCTTGTAACTATGGTATTGCTATAGATAGACTGAATTGTGTTATTTGTTCTTTTTATATAATGTATGTTTGTATGTTTGATTAAACTGAGATTGTTAACCCCTTAAAGTTGCTTTCCTTAGAAAAGCAGATCAAAGAACCTGTGCTAGCAGCTCTTGGTGCTTGTCTGGTTGGGTCTTACACCTTAGCAGCAGCTGCAAGCCAGGTTGTTGCTATACCATTTCAATATTTGTCCATGATATTATTACTGATTCCCTTTGTAATTCTATTCATTTTATTTTGTTCATTTAAAAATATTCTGAGGAGAGGTTAATAGGCTTCACAAACCTGATGAAGGGATCTATCAGAAGCACATATACATTATACGAACCTATGATACACCTTGATAGATCAACTGATGAATTTTTTTTCTCAACCAAAACAAACTGCCGATTGGCACCTCCTCTAAAATTTATATTCTCAAGTTGTGACTTGAACAGGATCACATAGTCAGTGTAAATCAAAGGTGGAACTTGAACAATGTAATCATTGCTCTAAAGCCTCATCTCTATCTAGTATTTGTACTTCTTTTCACATACATGCACATATTTATATACACATTTATACACATATATGTGTGTGTACATTAATGTATATATACACTCACATATGTGCACCTTGCAGCTGTGTGACCATGGTCTCACTTAACCTTCCTCACATTTCATTTCCTAATCCTTAAAATAAGTACCAACAATGACATTTACCTTATATCAGTCAGTCAGTTAAATTTTAAGTGCCCACTATGTGCTAGGCACTGTACTAAGGAAAGAAGCACATTACCTTACCTCAAGGAGCTTCTAATGGAATCATGTGCTTATACAGAGGTTAGCACAGAACCTAGCACAATGTGTATATTTAATACTTTCAGACTGGCTAATTATTACAAGATTCAAGTGTGATAATAAAGTGTTTCATAAACCTTAAAGTACCATGCAAATGCTAACTATATTGCTACCTCTTCACACAGTTTCTTTGGAAAGCACTTATTGTATGATTTACATTTTTTTTTCCAGATGATACTGCTTTGTATTTAAAGTTTCTGTTGGATTTTCTTTGCTTTTTAACATACGCATTCTTAAACATTGTGGCCTTCATACTTGTGAGAGAAGTTGATATGAGTATAGTGCATGGTGTCAGAGAATTATTTCCGCAGTCTTCTGAGTCCCTGCTATGACATGAGCATTCAAAGTCTCTCAAAGCTATTCTAAAAATAAATAAAAGCCTCTGACAAAAAGGTTACTTATACCGGTAGCCATCAGTCATCACAAAACAACTCTACCTGATTTGTCTAGCCAAACAATTCTAAGAAGTCCTCTTCCTTTGGTCTTACTAGCTTCCTCATTCCAGACTGAACTTTCTCCCTCACCAATTAGCTTTATCTTAAAAGATGACACAAATATGGGGGGAGGGGTGAAGTTATGTTTATTTTATGACATCTTCTGAAGGTGAGTCAAGTATGATGGCCCTTAAGGAAGAGGATTCTCACTGAAAATGAATTTTCCTTAGAAGTATACCCACAATGTTGAAAAGCCCCTGGGATGCTGGAATTTTCTAGATGCTAGACATTCTAGAAATAATTTGCAAGTGGCATTGTTTCTTCCAACAAGCAACCTTGCAAAAAGAGTCTAGATTTAACACTTACTACTCTGACCATCACTGCCTGAAGGCCACTTATGTCATATTTCAGCCCTCCTCCAGGGTTTTTCAATACTCTTAAGAAGGATTGGGCTCCATATAACTTGTTCCAGGTTCCACTGATGTGCTTTCCTCAATTGTAGGGGGTGGATCCTCATAACCCAATTCCATTTAACCAATAACAGCCAGATGAACTTTTACAAAGGGATATTAATTCAAATGTATATTGATAAATAGATACACAACACCTAACACATTGGGAGTAATTTCACCCCCATGATACCAACTCATTGTCTGTGGAAAGGGGTAGCTAGGTGATGCAACGAAAGTCAGGAGGACCTGAGTTCAAATCTGGCCTAAGACATTTGACACACTTACTATGTGTGTGACCTTGAGCAAGTCACTGAATCAATTGCCTTGCATCCCCCTCAAAAAAAAATCAAATCATTGTCTGTGAGAGGGTAAGGAGATTAGGTTTATAGCTCAGCTTACTTCCTATATAGCATAGACCCAATTACAAATCAAAAGCCCTCATTGGCTTAAGTTTTCTCAGCTGTACAATCTTGCCTGGCAATTGGGCTCCAAAGGCTCAACTCCTGGTCTGATGGGTATTACTGACTACACTTGAAACTGAGACCGTAAGCATCCAAAGACATGGGGACGAAACAGAGAGGTGGGGCAGTATTCTTCCATCCCAGTTCAGTTCATAGTGCCCAGATTATAGTGTCAGAGTCATTACCAACTGGAAAGAGCAAAAAAAAAAAGAATATGGAAAGAAAAGAGCACAATTGTTCTTAAGTTTTAAAGATGCATACTACCCTGGCAACACACCTAATCAAAAGAGGCTATTACCACCTGTGTTGAGAATTCAGAATTTCTCCTCACAGAATCATGATATCTCCATGTTAGGTGATCCAAGCATTCTTCCAAAGCCCTTACCATGAGGAAATATTTATAATAGGCCTAAGGAGAAGATTTATAATTTTATTGGAATAGGGAACTCCCACATAAGAATAATTCCTCTACCAATGCATGCAGGTACTTTTTAAAGAACTTTTAGCCTTTTGTAGAGTTTCCCCTAGAGCACTGAGGTCACATAAAGTCACATAACCATTATGCATCAAAGGTGAGACTTTTTGTAGATTTGAGACCAGCTTTCTATTCATGATACCACATCATGCTCCCTCTCAGAAATATTCTTTGATAGTTTTTATTAGCCATCATCTTTTGACCATGTGCATTTGTTTGTATACATCATGGCTGTGGAAAGCAACAATTAACTTGGGAATATTCTATGTGGTATTTGGTCTATATTAAGATGATAATCTAGTCTTGTTGATAAATTTTAGGGGTTTAATGTACTTTAAAGCAGATTTCTTTATCAATTTGAAAAGAGTACATGTAAATACATGCATGTATGTGTATATATACCATTATGTGCTTATATGTATAATTTTCATGTGTGTTTAAATGAATGAATGGATGCATGGATGGATGTAGTGATTAATTGCCTTCAAAACCTTATTCAAGTATTAGAGTTTAGGAAAAAGCCCATTAATGAATTAAAGAATCTTCTACTCAGTACTAAAGGGATATAATGCACTTATTTGTTGTTCTTCATATTGAGTCAATTAATTAATTTGATTATAAAATAATTCTTCTGTGGTGAGTAGTAGAGTTATTACTTCTAGATGGGTTCACTTTATATGGGCAAATTTTTTTTTCCACAGCTACAGACTATGGATTTATTCTTGTAAATGTAAACCAGCATAATTTCCATATGCCAAAATGAATATACTTATGAAACTTAGAAAATATTTACAACCAGGTATTCAGAACACTGTCCCAGAGCTCTGGAAACATAGATTTCTGGGAATTGTAGTCCATGTGACAATGTAAATTTTCTTTGAAGGAGAATGGTCTCAAGAAATTAAGAAGGAGAGATTTGACATCTGATTGTTGGTCTGAAGCAGTATCAGGAGAAAGCAAGAAAGGTAGAAATCTAATGACAGAGTAGCACTGATGGTTGGGAAAACAGACATGCTCTAGTAAGTCTTTGAATGGAGACCAAGAATGTCATGTTGATGTGGTGAGAGCTCTCCCTGCTCCCTGCTCACCACTCCATTTATTCATACCCACTTAGAAGGTGTAGCTAGAAGTTACTAGAAGTCATTGGCAGTGAGATCTATGACAACACATAAAGGTTTAATTCCAAAAGCCTTTTTTCTGCCTACAGATGGCAGAGGTATACTTCAAAATTACATTGTATTTTTAAACTATTCCTAATTCTTGATATTTGCTATAAAATGATCAGTTATAAATGCCATGTGATTTGTGTCTGTTTTTAATTGCCAACAGAGGGGTTGCTGTGAAAGGGATTAGTGAATAGATTCTTGTTTTATGATAAGAATGGTGATTTTGAGACCACTTTGATAGTCTCCCCTTAAGGAAAACTGTAGCTTGTAAAATATGTGCATGGAAACAATTGCCATAAGATTATACCATAGAAAAATACAAGAATTTTTTAAGGTTAATACAGCCATGTTTTCAAAAGTACTATGCTGTCAACTTTTAGTTTGTCTTTTTTACCTGCATCTGTGTACCTCCAATATCCCATGTGCCCTGAGCTTTGACGAGCAAATTGACTAGCTCCAGGAGGCCACCGAGACCAAGATTCATGTATCCCACTCTCAGAAGCCCATTTTGGAGTACATCTCCCCTCCCTAGAAGCATATTTCCCCTCCTTGGGAGCATGCCACTCCCATGGGACTGAGTCTTCTCTCTTAAATGGACCACTTGAATAGACCTGGGTTCCCGTGCTCCCCAAACAGTGCTATGCTTATGTGAGTTTCACTCTGTGTTAGGTTGTATATCTGATTTGCATTTTGGGTCTCCTCCTCTCCCTGTTTTCCCAATTTCCCGTAAATTAAATCTGAGCATTGAACTGGTAACCATTGTCATGATATAATATTCATACAACCAAATCCATTAAGGGATTTATTTTCTGCAACTTCTCTGGCTGGCTCACAGGCCTTTTCCTAGATAAAAACAACATCTCCCTCTAGACATGGATTTTCACTATTGGCAGTTACATGCAAGATGGGGTGTCATGGGCTTCCAAAGCCTCCTGACTATGCTCGGGGTTCCCCCCAAGCCCCAGGCCTTTGCCTAAGCTAAAGAACCTGATCTCACAGAGAATGAATGGAGCGGGAGACGAAAGATGGTGAATGACTCCGTTTATTATTTCAGCAAGCAGAACATTTATACCTTTAGTGACATAGGTACACTCTTTGGTTACGTGGGTGAAGGACAGGTAAAACTATACACCTGGGGACTAGGACTGCCCTGACTCCGCCTACTCTCCTCCCCTTCTCTTCCCGCAGTACCCAAAGCTCCCTGCGGGCAAAGACCAGAAACTCCACGTGGTCAGGCAGCCGGAAGTTCCAATTTCGAGACTGCATGCTCTGCCAGAGAGCCGGAAGTTCCATGTGGTCAGGCAGGTCCAACCTGGAATCGCTAGGGAGGCAACAAAGGCGAGACCCCTCCTCCTGGCTCCACCCCCATCCCAAAGCCCTGAGTCTATCTCAGCAGGCCCCTGGGCCTGGACGTCCGAGGAGGACAGGGCTCAGCTCTAACTCAGCCCGTAACAATGGGGGATTTGGGCATTATAAGCCCAGTCCTAAAAATTCTAGGTCAATAGAGAAATCCTATGTCCTCCCAGGGGGGATTCCCTTATGCCAGAGGATTGTTATAAGACAATTGAATAGTACCAAAATAAGAGAAGAGAAATTTAACATTATTTTTAAACACCAGGGCTTTAAAAAAATCTGGTTCTCAAAGAATTGTATTAAAAAACAATTAAACTGAATAAATTCTTAAATTACAAAGCAGACCAAATCATGAGGATGCAAGGCCTTCATTTTTTCCCTCCACTAAGCTGAAACGATGAATGGTTAACTATGGTGACCTGTTAAGTTGTCAGGATGTTGAAGAGTCAAGATGTATGCACTGCTTTATTTTCCTTGAATATTTTCAGTGGATTAGACATGGTGAATAGAGAGTAGTTCTGCCCAGTGGGAGGATAAAATCATGTTTGGAGAGACTGGCTACTTCCTCACATTTACAAGATGGCAGACAAGAATTAGGAGTATGTGTGTTTCCCTTTCCCTTTTGATTTATACCTTAAACTTCCAAATATTCCAGATAGTGTCAGCAAGTATATTTCTCATGCCAAATTTGTCTTAGAATAGAAAGAGACCCCTGGTGCTTGCAAAATAAATGATGTTTTTCTCTCTGTTAGTTTATTATAGAGTAGAGCTATATGTATAAGACATATCAGACAAATATCTATTATGAGAATTCATAATTCCCAGTCTTGGCTGAGGAGAAAATGAGGTATGGTAGAAATGATAATGAATTAAGAGTTGTAAGATGTAGGTTCAAATCCCACTTTTAATGTTACTGATCACAGAATTTGAGCTTAAAGGATCTTTTAGAGGTGATATCATTTTATAGATGGGGAAACTAAGGACAAGAAGAGTTAAATGATTTTATCAGGGGAAGGATTAGAATGCAAATATTGTTGACCCCTATCTGGGGCTTTATCCACTATACCACAATGGGTCCAATATCTAATTCTTTCCCAAATAGGGACAAATGCACATTAGGCTGCAGTGTCTATCAAAATACATCATTATCCTCTGAAATAACTTAACACTGTGGAATGTCCACTGTGTGCAGCAGAACATACTTGAAGACCCATGTTGAGTTACACAAGGTACATACATGATAATACAAGAAATTACTGAATATAAGAAATGTAACAGTGGATAAGAGAGATCAATGAGACAAGCTTTGATTAAGATATGACTGTGCTCCACATATTGTGTGAAATATTTTATAAATCTTGTTTCATTTGATATTCACAGAAGCCCTAGGAGGTGGATGCTATTATTATATCCATTTAACAGTTCAGGAAACTGAGGCAAATATAGGTTGTTATCTGCCCGGGGTCACCCAGCTAGGAAATGTCTATGGCTGGATTTGAACTTAGTTTTTCCTGACTTCAGACCCAACACTCTGTCCACTGTGTCATCTATCTGCCTAATGATGCTGATTTCAAGTCAATAGCTTCTGGAGAATTGGAAAGACTTTTCCTTATTTAAAGGTAGAGAAAAAGGAATCTGAGAAAAAAAATCAGCAATCATTCAGTCATACATTTAAAAAAAGTAAGAAGTTTGCAATGCCCTCATTGAAAATACTAATTCAAGTACTAATAATGGTTGTAATTTATTCAGTTCTTTAATGTTTGAAAAACACTTGGAGTAGGCTATCTCATTTCATTCTCACAAATAATCTAGTGAAGTAGTTGTTTTTATCATTCTCATTTTACAGATGAGAAAATTGGAAAGTTAACTTGAAGGCTGTTATAATTGCATGGGCGAGAAAATAAAGGTATTATTTTATTTGATGATATGGAAGAGAAATGAATTCTTGGATCCAAACTTGCCTACTTTATAGCATTAATTTTCTTTCCTGGGGTGGAGACTTGGGCTATAGAATTCAACAAATAATGTCTGATGTGTTTGATAGGTTGGTTAGTTTTGCTGAAGTTTATTTTTAAGAATTTTTTTGTTCTTTTTTTTTAAAAAAAGAATGGCTCGCTGATAGGGGAAGGGAAAACATAAAGTTATATACATTAACACTCACACACATACACATATGTGTGCACATGTGTGTATGTATACATGTTTATGTATAGATTAATAATTATCTTATCTTTGCTCTAAAACAATTATGTCAAATTCCAAATGGTACTTCCTAAAAGAGGAATTCATGTAAGGTATAATAGTGATAAAATTTAATAAATGCTAACTCATGGGACTATTTGGATTCACTCCAAAATAGCCTTAGTTTTGCCACATAATTATTCTCTTGAAGAAGGCCAGGAAATAATTAGATGTTCAAAGTCCCAGGAGCAGTTTGTGAAAGAAAGAATGGAACCTACTATACAGGGAATTGTATGTAAGATAGTAAAATCGAAAATAAAATAATTAGGTGATGAATTCAAAGACTATTGTGCTGTGGAAGGGTAGTTTTATTTCATTTTAGTTAAGGCTCCTAAATCAGGAGTCTTTTATTCACCATAAATGGTCCGAATTAATCAGGGACCAGTTTTGTTGATATTGTTTTTGTTAAAAGGTTTTTTTAAATTATTTTATGAAAGACTAGTCATTAAATAGCTGAGAACAATCAATTGAATATACTTTGTTTCTTTGTGCTTAACCTTTACTGTTGAGAGAGAGCAAAGGCTCAAGTATAAAGTATTTTGGAAAGTCTTTTAACTTGTAGATAAAAATAGATGGCGCATATAAATTCTTCAAAGATTAAGTTTCTTTTTCAAGGGTTTATTCATTGAAATCCAAGTGATAGCATTTTTTCCCTTTACATTTGTTAAGCTTTAGGGAGTGAACTATGTAAGAGAATGTATTTCTCAGTATCCTAGTGGCTCTTAAAGGTGAAAGGGATATATTTAGTCATTATAACCGAAGCTTTGACAAAGTGTTGTGTTTTACTTATATAGTTCTTTCCCTTTTCCTAATCAAATTTAAAAAGTACTTCTTTTGATGTCACTCCCCTTCACCAATTGTGAAAGGTGAATCACTGTGGAAAGAACTCTGAGCTTGGAATCAAGGAAAATTTGGTTCTAATCCTTCTAACACTTAATTTTAGGACCATGGACAGAGCTCTATGAGTGCCACTAACTAAACCAGAGCTCGCTTAGCTCAGGCTTGATGTCATGATGAAATGAGGCACTCATGAGTTATGAGACATTTATATAAGGAGCTAAGTATGCTTTGCCCTGAGACAGCAAAAATATACAACAGGATTACATAATAAGGATACAAACACATTTAGTTTCTCTGGAAGTGTCCTCCCTTATCTCCACCCAGGAATGTGGTTGGTGAGTCAGTCATCTGGGTATAGTGACTTGCACCAGAACCAAGAAGTACAGACTTCATATGGCTTAGAGGTTTTTATTGGCCCTAAACCAGGAAGCTAAACCAGAGAAGTGGGAGCCAATCAGGTTTTGTGATAGGAGGAATTGTCACCAGGGAAGCTGTTAGGGAATCTGTGGCCAAAGGAAGTTGTGTGGGAGAAGAAAGCTGTGTTGTGGTAATTAAATACATACATATATACATGCATACATATACACACATGTATGTAAGGGCAACTTTGTTAAGAAACTACAATTCTCCACATACCACCCCTTGATAGCAGGGTCCTAATGATTTTCTAAGGGATTTTCTGCCATTTAAACAAATAACACAGTCCTGCTGTCAAGAGTAATACCACAGCAGGGGGTAGGGCAGGGGGAGAAAGGAGAAAAAACCCACCAAATCAAAAATACAAAGGAATACAAAAGTCAGAAGTCCTAAAACTTGCTTTTCCCCTTCTGAAAGATTAAGTATCAAAGTCTCATAATCTCGTCCTTGCAATGGTTGATGCCACATCTTTGAAATTTAAAGTGAGTGTCTTTATGCAAAGAATTGGTAAGGACCCAGAGCAGGCAAATGAATATCAGAGCCATTCCATAGACAGTAACCACCAACACCAGTGTAGTCAAAGACTTTTTCCTTAAACGTGAGGTTGTGGTGGTAAATAGGAGAGGATCCAGGAACTCCAGATCCTCAGCATGGAAATTTTTGATAGTATTAACAGTGTGACAATTCTTCATCCTTCATCAGGATCATCTATAATAAAGTGGTTAAGAGCTCATAAACCTCTTGCATACAAATGATCTCTAGCTATAATTTGTGTTGAGGTTTCACTGTACCACCACCTGCTCAGTATTCCCCAGTTCTCCTGCCAAGCTCTCTCCTCCGTTGAGGCTTCATCAGGGGAATGATACAAAATCTTTATCATCCTCCCTTCTCCCAAGGCTCTGTGAAATTTCTGTTCCCTTCTCCCCCACTGGCAAAGAGAGGTGTTGGTTGCAGAAGTTCAAACATAAATCTATAGCGTTCTAGGAAAAATGGCTCCTGCTGGTGTGGTCTCATTGAGCCAGTGTCAAAAGGCTCTCTGCTTTTGGTTTTCATTGCCTGGGGGAACTCTATGAAGACAAAACCATCCCTGGCACACAGAGCTTCCAGAACCTATCAGCAAACAGTAGCCAGAATGAATCACTTGAGTCTATGCTCTAGGGTGCTGATGTTTGTCAAGAACAAACCCCCATACCTGAAATTGTTTTAGAATGAATTTTAGTAGGCTTTTGGCAAAAGAAAGAGGAAGAAAAAAGTATGGTTCCCTCCTGAGTCTCTGAGAGGTTTGCCTTCTATAGTATTCAGACAAGGGTATAAGGGTATTTACCTGATTGGTGGCATTTAGGCAATAGGCAGTCTCCAGAGAAGGGTAGTTTGAGATTTATATCAGTAGTTAAGAATAAAGATTTAACCTAATTTGAAGAACCCAAAATACCAACCCTGGGTCGAAACCAAAATATAAAATTTGGGTTGACCCAATATAGGACCTTAAATGGGACCTAAGCATTTCCTGCAGTTATCTGGCTTCCCCCATCCCTGGTTTCTCTGAGGTCAGCGTGACTTCTACCATAAGCTTTGAATCAGATACTTTACTAGCCACAGACAGCTAGGTTTAAACAATATAATAATTACTAAGATTTTCTGAACAATATAATAAAATATTTTGCCACTTCAGCCTGATGTTGGGGGCAGGTGGGAGGGGAGGGAGAAGTGAGAACATCATCCAGACACATACTGGCATCAACAACATGCATGCCTCTGAGATTGTATTGGACTGTGTGAGGCCAATAAAAAATGTGAAGCACTAATGAAACTTAAGGAAAGAATCACCTGCTACCTTCATAGGTACACTGAGTGGTTGGAAAATTCCTCCTTCTCTACCCTGGAATTTCTTCCTTGTTATAACACTCACTGAGGCCCTGCCTTCTTCAACCAACAGGACTATACTCAGTGACCCAAATGGGATCTCCTGTGTGACTTGGAAATCTATAACATGTAGGATACCCAGGATCAGTGGTTATAGCAACAGGAATAGGCCTTGTCATATACTAGTATCTTTTGCTTCCACTGAAATACCACCACAACTGAATATGATCAGGACTTCTTATATACTCTTAAAAGAAATCTTTGGTTGGATTCTTACCCTGATTAAAAAGGTAAACTGAGTAAGTTAAAAGGGCCTTATTCACTGCTGAGGCAGAAAAGTGTTGGGAAGCCTGGCCCACATTTAAGCCATACACTGCTTTTATAGATCTGAGTTAGCATCTTCCATCAGGCAGCTAGTTAGCTCAATGGATAGAGAGCTAGGCCTAGAGTCAGTAAGATTTGTAGTCAAATCTGGCCTAAGACACTAGCTATGTGACCCTGGAAAGTCACTTAACCTCTGTTTGCCTTAATCCATTGGAAAAGGAAATGGCAAACCAATATAGTGTCTTTGCCATGAAAACAATATGGAAAGTAGGGCCCATGGGGTCACAAACAGTAACACAAGAACAACAAAAAGTATCTTCCATATAAGGACAAAAGCACTTTAATTGTACCATTTAATCATGAGGGTGTGGTATTAGTGACATCTCAGCTCTGCTCTAAGTATTTTGATTGCCCCATGTTTCAAATGAAGAGATTTGGTTAGTGAACATGTGGGGCATCTGCTGCCATATGCTCATTATGAGGAGAAGAAGTTAGTGCTAAGGAGATATACTTTACTACCTGACCTATTCCATACTAGACTCTTGTGACAGCAAAGAAGAGTCACATCTGACTCAAGATGCCTGATGTCTCATTGTCATCGCTTCTCTGAATCCTGCCTCACCCCCATCTGCATTTGTAGTATGTTAGAATTTTCACTTGTGTCACTGCTAGTTTGTACATGAGTTGAGGACCAAAGGGACTTCAAACAAATTTAGTGGTAGGCATAGCCAGACAGGGTATATTATCATGAAATAGATTCCCAGACTTATCCTGAGAGTTGAAAAGATCCAAAGATGAGTTCCAGGGCTGATAGTGATGAGACAAGGCAGGTGAGAGTGTTTGAGGCAGATGGAGCAAACAGGATGCAGGATATGAGATAAGATACAGGGTGTGACCAGCCAGAAAAGTGATTAAAGAAGACTATGCATTGAACCCCAAAGCTAATGTGACTATCAGTGATTAAATAAAACCGTGGTACAGAGGACCCACCATCTACATTGAAGGAACAGCTTTTGTGGGGGCTGGAGTGATTTGAAAAGAGACTAGGATCCCTACCTCCATTCCCCTAACAGTACTGGCCGACTCAAGGAGAAAAGTAAAATGTAAAAATATCTGATGTTCATATTGAGGAGGACAGAAACTTGAAACTACAAAAGAAACTTGAGGGACAAAGCCACCTTTTCTTGATCAGTTTCCCCATCTGCAAAACTATCCTGTATCTATGTAAGAACTCTGAACACCCCTAAACTAAAGCTAAATCTATGAAACTACAGAACTAACCCCAGAAGAAGAAAAGCACATGACTACAAAGTGAGTATATTTTGGCCTAGAGCCCAGGAGAATAATGTGAGGGGAGGAAGGAACAAATTGGGAAATCAACCTCATCCAGTAGGTCAAGGCTACCTTGGGACTATAAAGTGCATAGGTGATATAAAACGATAGAATATTATAGTCTAAGGCCAGTGCTGGTCATCCATTCCTGTGTAGAGGACTAAGGTGTGTGTTGTAAAATATATTGAACATAACTCCATATCTTATAATAATATCAACCTGAATCCATATTGTGGTAGGACTCCAAGTAATTTGGTCTGGTGTCCAAGTCAGATAAATAATTCTTCAGGTAAAGACTGGATGTCAGAACTAGATATCCTATAAGCTGTGTGAGCCAAATCACATCTGCAGCTAGATCTTAATTCCTTATCATAATATATCTATCCTCAGTAATTTTTTTCTATGGCTTGAAATTTTGACTTCCTGATGAGTCTGACTCCCAGTATAAGAGTGGAGAAATGGGCTCTCCTGAGAAGAAATGTCTACATAGAAAAGTGATGAACTAAGGTGGATCAAGCCTTGGAATACAAATGAGAGGAAATCACAGCATCAAATATTGACCCAGTAACCCCTTCTCTCACCAAGACTAAGAAGAGTCATGATATGCTTCTGAGATTAAAAAGATAAAGTGGGGGAATCATCTCAATAGCAACCATTCTTACTTTGCTTTAAAGTTAAATATGCTAGCTCCTTTGATCAGGCACTGTATTGAGGACTTTACAAATATTATTTAATTTAATCTCACAACATTGTGATGTAGTTGATATCATTATCCTTATTTTACAAAAGGGGCAACTGAGGCTGATAAAGGTCAAGTGCCTTGCCCAAAGTCACATAATAAGTATCTTGGGTAATAGTCAAACTTAGGTCTTCCTGATCACAAGGCCAGCTAGAAGCAGAAGAACTGATATAGAAGGAGATAGACATCTTCAGCTGGTTTTTCAAATCTTTTTCCTCTCCCCTGTAGGACAGTCCAGGTGATATCTACCCATTGTCTAGCTTAGGTCAGGGTTAGGGAGAAGGAGGTTACACTTTTGGTGACTTTCATCTACCTTTTATCCTTGTGATTAAAGCTACCAAAGTGAAGAAATTTTCATAGCAATGGCATGCCCTGTGTACTTGTGGATGGCTCTGCGGGGATATCTAGGAGTGTGATAGGAAATGTTTAACCACCAGCTCTCTAAAAGAGAAAAGACTATATTTTTGAATTTTTGATTTAATCTATTATTAAAAACATCCCCAAGTTCAGATAATCATCAAAATAATAAAGACTTCATTTGTACTGTTTAATATTCTCCAAAGTGCTCACACTGAAAATTTAACAATTAACTCTTGAGATTAGTATGAGCTGATTCAATCAAACCACTAGTATTTATCCCACAGAACTTACACTACATATATGGTGACTGATTGGCTGAGTGGTACTTCATTCTTGCACTCTCAGGTCATGAAAGAAATGTGGAACAGCTAATTCACAATGAGAGAGGTTCAGAAGCATACAGTTTAGCAAGCACAGCATTTTTCTGGACAGTCATGGTTTTGCATGTTCCTGGGTATTCTTGTCCTAGACCCTGATTCTGGCCTGAGCAGCAGTGATAGACCACAGAAAGGGTTTATTCAATACCAAACATGCAGAAGATAAATTGTTGTTGATATATGGCATGCCAGAGTCAGTTGGGATGATGGATAAATTGCAGTCCAGAAAATCTGGAGTTAATCTTGTCTTAGAAATGTACTAATCATGTGACATAAGGAAATTCATTTATCTTTGTGCCTCTTTCTTCATTTGCAAAGAGAATAATAACATCTTAGTCCCAAGGTTGTTGAGAAGATCAAATGAGCTAATGTGGGTAAAGCATATTCCAAATCGTGAGAGGCACAAATCTAAATCTCATATAAATTTTTATTAGTTATTATTACAAATGGGGGGGCACTCACACCCTGATTACCGCAATGCCCACAGCTTTTGCTATGTCATAGCATTAAATTAAATCCTCCATGCTCAAACCTAGCCTGATGAATTAAGTACTAGAGAATAGTGTCCACAAACTGTCTCTGTACTTGTGCAGAGATGGTTATTGGGCACTGTTCTCTTAAAACTCCAAGTATCAGGGACAAATATACTCACCTCCATCCCTCCCATATACCGTTCTTTCATTCTTCCCTCTCTCCACCTCCAGACGTACCTTTTCCTGCCTACTCTCCTGTGCCACTGGCTGGCCCAAATAATGTTTTTCTCTAAGCTGCTCAACATCCTAGCTCTTCAAGCCACTCGCCCAAAAATGAATAGTATTGTTATAATTTAATAAGGTGTTATTAAACAATTTACACTAAATTGTGCTAAGCTAATGCATGACTTTCAAGGTGGTGTCCTTTCATGGACACATTTCCAAATAACTAAAATTATAATATTTAGCACTGAGCACCACATTTTGAGATGTACATTGACAAAGTGGATTACATTCAGGGATTTTGGTCATAATTCTGTGATCTCAGAGAACTATGCTATACAACTGACACTTAAAGTATCTAAGATTACTAGCCTAGAGACAACAACAAGTCAATTCAGCATTTACTTGTGCCTACTATGTGTCAGGCAGGCTATTAAGCACTAGACAAATACAAAAATGCAAGAACAGTCCTAACTCTTAAGGATCTCACAATTTAATGAGAGAGACAATATGTGTATGTATGTGTGTACAAATTTCACACACACACACATATACATATATACATATATATATATATATATATATATATATATATATAAAATTTTAACACATGTGTGTATACTAACATGGAGGTACTCTCTACAGAAAAGCACTAGTATTGGTGGGACGGTGAAAAATCTTCTTGAAGCAGGTGAGATTTTAACTGGAATGTGAAGGAAGCCAGTGAAGAAATAACTCAGGAGATCCATGAGAATATTTTCAAATACTTGAAAGACTGTCAGGTGGAAGATCAGATCAGATGTGTGTGTGTGTGTGTGTGTGTGTGTGTGTGTGTGTGTGTGTGTTCATTCCCAGAGGATTGAACTAGGACCAAAATCAATACCGGGGAAAGAAAGCAAGTTTTTGCTCCAGGTATTGAAATTTATAGGTGGTATGGGTGAAGGAGCAAATATTACTTCACAGGAATAGGTCACAGACTATCTACTGGCACCTACTGATGCCAATTTTCTGCTTCCTAAACAACATGTTTAATATGGAACAGACTCTTTTCTATTTGACCCCTCAATTTTTGATAAAATATATTTATTTTTTATTTCATTTTATTTTGTCTTCAATTACAAATTTTCTCCCTACCTTTCCTGTTTCCTTACAGACTTAGAAGACAAGGAAAATATAACCCATTATGTATATGAATAAACATGCAAACAACTTTCCACATGAACCATGTTCTAAAAATAGGAAAGAAAGAAAATTAATAGGGAAAATATGCTTGAATCTGCACGTTGATTCCATCGCTTCTTTACCTGGAGGTGGATAGCATTTTCTCATTATAAGTCCTTTGGAATTAAATACATATATACATACTTACATGCATCCATCCATACATACATCTGTATGTATGTGTGTGTAATAGTAATTAAGGTGGGACTTTTTGCTGTTGACCTTTAATGACTCTGGTCTTTGTTTGAATGGGGCAGATAAAGTGAGATGTTTTTGTATTTCTCAGCACTGAGACAATTGGGAGTCATTGATTTGTATCTGATGTGACATTGAGGGTGGGGAACTTTTCCATGACCAGCCTGGGTGAGGCCCTTGGGACCCTGAACAGTATATATAAGCGCAGAGGTTAGCATTCTCTTTAGGAGCTCTGCACCACAGCAGGAGTGGCATGTGACTCTGGGCCAGCAAATTGTAATGAGCTCCCCGGCAGAAGACTCAGATGTTGATAACTACAAATTGTATTTGGTCTGTAATTCAGGGTGCTGGTTTTTTCCCCTGAACTAAGTAAATGATATTAGTATGCTGGATTAAAGTAAGATTGTTAACCCCTTAACGTTGCTTTCCTAAATAAAGCAGATCAAAAGGACCTGGGCTTGCAGCATTCTGTGAGCTGGTTGTTGTTGATTTTACACCCTCACAGCAGCTGCTAGCTGGATTGTTGATACAGCACGTGTATATATATATATATATATATATATATATATATATATATATATATATATATATATATATATATATATATATATGATTTTTGTCTTCCAATGATCTTATATTTGCTTTTTAAAACTTTTTTTGTAATTTTGAGTTCCAAATTCTCACTCTCCCTCCAACCCCTCCTCTACCCATTGAAAAAGCAAGCAATACGATATTCATCATACATGTGAATTAATGGAAAATGTAGCTCCATATTAGCCATACTGAAAAAAAAAACAAGAAGAATAAAGTGAAAAACATCTTTCAAAGTTGATCATTATTACAATACTGTTATTATTGTGTACAATGTTTCCCTATTTCTACTGTCTTCACTTTGTATCAGTTCATGTAAGTCTTTCCAGGTTGTTCTGAAACCACCACCTCAACATTTCTTATAGTATAATAATATTCAATTATTATCATAGATCACAACTTGTTCAGCCATTCTCTAATTGATTGGCATCCCCCTAATTTTCAATTCTTTGCCACACAAAAAGACCTGCTAGAAATATTTTTGTAAGTATCGATCCTTATTCTTTTTCCTTTTCTCTTTGAGATATATAACTCGAAGTGGTATTGTTGAATCAAAGGGTATGCACAGTTTTATAGCCCTTTGGGCATACTTTTAAACTGTTATCCATGTTGGTTTTACCAGTTTACAAATCTATCAAGGTCCATTCATGTCCCTATTTTTCCATATTCTCCCCAGAATTTGTAATTTTCCTGTTCAGACATGTTAACCAATCTGATACATGTGAGGTGGCAACTCAGGTTGCTTTAATTTTCATTTCTCTAATTATTAGTGATTTAGACCATTTTAATGTATTTGTCAATTGCTTTGATTTGTTCTTCTGAAAACTGATTATATCCTTTTACTAGTTATCAATTTTATGAATGGATCTTTTCTTTTTAAATAAATTTGACTCAGTTACCTATTATTTGAGAAAAGAATCCTTTTTCAGAGAAAATATGTTTTTTCCAGTTTCCTGCTTTCCTTCTAATTTTGACTACATTGGTTTGTTTCTGCAAAACCTATTTAATTTTATGTAATCAAAATTATCCATTTTCTTGCTGTGATTTTCTTTATCTCTTATTTGGTCATAAATTCTTCCCTCATCTGCAGAGCTGACAGATATATATATATATATATTTTATATATATATATATATATATATATATTTTTTTTTTTCTATTTGCTCCTATTTTGCTTATGATATCACTATGTAATGGGTGCAAAATACCTACCACTTTTGAGCTTAACTTAGTATATGGTGTGAGATGTTTGTCTATGCCTGATTTCTGTTAAACTGCTTTTCAATTTTCCCAACAGTTTTTTTTCAAATATGGAGTGTTTACCCCCCTAAGCTTAGATCTTTGGTTTTATCCAACATGAGATTACTAAGGACAGTTATTAGTATGTATTTTGCATCAAATCTCTTTCACTGATCCACCACTTTATTTCTTAGCCAGGTTGTTTTTATGATTACTGTTTTATAATATGTTTTGAAATCTGCAATTGCTAGGCTGACTTACTTCATTTTTTTAATTGAGTCTCTTGATTTGCTTGAATTTTTGTTGCTCCAAATGAATTCTGTTATCATTTGCTCTAGCTCTATTAAATAGTTCTTTAGCAATTGGACTATTATGATGATAAATAGGCAAATAAATGTTGGTAGAATTGTCATTTTTATTGTATTGGCTCAGACTACTCATGAACAATTGATATTTGTCCGGTTTTTTTCCATCTGTCTTTATTCATGTGAAGTGTTTTTTAATTGTGTTCACATAGTTCCTTCCTGAGTCTTGGCATGTAGATTACTCAACATTTTATACTGTCTGCATTTTTTTCTGTCTTTTTAGTTATTTTTTAGGTTTTACCTATACAATCATATTGAATACATTGCCACATTGTTCATGTTGTAAAAGAAAAATCAAATCAAAAGGGAAAAACCATGAGGGAAAAGAAAAACAAATGAAAATAATATGCTTTGATCTGCATTCAGACTTCATATTTACTTCTCTCTCTGCGGATAGAATTTTATTTCATGAGTATTGTGGAATTATCTTGGATCAGGGCATTTCTGAGAAGAGCTAAGTCTATCAATGTTGCTCATTGCACAATGTTGCTGATACTATGTACAATATTCTCCTGGTTCTGCTCACGTAAGCTTCAATTCATGTAAGTCTTTCCAGGTTTTTCTGAAATTTGCCTGATCATCATTTCTTATGGAATAGTGGTATTCCATTACATTCATATACCACAACTTGTTCAGTCATTCCCTAATTGATGGGCATCCCATCAATTTTAAATTCTTTGCCACCACAAAAAGCTACTACAAATATTTTTTTTTTTTACAGATGAGTCTTTTCCTCTTCTTTATGATCTCTTTGGGATACAGACCTAGTAGTGCTATTCCTGAATCAAAGGGTATTCATAGTTTGATAGCCTTTTGGGCATAGTTTCAAATTGCTCTCCAGAATGGTTGAATCAGTTCATAACTCCACCAACAATGCACTGGTGTTCAAATTTTTCCACATCTTCTTTACCATTTATCATTTTCCTTTTCTGTAATATTATCTAATAAGATAGGTGACAGGTAGCATTTCAGAGTTGTTTGAATATGCATTTTTCAAATCAATAGTGATTTAGAGCATTTTTTATAGGACTATAAATAGCTTTAACTTCTTCATCTGAAAACAGAGTGTTCATATCCATTGACTATTTATTAGTTGGGGAATGGCTTTATTCTTGTAATTAAATTGATTTTATCTTTAGATGTCTCTAGTTCTGAAAAGGGTAATTGTAGGTCATCCACTAGAATAAATTTACTGCCCTTCCTCCCCTTTTAAAAAATACTTTTAGTTTTGAACATCCATTTAGAAAAAGATTTCAATATTTTGAGTTAAACATTTTCTCCTCATCTCTACCCCAAGATGGCATGTATTCTGATTGCCCCTTTCCCCAGTCTGCCCACCCTTCTATCACCCCACTCCTCCCCACCTTATCCCCTTTCCCCTTCCTTTCTTGTAGGGCAAGATAGATTTGTATACCCCATTGCCTTCATATCTTATTTCCCAGTTGAAATTAAAAACAATTTTTTAACATTTGTTTTTAGAGCTCTGAGTTCCAAATTCTGTCCCTTCTTCCCTCCCCACCAAGTCTCCTTGAGAAGGCAAGCAATTCAACATAGGTTATAAATGTATCATGCAAAACACTTCCATAATAGTCATGTTGTGAAAGACTAACTTTTTAATTGTGTTCACATAGTTCCTCCCTGAGTCTTGGCAGGTAGATTCCTCAATATTTTACACTGTCTGCATTTATGTTTTTTTTCTCACCATCCTATATGACCCCCTTTTATTCACTTTTCTTGTTTGACTCTGTCCCTTTACCAAAAGGTTTTCTTTTGACAATCTGCCCACCCTTCTATCATCCCCCTCCCCCCTTACTCCCTTCTCCCCTACTTTCCTGTAGGGTAAGATACCAAATTGAATGTATATGTTATTCCCTCCTTAAACCAAATCCAATGAGAGCAAGGTTCACTCATTCCCTTTCACTTATCCCCTCTTCCCTTCCATTATAACAGCTGTTTCTAGCTACTTTTATGTGAGATAATTTACTTTATTATATCTCTCTTTTTCTCTTTCTCCCAATATATCCCTCTCTCACCCCTCAATTTTATTTTTTAGATATCATCCCTTCATGTTCAACTCATCCTGTGCCATTTGTCCATATATATATATATATGTATGTGTATGTATATGTATATTCTCTTCAACTACCCTAATACTGAGAAAGGACTCATAAGTTACAAAGATCATCTTTCCATGTAGGAATGTAAACAGTTTAACTTTAGTAAGCCCCTTATGATTTCTCTTTTCTGTTTACCTTTTCATGCTTCTCTTGATTCTTGTATTTGAAAGTCAAATTTTCTATTCAACTCTGGTCTTTTCATCAAGAATACTTGAAAGTCCTCTATTTCATTGAAAATCCATATTTTTCTCTGAAGTGTTATACTCAGTTTTTCTGGGTAGGTGCTTCTTGGTTTTAATCCCATCTCCTCTGACCTCTGGAATATCATATTCCAAGCCCTTCAATCCCTTAATGTAGAAGCTGCCAGATCTTGTATTATCCTGATTGTGTTTCCACAATACTCGATTTGTGTCTTTCTGACTGCTTGTAACATTTTCTCCTTGACCTGGGAACTCTACAATTTGGTGAAAATATTCCTAGGAGTTTTCTTTTGGGGATCTTTTTCAAGAGGCAATCAGTGGATTCTTTCAATTTCTATTTTACCCTCTGGTTCTAGAATACCAGGGCAATTTCCCTTAATAATTTCTTGGAATATGATGCCTAGGCTCTTTTTTGATCATTACTTTTAGGTAGTCCAATAATTTTTAAATTGTCTCTCCTGGATCTATTTTCCAGGTCAGTGGTTTTTCCAATGAGATATTTCTGTCTTCCATTTTTCATTCTTTTGGTTATGTATTATAATTTCTTGATTTCTCATAAAGTCACTAGCTTCCATTTGCTCCATTCTAATTTTTAAGGCAGTATTTTCTTCAGCGAACTTTTGGACCTCCTTTTACATTTGGCCAATTCTGCTTGTTAAAGCATGCTTCTCTTCATCTGCTTTTTGGACCTCTTGCTATTTGAGTTAGTCTGTTGTTAAGGTGTTATTTTATTAGTATTTTGGGGGTCTCCTTTAGCAAGTCATTGACTTCTTTTTCATGGTTTTCTTGCATCACTCTCATTTCTCTTTCCAATTTTTCCTCTACTTCTCTTATTTGCTTTTCCAAATCCTTTTTGAGCTCTTCCATGGCCTGAGACCAATTCCTATTTTTCTTGGAGGCTTTTGATGTAGGATCTTTGATTTTGCTGGCTTCTTCTGGCTGTATATTTTGATGTTCTTTGTCACCAAAGTAAGATTCTATAATCTGAGTCCTTTTGCACTGTCTGCTCATTTCCCTAGCCAATTACTTGATTTTTCAGCTCTTTGTCTGAGTATGACTGCTTTCATAGTGGAGAGTTCTCTGTCTCAAGCTGGGTTTGCATTGCTCTTTGCAGAGCTACTTCCATTCTGCAGTGTTATGATGCTCCTCTTATACCTTTGCTGTGCCTGGCCTGCGCTCTGGTCTGTGAGTGCAAGCACTCCTTTCTGCCCTTTAGCTACCAGGTGGACTTCATCTCCACAGCCACCACAGGCTCTCTCACCCTAGTGTTCCTCCTCCTCCCACGACGACCAGCCTAGACTACAACTCAAATCCAAACAGGGCAAAGCAAGTGATTGCTGCCTCAGCACCAGCAAAAAGATCCCTGTACTCCCATTTTGATCAGCTACCCAATTCCCCCCCCCCCAATGTCTGTGGGCCTGGAGCTCTGGAAGCAGCTGTCACTGCTGCTGCTGCCACTAAAGCCACAGACACATCTGCCACCCTGGGACTGAGGCTCAACCACACCTCTCTCTTACCGAAGTCCAACAGTTTCCCACTGACCTGCTAAGTTTTCTTTCATGTCTTTTGGCTAAGAAGTCCGGAAACTGACACAGCTACTGGTGATTCAGTGCCCTGAGACCTGCTCCACTCACCTGGTCTATCCTGGCTTGGCCCAGGCTGCATTGTGCTCCATGCCCTGCATAGTGCAATGGACCCTTCCCAGCCACCCTCTAGGCTGTCTTGATCTGGAGACTTGTTTCACTCTGTCATTTTGTGGGTTTTGTAGCTCTAGAATTTATTTAGAGTCATTTTCACAGGCGTCTGGAATGATTTGGG
The DNA here is from genome assembly GCF_011100635.1 of Trichosurus vulpecula. Lineage (NCBI taxonomy): Eukaryota > Metazoa > Chordata > Mammalia > Diprotodontia > Phalangeridae > Trichosurus > Trichosurus vulpecula. Next base: position 329,097,184 of record NC_050573.1, on the reverse strand, counting down.
GATAGGCTTAAGCAAGTGCCTGTTTTCACACCACCATCTTGGCTCTGCCTCTCTGAAATCCTGTCTTTCCTCCTAAAATACGTCTATATTTACCTTTAAAATGTATGATACCATGCTATTTCGTGCATATATATTTTAGTGATGATATTATTTTGTTGTCTCTCTTATTAGTTTGTAAAATATAGTTTCCTTGATTATCCCTTTTATTTTGCAAGGAATGGAGGTTGGGATTGGTGGATAGAAAGAAGTGTTGGTTGAGAATTTTTTCAAATTGAATATCCCTGATTGCAAAAGCATCTCATGGTTTTTCTTCAAATAAAAAATCCTGAATTCTACCAATACCTACATTGAATAATAATAAGCCAGGTAGTCCATGCTGTTTCCTCTCTGAATTCTCAAAACAATAGAGGTTTATATCAAAAATTAAATTAATTTGCATTTGTTAAGCACCTAGTACATGTTAGCAGCTATCCTTTACTCTGAGAATATGCAGAGAAAAGTCAAATGAATGTATAAGTAACCTCAAGGAGTTATATCCCATTGGTATTGATGCCACATGTTTATAATGTTAAATATAATAGATGTACAGAATAAATCAAAGACTATTGGGTAGGAACATTATTTTCTATGGGGTCCAAAAAAAAAGACTTCATGATGAAGCTGACATTTGAGCTATATCTCAAAGAAATTTTCAGATTCTGAGAGACAAAGATAAAGTGAAATTTATTCCAGCATGGAGTTGGCCAAGACAAAAGCACAAAGATATGTTAAGTAGGACTGTGTGTGAGAAACAGTAAGAAGGTCCATTTGCCTGGAATGTAAAGTGAATAAGGGAGAGCAAGACATATCACAGCTAGAAAGAAAAGTTGAGGCCAAGTTGTAAAGACTTCAAATATCAAACAGATAAGTCTGCATTTGATGTCATATGTGCTAGGTAGTCACTATAGTATTTTACTGTTCAGTGATCTGATCAGACACATGTGACCAGTAATTTAGGAAAATTTGTTTCACAGAAGTGTGGAGGATGGATTGGAGTGGGAAGTGATTTGAAACAAAAAGACAAAATATGAGGTTATTACAGTATCTACAAAAGAGGTTAATGAAGGTCAGAACTACTGTGGTTGCTTTTTGAGGGGAGAGAAGGGAATCATACCAGATATATCCTGAAGGAAGCAGAAACAACATAAATATGGTATCTGATTAAACATTTGGAGTGAATGGGAGCAAGGAATTAACTATAAAACTGAAGTTAGAAACTTCAGTGCATGGAAGGATGGTGATGCTATAAATAGAAATATGGAAGTTTGGAAGAAAGGTGAATTTCAGAGTAAATAAAATGAGTTTTTTCAAGGGGTCATGTTGAGTGAGAGGTGTCTATGAGACATCCAGACCAAACTGAATAATGGGAAATTCAAGATAAGTGGCTAGACTTCTTGAGAGAGGCAAGAGCTAGGTATAAAAATCTGGAATCATTTCATTAGAGATTATAATTAAACTTATTTCAACTAAGAAAGTCATCAAGTGAGAAGGCATATACACTGAAGCAAGGTCAGTTCAAGACAGGGTCTTGAGGAATACTCCCAGTTTAGGGATGGAAGATATGGTAGTCAAGGAGACTGGGGAGGTAATTCAATCAAAAAGGTGGGAAAAGAACATTATTATCACAAAAGCCCAGAGAGGAGAAATTATCTAGAAAGAAAGTGATAAACAGTATCAAATGCTGAAAGAGAAGTTCAAAAGGATTGAGATGGACTATTTTGGAGACAAGAATTTCATTTGATCAGAAGCTAAATATCCCAGATATCACAGGGCTGAGAAGTGAGTAAGAGGAGAGGAACTTATGTTACAATTTTAACTCTGCTTCCCACCTACCATCTTCTGAAACATCTTATTTGTTTCCCTTAGGGAAGAGGAATGTTTACAGGTTTGCAGTTATGTAAAGGATATTTATATTATAGGTATAACTTCAAAACATGCTAGATTTTCACACCAACTTATTCCAGCTTAGGCTTTCTAAAATTGTTTATTATCACAGTTTTATTCATAGTCCTTTCCAATTATAGTAATATATTAATTAAAGTAATATATAACTATTCTAATTACATATAATTAATAATGGATAATATATTAATATATGATATATACTAGTATATAATTATACTAATATATAACATACTAATTATATACTAAGTATATGACACTTAGGACCAAATGAGTAAGTATACAACTAGGCAACCAATTCCATTGTTGCAATTAATTTTTTCTTCCATTCTCTTATTTCTATAATTATTCATTTATATACACTCCTTTATCTTTCCTCTATTGTTCTCTAAATCTTTTTTGATAATACAAACCTTGTAATAACTCACCCATTTAAACTTCAGTAACATGTTATAAATATCATGCAGTTGGTACTTCTAAATTCATATTGATTGTTTTTATTACATATACATTGATTCCCCAACTTTATTATAAGCTCCTTAAGCCTATGGATGATCCATGTTCTCTTGAATATCACATTCAATTTTTCCTCATACATCCTGAGAGTATGTTAGATACATAATATTTTGGTCAGTTGGATAGTTTATTTCTGTGGGATTTTTAATTTTATTTTTCAAAACATTATTTTTCACCTTCTTTTTGGTATCTATTATATCTAGATAGTAAATTGAAATGATGTGTTGATATACCCTAGTATTTCTATATCACTTTTATCTTGCTTTTGAATAACATTCTTACTCTGATTAACAATATTTGAATAAATTCAGTCTATGTGATTTAATTAGCTCTTAGATTCTGTCTGTGCCTTACTCCAAACTCCAAGACTTCTTCAACTTTGTGCCTGGCTGTCACTTCATTCTATACCAGAGATCGACCATTACCTAATGTTGCGGTGCTATCTACATCTCTACATCCATACTTTACAGTAAATGTCACACAAATGATTATGTGGATAGCCAATAATAGTGTGTACTATTTTGTTGTTATTCTTCAAGGCCATTTTCCCACTTATTTCAAATATTTCACACTTTAGAGAAGTGTTGTTACCTGGAGAAAAGGCGACTTAAGTTATGGTAATACAAAACTGAAACTAACATTGAGTTGTGTATGTTTCTTTGTCAACAATGTCAGTAAAACCCATTGCACCTGGAAGTGGGTTAGAGCTTAAGGAAACACAGTAATGAAGGAGGAAATCAATCAGTACGAAGCATCAGAAAATCACAAAACAAATCAGATAAACAGCTAACCATGTAATTTAGAAGCCATAAAATCTAGAAAATGTTTGGGCAGAGTCTTTTTAGGCTGATGGGGGAGTGGGAAGTGCTACACTACCACAGGAAATGGGGAACAATATAGAAAAAAGTAATGCCCTTCATATGTTAAATTTTTCACTGCCATCGCTTCAGGTAAAAAATTCAAGTCTGTCTTACTGATGAATGACATAATCCAATAATCAGATTATACATGAAGAAACATTTTGGCTACAGTACTTTTGAAGGACACAGTTTAGATGATTAAATAATGAAGTGCTACATATTTTTATGGAATTATTCAATTAAAGAGATAGGAAGTACAGTTGTGATTTCATTGATATATAGAATTTCTGAGTGAGAAAATGCCCTCTTCTAACTTTAATAATTAAAATTTTGGATTTTATAATAAAGGATGTTTGAATTAATGCTAATTTATATATATTTTTTAAATCATGGTATTTTATTGCTCACTTCAATACAAATTTACAGTGTGCTATGGCTCTTGAAAAAGTTATTATAATTTTTGATTGAACAAATCTAAATACAGTGACTACAGCAGAAAGAGACATACATGTGCATAGAGTATATGGACTTTACCAGCACACCCTAAGTAATCAGTCTCATTGTCTCTTTTTCTTCCTTTTGGTCTCCCATGAAATCTAGATTAAAAGACTACTAATGATTATATATTGATCATAAGTGTGATGATAGAAAGAATGATTTCACTGTGATTTGCAATTGTCAGGTTATACTTATGCATAATTGGCTTCCCATTGTTTAAAGCAACTTGCCCTTTTCTACGTTTGTGTTACTTTAGATATTCACCTTAACAAATCAACTGCTCACAAGCCCCAGCTGAATGTCCACCTAGCTTTTGAAGTGTTGCTAATGGTTCCATACCATTCCTACACTATGTTTTTCTATTTGAATTGGGAATCAGAAGAACTAGAGGAGCTGACTGCCATAATATTACTGAGCAATTCATACCAATACTAGGTTACATCAAGGAATTTGAGAAAGGAGCTAGGAATTGGGCTAGTATGCTAGATATGCTCACCAGAGTGAGCGTGTGTTGGGGGGAGGTACATATGATGAATTGGGTTTAAACTCCATGTGTGACAAAACAATCTATTTCTTGCCACTGGATGAGATCATGCACTGTTCAAAGAAGTACCTTACTTTGCAATAGATATTAATTTGTGCATTATTTAGAATTAATAATTTCTGCTATGGCAGGGACCAAAATTGGCTAATTTATTCATAGTTCAACAGTTAACTTTGCCTTGCAGATATGTTCAGTAAACAGTTTAGATGCTCACATTCAATCCCTTTTGTGATCACCACAAACTGAAAAACAGGTGAAATCACCTATTTTGATAGGGGGTTAGTAGCTAGCATTATTGTCGCATTAAGGAAAATAATATAATGTTATTATATATCTGAAGAACTTAAGTATAACAAGTAAACAAATTTCTAGCAAGTAGTAACATAGCAATGATCATCTCAACATTTACAAAGTACTTTTTAATTATGTGTGAAGGAAAAGTTTTGTCATAATTTTACAGAAAAGTAAACTGAGGCTAGTATTGGTAGATTTACATAAATTATTAAGAGGCAGGGCTTTGACCCCAACCCAGTTCTTCTCTCTTGAAATCTAGTTTTTGGTTTTTGAGGGATTTTTGTTTGTCTTTTCTTTATTATAGCATTCTGCCACTTCTTTGTTAGTTACATTTTAGAGCTGTTATTCTACTCTTAACAGGATAGACAAGCATGCCTTTGGAACATGAGCCAGAAGAAAGCCTCTAGGATGTTAAATCTATGGAAAGTCATAACTTACAGAAAGACTTATCCAAGGATTAAACAAACCAAGAATGTCTGGATGACTTTTGAGCTACATTATTAGAGGGCATACCAACAACACTGAAATCATGGATCCATTGAAATATTGTACCAAAATGATTGATCCACATTAAGTAAACCTCCCTACAGAAGGCACAATAAATACATGAAATGCACACATACACAAACACACACACACACATATACACACATGAATAAAATAAGCAGGAAATTCAGTGAACATCTTTCCTTTTCTTCAGTGTAATAAAAATTAGTTGGAATATAATTTAGCAGAAAATTACTTCATGTGATTCTCTATACTCATTGAGCTAAGGACCTGCTGAGAGATTCTTAGGCAGTTATAATGAATGCTATCGTTTGTGGCACAACATGCATTAAATATTTTATGACATTCCTGAGTATTTGTTCATAACATCTAAGACTATCAGTCCTTAAACTCTGAATAACAGCTTTCCTAACTTATACTCTGTGGGACCTTGATTGGTCTAATCATTTTTCTCTTTGTCTTTGACCAAAATGATGGCTATATTAACCAGACCTCCTGTTCTCAGATAACATCCTTACAACTAGGTTTATTTTCAGGCAATGTGTGTAGCTGCTCAGCCATCTGCCACATAATGCTATGTCAACTTGGACTACTGTGTAAATGGTGTGTGCTATCTTCTATGTGTTTTTTCTACTGTTTGTTTAATTATTCTATGGCAAAATGGATAAACTAACATAAAAATGGCATACCCTATAACTTATTCTCATATAATGTAATGTATCAGAACTATGTAATTTACCAAATGACTAAATACGGTTTAATGCCTAATTCATCAAAAAGTAGAAAAAATATGTTATTTTATTTTAGAAGTTAGCAACTGGATGCAAACCTTAGTGAATTAGTGCTTTTTTGTTGTTATAATTTCTTTAGTTATTCATAATGTTTAAACCATTTTATATTTGGGAAATTCACCAATGTACACTTCTACTTCTGAATAAATCATGGCTTTATTGCTTATTGATATTCTTGATCCCTATGTAATTTAAATAATTTATTGGCCTTATCATTGCCTCAATTACATATATTATATATAGATGTCATAGATATAGATATATGTGTATGTAGTCGAATTGTGCTCTACCAATCTTCCAATCTTATACGTAACATGGTGGCCAGTGGTGGATTTTAAATCAAAACAATTCTCCTTAGGGAAAACATGAGCCAGAAATATAGAAAGTGTAGAGAAAGAAGTTGGAAAATAATTACCCTGGTAGAAAAATTAGCAAACACCTGGTCCAGATGGTTTCACAGCTGAATACTTTCATACTTTCCAAGAACAAATAATCCTTGTGTTGCAATAATTATTTAAAAATATAGAGAAAGCCAAACCATTTCCCATGCATGCCATTTGATTTGCCATCTCTGCCCATGAAAGCCTGGGCCCAAAATACATTTTTCCTCCACTTTCTGAAATTCCTAGCTTCTTTCCTCTTTTTTCAAATAATATATTATTTTCCCAATTACATTTTAAAAACAAATTTTAACATTGACAGTTTTTTTAATTCTAAATTCTTTCTCCCCCTTCTTATTCCTCCTGGAGATGGTAAGCAATTTGATACAGGTTATATATGTGTAATTATGCAAAATTTGTTTCCATATTAGTCATGTTATGAAAGAAAGCAGAGACTCAAAGGGAGAAAAACTTTAAAAAATAAAGAAAGTGAGAAATACTATGTTTCAAGCTACATTCAGACTCAATCAACTCTTCCTCTGGATGTGGATAGTGTTTTTCATCATCAGTCTTTTGGACTTTTCTCAGATTGCTAAGAACAGATAAATCATTCACAGCTGATCATCATTCAATATTTCTATTACTGCATACAATTTTCTCCTGGTTCTGCTCACTTCACTTCCCATCAGTTTATGTAAGTCTTTCCAGGTTTTTTAAATCATCCTGCTTGTCATTTTTTATAGCACAATAGTGTCCATTACAAACATAAAAGACAACTCTTTCAGCCATTTTCCAATTAATGGGTGTCCCTCAATTTGTAGTTCCTTGCTGCCACAAAGAGAGCTACTATGAATATTTTTGTACAAATATGTCTTTTCTACCTCCCCCCCACCCTTTTATTTCTTTGGGATATAGATCTAGTAGTGGTATTGTTGGATGAAGGGGTATGCAATGTTTTATATATCTCTGGGCATCATAGTTCCAAATTTCTCTACAGAATGGTTGACATATTTCACAACTCCATGAACAGAACATTAACATCCCAATTTTCCCACAGCCCTTTGATCAATTATCATTTTTCTTCTCTTTCACATTAGGCAATCTGATAGGTGTGAGGTGGTACCTGAGAATTCTTTTAATTTGCTATTCTCTAATCAAATGATTTAGTACTTTTTTGTATGACATAGATATCTTTGATGTCTTCATCTGAAAACTACCTTCAACTACCTTTTGACCATTTATCAGTTGGGAAATGATATATATTCTTGTTAATTTGACCCATTTCTCTATATATTTGAAAAATGAGGTCTTTTTCAGAAATACTGGCTATAATAAATCCCCAGCTCTCTTCTTTCCTTCTAATCTTGGCTTTACTGGTTTTGTTTGTACAAAATCTTTTAAACTTAATACAATCAAAATTATCCATTTTACATATTATAATGCTCTCTATCTCATGTTTTGTTATATATTCTTCATTCAATCATAGATCTGGACAGGTACACTATTCACTGATCCCTTATTTTCTTTCTGGTGTCACCCTTTATGTCTGAATTATGCACCCATTTTGGCTTTATCTTGGTATACAATGTAAGATGTTTTTCTTTTCCAAGTTTCTTCCATAATGTTTTCCAGTTTTCCCAGCATTCTTTGTCATATAGTGATTTTTTTGCCCAAAAGTTTAAATTTGGGGGTTTGTCAAACACTTTGCTATTATGTTTATTTACTATTATGTATTGTTTACCTAACCTATCCCACAGATCCACCATTTTGTTTTTTACCTATAATTAGATAATTTTATTTTTCCCTGATTTATAATACAGTTTGAGATCTGGTACTGCTTGCCCACCTTTTTTTCACATTTTTCCCATTAATTCCCTCGTTATTCTTGACCTTTTGTTCTTCTGTGAATTTTGTTATTATTTTTCTAAAATACCTTTTTGGTATTTTGATTGGCATGGCACTGTATAGGTAAACTGATTTAGGTAGAATTGTCATTTTTTAATTATATTGGCTCAGCCTATCCATGAGCAATTGCTATTTTTTCAGTTGTTTAGATATGATTTTGTTTGTGTGACAAGCATTTCATATTTATATCCACATTGTTCCTGGATTTGTCTTGGCAGGTAAAATCCCAAGTATTTCATTTGGCCACATTTATTTTATATTATTTTCAATTTTTCCCCAATTACAAATTTCTTAGCATTCATTTTTACAAGATACGTTCCAAGTTTTTCTCACTCCTGTCCTGCCCTCCCCTCCTCTGAAAATTATAGGCAGTTTGATATAGTTTACATATGTGCTGTCATGTAAAACATATTTCCATATTCTTCATGGCTGTAGAAAAAGAAATAAATCAAAAGAAATTTAAAACATGAGAAAGAATAAAGTGAAAGAAAATTGTTTGGATCTGTATTCTGAGTCCATCAGTTCTTTTCTTTTGTGAGTCCTTTCTACTTGTCTTGAGTGGCTGTGTTTCTGAGAAGACCTGAGACATTCATAGTTTCTCATCACACAATGTTGCTGATATTGTGTACAGTATTTTCCTGGCTTTGCTCATTTTTCTTTACATCAATTCGTACAAATCTTTCCAGGTTTTCCTGAAATCTGCCTGTTCATTATTTCTTATTGCACAATGGTATTCCATCATATTAATATGCCACAACGTGTTCATCCATTCCCCAGTTGATGGACTTCCCCCTCAAATTCCAATATTTTGCCACTACAAAACACCTGCTATAAATATTTTTGCACCTGAAGGTGCTTTCCACCTTTTTATGATCTCTTTGAGTTACAGACCTAGTAGCAGTATTGCTAGGTCAAAGTGTATGCATGATTTGGTTGCCCTTTGGGCATAATTACAAAGTGATTTCCAGAATGGTTGTATAATTTCTCCCCTCCACCAGCAGTGCTTGAGCATCCCAATTTTCCCACATATTGTCTAACATTTATCATTTTCCTTTTTTGTCATATTAGACAATCTGATAGGTGTGACCTGGGATCTCAGAGTTGTTTTAATTTGCATTTCTCTAATTGAAATTGGTTTAGAGCATTTCTTCATATGCCTGTAGATAGCTTTGATTTCTTCTTAAAACTGCCCATTCATAACCTTTGACTATTAATCAATTGAGGAATGGCTTGTATTCTTATAAATTTGACTCAGTTCTCTGTATAGTTAAGCGATGAGGCTTTTATCAGAGATAACTTGTTGTAAAGATTGTTTCCCAGCTTTCTGCCTCCTTTCTAATCTTGGTTGCATTGGTTTTGGTGGTACAAAAGCTTTTCAATTTAATATGACCAAAATTATCAATTTTACATTTTGTAATTTTCTTTATCTCTTGTATGGTCAGGAATTCCTCTCTCCATAGACTTGACAGGTAGAATATTCCTTGTTCTACTAATTTGTTTATGGTGTCACTCTTTATGTCTAAACAAGGCACTCATTTTGACCTTATCTTGTTAAATGGTGTGAGATGTTAGTCTATACCTAGTTTTTGTCCTGTTGTTTTCCAGTTTTCGCAGCAATTTTTGCAAATAGTGAGGTGTCTCCCAAAAGCTGAGATCTTTGGGTTTCTCAAACAGAAGGTACTGTGGTCATTGACCACTGTGTCCTGTGCACCTAATCTATTCCTCTATTTCTTAAGCTGTACCAGATAATTTTGCCAGTTGCTGCTATATAACATAATGTAATGTAATGTAATGAAATGCAATGTACTATAATGTAATGTAATGCAATGCAATGCAATACAATACAATACAATACAATACAATACAATAGAAAAAATTGCCTCTAATAATTTCTTTAATTTTCTCTTCATTAGTGATGAATTCGTGTTTTTTATTTTCATTACTGGAAATTTGGTTTTATTTTTTTAATAAAAATAACAATGGTTTATCTGTCTTTTTGTTTATTTTTTTACATAAACCCCTAGTTTATTTATTACTTCAATGGTTTTCTTACTTTCAATTTTATTAATATTACTTTTATTTTTCAGGATATTCAATTCAGTGTTTAAATGGGGATTTCCTAGGTTCTTTCAAAGCTCTGGTCAAATACCACTTCACATCAAAAGCTTATGCTAATTTTCCCCATTGCTAGTTGCTTATACAGGAAATAATTTTGTATGTTCTATATGTTAATCTATTTTTAAATTGTAATTTTCTTCCATGTTGTTTTCTCTTAATCAGATGTAATCAATTTTATGTAAGATCCATCACATGTAAGCTCCTTGAAGGCAGGTGTACTTTGTTCTTGTCATTGTATTCATAGAACCAAGAATAGTTGAAATAATGAGCAGCTCTTTTTATATTAATGATTTACAATAGTCCTAATGAGGTGTTTCTTCCATAAAGTATTTACTGTTAATAGAATGTAAGTGCCCTAGCTGCAGGGGCTCTTTCTTTTTCTTTTTTCCCCCTTTATTTTGTTTCTCAAGAAACTAAGACAGTGCCTTGCACATAATTGGTACTCAGAAATAGGTGTTGAATTGGATTGAGTTCTAATTGCTTTAGACTATACATGTTTCTCCTTTCTTAAAATTCCTATTGCACATATTATATAGGGAATCCGTGGGCAATCCTTTATTCATTCAAGACACACTAAACTTAAATTAAGAGTCCTCTAGTTGTTTCGTGTATATTTATTTTGTTTCTTCAAATAGACATTGGCTGCTTTGTTGTATTTCCTTGTAGCTCCAATATTGTTGAACACACTTATTAGGAGATACATAAATAATTGTTCACAGATTAATTGCTAGAGCAGAATGTCTAAACTGATATGTTCCTCTTTTATTCCTTGCACAACCAGGTTTTTGTAACTGTGAATTATCATAGGCCCCTCTTAAATAAAATATCACTCATAGAACTGCCTTTCTCTCTATGATTTCTCCATTTTTCTTGATGCCTTATATTTGTATCATTTCTTCCCTTCCCCACTATCTGCTCCCAATTACTGTATTCTACTTTCCCAGTATTGAGAGGAGATTAATGCCTTGATAATAAAAGCACTAGTATTTAGACATTAGTAGATGAACTATTCACTTATAAATGGCTTAATTTCTTAGATCTTCAATAATCTGGGATACTACGTACTTCAGTGCTTTCATGTTAATAAGACTAATTTCTCTAGCTCTTATGTGTTTACTCTCCAATATATTATTGTTTTAAAAATTAGACATGTTATAAAGACTATTAAGTACATCCAACTCTTACTTGCTTAGGTGAAGACTATTTGAAACTCTTGCCCTTAATTCAGACACTTTATGAATGAAGACACTGTAAATACTTTTTTCTTTTCATATTTTGCAACATTTTAGAAAATGGTATAAGATCATAGAAGGTAGGCCTTTATTTTGTACAATTTTGCTTTTCTTGGAGTCTTTTTCCAACTACCTTGAACATAGAAATTAATTAACTAATTTTCTGGCCATTATTGACCAAATTATGGTAGAGAATGCCTTATTTTCTATGCCAATGACCAGCACATTTCTTTATTAATTTTTTGATACTTTAAAAAAGTACTATTTTAAAAATAAGAAAAATAAGCAGCTAATCTTACTTCACATTATCTGATATCTGATTTTATGTTTCCTTTACTAAAGTAAGCATGGAGCACCCTCAAAGAAATTGTTAGTTTGTTGTCATCTGTCCACTTAGCCTTTCCAGGATTGTTAGAAGTCAGTCAGTCATGGAAATATCTGTTCCTCTTAAATGTAATAACACTGGCAAAATCTGTATAATTTGTTCTGCTATACCATAGCCCATTGGGCTGGAGTATGTAAAACATAATCAATTGAATAAGTTTCATTACCTCAGTATTTTAAGGGTCAGTGATTTTAGTTTTTTTTTTCCCTTTTCTTTTGTTTATTATTAAATTTATTTATTATCCGTTTTCAACATTCACTTCCACAAGATTTTGCATTCCAAATTTTCTCCCTATCTCTCCTCTCTCCCCACCCTAGGACAGCCTGCATTCTGATTACCCCTTCCTCCAATCTGCCCTCTTTTCTATCCCTACCCCCTTTGTCTTATCCCCTTGCCTTCTATTTTCCTTTAGGGGATGATAGATTTCTATACCCCATAGCCTATATATCTTATTTCCCAGTTACATGTAGATACAATTTAAATATTCATTTTTAAAGCTTTGAGTTCCATATTCTCTCCCTTCCTCCCTCCCCACCCACCCTCATTAAGAAAGCAAGCAATTTGATATAGATTATACATGTGTAGTCAAGCAAAAGACTTACATAACAGTCATGTTGTGAAAGACTAACTATATTTCCCTCTATCTTGTCCTGCCCTCCATTTATTCTATTATCTCCTGTGACCTATCCCTTGATAAAAGTGTTTGCTTCTACCCTCTCCTCTAATTTGCAATCCCTTCTGTTATCCCTGTCACTCATCTCCTTCCCCCTTGCTTTCCTGTAGGGTAAGATAGATTTCCATACCCAAGTGCATGTGTAGCTATTCCCTCCTTAAGCCAAGTCCTATGAGATAAGGCTCACTAATTCCCTCTCACCTACCCCCTCTATTCCTCCATTGTAAAATCTGTTCCTTGTCTCTTTTATGTGAGATGATTTACTACATTATACCTCTCCCTTTCTCTTTCTCCAAGTATATTCCTCTCAACAATTAACTTTATTTTTAGATATCATCCCTTCATATTCAGCTCACCTTGTGCCCCTTGTCTATATATATTACACACACACACACACACACACACACACACACACACACACACACATGCACACATACATTACCTCCAACTACTCTACTAATACTGAGATACTGAGAAAGGTCTAATACAAATATCATTTTTCCATGTAGGAATGTAAATGGTTCAACTTTAGTTAAATCCCATATGGTTTTTATTTCCTGTTTACTTTTTCATGCTTTTCTTGATTCTTTGAAAGTTATTTTTCTGTTCAGCTCTGGTCTTTTCAGCAAGAATGCTTGGAAGTCCTCTAATTCACTGAATGTCTATTTTTCCTCCTTAAGCATTATACTCAGTTTTACTGGGTAGGTGATTCTTGGTTTTATCCTTTGACCTCCAGAATATCATACTCCACGCCCTCTGATCCCTTAGTGTAGAAGCTTCTAATCTTGTATTATCCTAATTATGTTTCCATAATACTCAAATTGTTTCTTTTTGGCTGCTTGTGATATTTTCTCCTTGACCTGGGAACTCTGGAAATTGTCTACAATACTCCTAGGAGTTTAAAAGAAAACCTCCTTGTCCATTTTGCCAATTCTGCTTTTCAAGGCATTTTTCTCCTCATTGGCTTTTTGGAACTCATTTGCCCTTTGGGTTGTTAATCTAATTTTAAAGGTGTTATTTTATTCAGCATTTTTTGGGTCTCCTTTAGCAAGCTGTTAATTCATTTTACATGATTTTCTTGCATTACTCTCATTTCTCTCCCAATTTTTCCTCTACTTCTCTTACTTGACTCTCAAAATCCTTTTTAAGCTCCTCCATGGACTGCAATCGATTCCTTTTTTTCTTGGATGCTTTGGATGCAGGAGCTTTGACTTTGTTGTCTTCTTCTGGTTGTATGTTTTGATCTTCCTTGTCACCAAGGACATAAGTAAAAACCCTTTTCACCAAGAAAGTAAGATTCTACAGTTGGATTTTTCCACTGTTTGTTAATTTTCCCAGCCAATTACATGACTTTTGAGCTTTTTGTTAAGTGGAGGGTGCACTGCCCCCAAGCTTCAGGGGTTTGATGTAACTGTTTTCAGAAAAATTTCTAGGCACCTGTAAATTTTCATTTCTTCTAAAGTGGTATGATCAAAGGAGAGCTGTTTACTCCTCTCCTGGCCTGTGCTATGGTGTGTGAGTGACCAGAAGCACTCTTTACTGCCTTGGAACTGTGAGGAGGATTCTATTTCCATTGCCGCCACGAGCTCCACCAGATCAGCCACTTGATTCCTCCCCTGTCTGTAGGCCTAGAGCCCCATAAGCAGCTGCCACAGTGGCAATGGCTGCCACCACGCTGGGGCTAGGGCTGGGGCCAAACCATGCTCCTCACTCACCCAGGTGAGAGACCTTTCCCATTGAACTTTGAAGCTGTCTTTGGGGTTTGTGAGTTGAGAAGTCTGGAAACCCCTGTAGCTGTCAGTGATTCAGTCCCCTAAGACCTGTTCCAGCCCTGTCTGTGCTGATGCAATCCATTTTGGAATGTGCTCCTCTCCCAGCCCTACATGATATACCCTTCCTGTCTACCTTCCAGAATGTCTTGAAGTAGAAATTTGCCACAGTCTGTCATTTTTGTGGCTTCTGCTGCTCTAGAATTTGTTTATAGTCATTTTTTGCAGGTATTTTCAGGGATTTGTCAGGGAGCTCAAACAGGTTGATGATTCTACTCCTCCATCTTGGCTCTGGCCTCCGGGTCAGTAGTTTTATCCAGGGCAATACACCCTCCATTCATGTAGCTCACATTCCTGCTCTGTCTTAAAAGACAGTTTAGTGAACTGCTGTTGTTTAAAAAGAAAATCATCACCCAGTCAGCGCCCAACTCTTTTGCAATGAACCTCTTAAGACTTAGCTAAGCTACTCCTTGGACATCACATTTTTATAAGAATTTTTCTATGAGATGATTTCGTTTTTAGAAGTTTTTATTGTGACTTAAGTTAGACTTTAACCTCTGGAAACTTTTGTCTGTGTTTATGTGTTTGTACTTGTGTGTGTGTGAACTTAATGAGGGAGAAGCTTTTTTTATTGAAAACCATTTTGAGCAATTGATATCATTGACTCATTGTAGGAAGAAATTTTAAGCTGCTGAAGCATTTTTTTTCTGCTAACAAATGAAAGTGTTTATGGTGTGAATACATTTAACTAAATAATATTGAGAGTCAGAAATTACTATCCTCTGCTCCGTAAGCTCTGCTGGCAGAGTTCAGGTAAATAAAAATAGCTAATGAGAATAAGCCCGCTCAAGCAGAGAGTGCGGCAATTTACACCAGGGATTTCTATAGAACACTAAAAGATATACTATCAACTGCAAGTGACAGGGAAAATCTATTTTTTTCTATGAATACAGTAAATGATTAAGAAAGGAGAGAGCATAAATAAAAGGTTCATATATCATGAAAGATATGAACAAATGAACTTTTAAAAATTATATTCACTGATTGTAATATATATGACATTTATTTAATAGAAACATTTACTTGAACTGAGAAATAATTATTGAAATGTAACAATAAATTATTTTTTCTCAAGATAGTACCTCTGTATATTTATAAGAAAATCAAAGGTTACCATTGAAATCAAGGCACTTCTCTCCTTAACATAATAATGGAGATATCACATTGTACCGGGAAAATGAATGGGGGAAGTAGTCAGGATACACCGGTCTCTCATTATTATTCTGCCACTACCTAATTATGTTATATAGTAATTTATCAAAGTTATTGAATGCCAGAGTTTATAACCAAAGCTAATATATATGTTGTTGTTGGTGGTGCTGACAGACATGTAATAATGGCAGGAAGTGAATCATCTGTGGAGAAAATAATGACTTTGCTATTTCACTTAGCTATGGTCTTCATTTGTATGCAATTTGAAAAGAAAAATAAAAACATCTTAAGAAAGAAATGTTATGTATAGCCAAGCTCTTATACAGACTTTATAGAATTTCTTTGGAAAAGACATATAGCTTCCCGAGACCCTACAGCACCTGAGACCCTACAGTACCTGAGACCTTACAGCACAAAACTAGTGACCAGGCTTCTGGCCCCCAGCACAAGAAACTTGGGACAATGCCCCACTGTAGTCCAGAAGAACTCAACTTTGAAAGCCACAAAATAGGAGTGTCCACCAGGGGCAGAGCCAAGATGGCCACATGAAAACAGTTTTACCAGAGCTCTGTCACAACTTCTGTCAGATTCCTATAAAAAAGTGAATTTGAGCAGATTTGAGAGAGTTAGAAACTGTGAGCATTCTGAGTGGGGCAAATTTCCCAGCCAGGAGAGTCTGAAAGGCCAAAGGAACGAATCTATGAGCTAGAAGAGTGCTCAGCATGCAGAGCGGCTCCAGACGGCACTAAAGTGGAAGCGACCGGCCGGGAAACCCATGTGGGACGTAGGCTGGGAGAAAGCTGGGCTCCCCAAACTCATGGAGATCCCCAGGCCTCCCAACACAGGATGGCAGTCTGAGGAAGCCATAAGAGGCAGCGCACGCCACTGGCCATGAGATATCAAATCCTGAGGCTTGCAGTCCAAAGGTATGAAATGGGTTCTTGAACTTTCCGGAGACATAATGGCTAGGTAAATGGTTCTAATCCCTCCCTGCCCCACCCAGAGAACTCCTCAGGGGGGGAAAAAAACAAAATGCTGGAATAAAGGAGACAGCAGTAGGGCTTTAGTGGCCGAGTTGTGGGAGTACCTGAGTCCCAGAGGGGCAGAGCCAGCGGGGGTCAACACCAAGAGTCCAGACTTACTCTTGCTGCCCAAGGGGAAGTGCCAGTCACCCAGTTCAAACAACAAAGATCTGAGACCACTGTTGAAGAGCAACAGTGCTGGAGAGCAACCCCAGGGGAAGAGGAGATTAAGGGCAGCCAGACCCCCTCCCCAACACCTCAGGAAACTGAAGGCTATAATTCCCAAAGCCAACAACTAGACTCACAATCCCTAGAATAAGAAGCTGGGACAGAAAGCCCTAAACCCCAAAAGCAGAAATTTATTGTAAAGCCAGGAAAAGGCTAACCAACATGAAGAACACAAAAAAACCAAGGACCATTGATTCTTTCTATGGAGACAGGCATGATCAAAATACCCATTTGGAAGAGGGTAACAATGACACTATACCCACATCTGATACCTCAAAAGGTAGTCTGAACTGTTCTCAAGCACAAAAAGCATTACTGGAATACCTAAAGGAGGATTTTAAAAACCTAATTAGGGAGGTAAAAGAAAAAATGGAAAAAAAATGGAAAAATGTCCACTGACAAAATCAAGTCCCTAAAGAATAAGATTGGTGAAATGGCTATGGAGATTCAGAATCTAACTAGAGAAAATGACACCCTGAGAGGTAAAATCAAGCAATTGGAAAAGGAGATTCAAAAGCAAAATGAAGACAGTAACTCATTAAAAATTAGAGTTGAGCAAGTGGAAGCTAATGACTCTATGAGGCATCAAGAAGTAGTAAAACAAAATGTAAAGAATGAAAAAAATAGAAAAAAAGTGAAATATCTGATTGGGAAAACAACTGACCTGGAAAATAGATCCAGGAGAGACAATTTAAGAGTTACTGATCTACCGGAACTCCACGATGAAAAAAAGAGCCTTGACAGTATCTTCGAAGAAATTGTAAAAGACAACTTCCCAGAGGTCCTAGAACCAGAGGGCAAAATAGTCATTGAAAGAATTCACCAATCACCTCATGAAAGAGATCCCAAACTGAAAACACCAAGAAATATTATAGCCAAATTTCAAAATTACAAAATCAAGGAGAAAATACTGCAAGCAGCCAAAAAAAAAAACAATTCAAATATCGTGGAACTACAGTCAGGATCACGCAGGATCTTTCAACGTTAAAAGACAGGAGAAATTGGAATATGATATTCTGAAGGGCAAAGGAGCTGGGACTACAACCAAGGATCAACTACCCAGCAAAATTAAGCATAATTTTTCAGGGAAGGAGATAGATATTCCACAAAATAAAGGAATTCCATACCTTCCTGATGAAAAGGCCAGAACTCAATGAAAAATTTGATTTCCAAATACAAAACTCAAGACAGACATAAAAAGTTAAATGGGGGGAAAACCCCCACAAACCTTATTAATCAATAAGGGCAAATTATTTGCATCTTTATATAGAATTATACCATCTTATGTATGTTTTATATGTATGCATATATATGTCAATCTTGAGAATAGTACAGCTACTATGACAATTGAAAGGGATACACATAGACTGTGAATGTCTGTATAAAATAACTGATATAAGGATAAAAACATAATTAAGAGATGTAAAGCGAGGGCTTTGAGAGAAGAGGTAAGGAGGTAGTACAAAAGGGTAAATTACAACAAATGTAAAGGCACAAAAACACATTTTAGTAGAGGGAAAGAAGGGAGGGAAAAGAGCAGTATTTGATCTTTACTGTAATCTGATCTGGTTCAAGAAGGGAATAACATACCCTGATAACTGTAGAAATCTAACTTGTCCTACAGAAAGTAGGAGGTGAGAGGGGGAAAAAAGAGAGGCAGGTGGTCAGGAGGGAGGGGAGAACTAGCAAGTGGGAAACGGTAAGACAAGGGAGGGGAATAAAGAGGGAGGGTAAACTGAGGAAGGTGGCAGTCAAAAGCAAAACTTTGTTGAGGTGTGGAAGGGGAAAGGGAGAAATAAAAGCATAAACAGGGGGAAATAGGATGGAGAAAAAGACACAGATAGAAATCATAACTGTGAATGTGAATGGGATGAACTCTCCCATAAAATGGAAGCAGATAGCAGAATGGATTAGAAACCATAATCCTGCACTATGCTGCTTACAAGAAACATATGTGAAACAGGGGGATACACACAGGGTAAAGATAAAAGTCTGCAGTAAAATATACTGCACCTCAGCTAAAGTAAAAAAAAAAAAGCAGGTGTAGCAATCCTGATCTCAGACAAAGCAAAAGTAAAGATAGATTTAATTAAAAGAGATAAGGGAGGACACTACATCCTGCTAAAAGGCACCATAAACAATGAAGCAATATCATTGTTTAACATTTATACAATATTTATGCCATGCAAATTCTTAGAGGAGAGGTTAAGGGAATTACAGGAAGAAATAGATAGCAATACTATAATATTGGGAGACCTCAACCTTCCCCTTTCTGAACTTGATAAATCTAACCTTAAAACAAATAAGAAAGAAGTTAAGGAAATGAACAGAATTTTAGAAAAGGCAGATATGATAGACCTTGGGAGAAAACTAAATGGGGATAAAAAGGAATATACTTTCTTCTCAGTGGTATCTGGCACATACTCAAAAATTGACCATGTACTAGGGCATAAAAACCTCACAATCCAGTGCAGAAAGGCAGAAGTGGTCAAAGCATACTTTTCATATCAGGATGCAACAAAAATTATTTGTAACAAAGAACCAAGGAAAAAAATAAGCTAAAAATTAATTGGAAACTAAATAATATAATTCTAAAGAATGAGTGGGCCAAAGAACAAATCAAAGAAACAATTGATAACTGCATTCAAGAGAATGACAATAATGGGACAACATACCAAACCTCATGGGATGCAACAAAAGTAGTTCTTAGGGGAAGTTTTATATCTCTAAATACTTACATGAATAAAATAGGGGAAAAGGAGATCAATGATTTGGGCATACAACTGAAAAAGCTAGAAAAAGAACAAATTCAAAATCCCCAATTAAATACCAAATTAGAAATAATGAAAATCAAAGGAGAGATTAATAAAATTGAAACCAATAAAACTATTGAATTACTAAATAAAACAAGGAGATGGTTTTATAAAAAAAAGCCAATAAAATTGATAAACTTTTGGTCAATTTGATTAAAAAAAAAGAAAGAAAAAAATCAAATTACCTGTATCAAAAATGAAAAGGGTGAGTTCACCTCTAATGAAGAGGAAATCAAAACAATAATTCGGAATTATTTTGCCCAACTGTATGCCCATAAATTTGACAACCTTAGAGATATGGATGAATATCTACAAAAAGATAAATTGCCCAGGTTAACAGAAAAGGAAGTAAAATTTCTAAATAACCTCATCTCAGAAAAAGAAATCGAGCAAACCATCAATGAACTCCCTAGGAAAAAATCTCCAGGGCCATATGGTTTAACATGTAAATTCTATCAAACATTTAAAGAACAATTATTATCTATAATTTGTAGACTATTTGGGAAAATAGGTGAAGAAGGAGTCCTACCAAATTCTTTTTATGACACAAATATGGTACTAATACCCAAACAACGTAGAGTCAAAACAGAGAAAGAAAAGTATAGACAAATTTCCCTAATGAATATTGATGCAAAATGTTTTTTTTGACTTTCGAAAACTTTGCGTGTTTTATTGATGATTCCAGGAGGAAGTTACAATACTTGAAAAGTAAAATGCCTCTTGCTGTAGATAAAAATGAAGGGTTGGGAAATGATTTAGAACGCACTAGATAACTCCAGAAGAGCAGTTGTGATCATACTGCAGACAAAGCAAAAACAAACATTCCTCACAGAAAAAGAGGTAAACACAGAAAATATATCATAATGTAAAGAACTATTGTCAACAAATCAATATCAGTATTTAAACTAGAATTCTCTCAATGTAAAGGAAAAATTAGCAGAATTTTTTTTAATTTAAATTTATTTATTTAACATATTTGGTTTTCAGCATTGATTTTCACAACAGTTTGAATTACAAATTTTCTCCCCATTTCTACCCTCCCCCCCCACTCCAAGATGGCATATATTCTGGTTGCCCTGTTCCCCAGTCAGCCCTCCCCTCTATCACCCCCCTCCCCTCTCATCCCCTTTTCCCTTACTTTCTTGTAGGGCAAGATAAATTTCTACGCCCTGTTGCCTGTGTATCTTATTTTTAGTTGCATGCAAAAACTTTTTTTTTTGGTTTTGAACATCTGTTTTTAAAACTTTGAGTTCCAAATTTTCTCCCCTCTTCCCTTCCCACCCACCCTCCCTAAGAAGTCGAGCACTTCAACCTAGGCCACACATGTATCATTATGTATAACCCTTCCACAATACTCATGTTGTGAAAGGCTAACTACATTTTGCTCCTTCCCAACCCATCCCGCTTTATTGAATTTTCTCCCTTGACCCTGTCCCCTTTCCAAAGTGTTTGTTTTGATTACCTCCACCCCCATATGCCCTCCCCTCCATCATCCCCCCCCTTTTATTTTTTTTTATCTTCCTCCCTCTTCTTTCCTGTGGGATAAGATACCCAACTGAGTATGTATGGTATTCCCTCCTCAGGCCAAATCTGATGAGAGCAAGGTTCACTCATTCCCCCCTCACCTGCCCTCTCCCCTCCTCCCACAGAACTTCTTCCTCTTGCCACCTTTATGCGAGATAATCCACCCCATTCTCTCTCCCTATCTCCCTCTCTCAGTATGTTGCTCTCTCATCCCTTAATTTCATTTTATTTCTTTTAGATATCTTCCCTTCATCTTCAACTCACCCTGTGTCTGCTCTCTCTCTTTGACATATATGTATGTATATATATATATATATATATATATATATATACAAAAACACACACACATATATATATATATACACATACATACACATGCATACATATACACATAGATACATACATACATACACATTCACATACATATACATAAACATATATATATATATATATGCCTATTCCCTTCAACTACCCTAATACTGAGGTCTCATGAATCATACACATCATCTTTCCATGTAGGAATGTAAACATAACAGTTCGACTATAGTAAGTCCCTTGCAATTTCCGTTACTTGATTACCTTTTCATGCTTCTCTTGATTCTTGTGTTTGAAAGTCAAATTTTCTGTTCAGCTCATGTCTTTCACTGAGAAAGCTTGAAAGTCCTCTATTTTATTGAAAATCCATATTTTGCCTTGGAACATGATACTCAGTTTTGCTGGGTAGGTGATTCTAGGTTTTAATTCTAGCTCCATTGACCTCCAGAATATCGCATTCCAAGCCCTTCGATCTCTTAATGTAGAAGCTGCCAGATCTTGGGTTATTCTGATTGGGTTTCCACAATACTCAAATTGTTTCTTTCTGGCTAATTGCAGTATTTTCTCCTTGATCTGGGAGGTCTGGAATTTGGCGACAATATTCCTAGGAGATTTCTTTTTGGGATCTATTTGAGGAGGGGATCGATGGATTCTTTCAATTTCTATTTTGCCCTCTGGCTCTAGAATATCAGGGCAGTTCTCCTTGATAATTTCTTGAAAGATGGTATCTAGGCTCTTTTTTTGATCATGGCTTTCAGGTAGTCCAATAATTTGTAAATTATCTCTCCTGGATCTATTTTCCAGGTCAGTGGTTTTTCCAAGGAGATATTTCACATTGTCTTCCATTTTTTCATTCCTTTGGTTCTGTTTTATAATATCCTGATTTCTCATCAAGTCACTAGCTTCCACTTGCTCCAATCTAATTTTTAAAGTAGTATTTTCTTCAGTGGTCTTTTGGACCTCCTTTTCCATTTGGCTAATTCTGCCTTTCAAGGAATTCTTCTCCTCATTGGCTTTTTGGAGCTCTTTTGCCATTTGAGTTAGTCTGTTTTTTAAGGTGTTGTTTTCTTCAGTGTATTTTTCAGTATTTTTTTGGGTCTCCTTTAGCAAGTCATTGACTTGTTTTTCATTGTTTTCTCGCATCCTTTTCATTTCTCTTCCCAATTTTTCCTCTACTTCTCTAACTTGCTTTTCCAACTCCTTTTTGAGCTCTTCCATGGCCTGGGACCAGTTCCTGTTTTTCTTGGAGGTTTCTGTTCTAGGCTCTTTGACTTTATTAATTTCTTCTGTCTGTATGCTTTGGTCTTCTTTGTCAACAAAGAAAGAATGCAAAGTCTGAGACTGAATCTTGGTGCGTTTTCGCTGCCTGGCCATATTCCCAGCCAACTAACTTGACCCTTGAGTTTTTCAGTGGGGCATGACTGCTTGTAGATTACAGAGTTCTATGTTCCACGTTTGGGGGGGAGATGGCCGCTCTGCCACACCAGCACTGCTCCTTCCCCAAGAACCCCCAACCCGAACTGGGCTTAGATCTTCAGCAGGCTGTGCACCCCTCCTCTGATCTGCCACTTAATTCCTCCCATCAGGTGGGCCTGGAGCTGGAAGTAACAACAGCTGTAGCTGCCCCACCTCCGCTGCCCCCGGGGCTGGAAGCCAAACCGCGAACTCCTTCCACTCCCGCAGCTTTTTCCACTAACCTTCTCCGCAGTCTTTGGTGTTTGTGGGTGGAGAAGTCTTGTAACTGCCGCAGCTCACTGAATCAGGGCGCTAGGGCCCCCTCCGCCCGGCTTCTGGTCTGGATGGTCCACGCCGCTCAGGCTGGGCTCTGCTCCACTCCGTTCCCAGCTCCCAGCTCCCAGCTCCGTGTGGGAGCTGCTTCCCTCTGCTATTTTGTGGGTTCTGCCATTCTAGAATTGGTTCAGAGCCATTTTTTATAAGTTTTTGGAGGGTCTCAGTAGAGAGCTCACACTATTCCCTGCTTACCAGCCACCATCTTGGCTCCGCCCCCCTGATGCAAAATTTTTAAATAAAATATTAGCAAAAACATTGCAGCCACTTATCAGGAGAATAATACATTATGACCAGGTAGGATACATTCAGGAATACAAGGCTGGTTCAATATTAGGAAAACTATTAGCATAATTGATCATATCAACAACAAAACTAGCAGAAACCATATGAACATCTCAATAGATGCAGAAAAAGCCTCTGACAAAATACAACATCCATTTCTATTAAAAACACTAGAGAGCACAGGAATAAATGGAGCCTTCCTTAAAATTATAAATAGTAGCTACCTAAAACCATCAACAAGCATTATTTGTAATGGGGATAAGCTAGATGCATTCCCAATAAGATCAGGGGTGAAACAAGGATGTCCATTATCACCCCTACTATTCAATTTGGTACTAGAAACGTTAGATGTAGCAATAAGAGAAGAAAGAGAAATTGAAGGAATTAGAATAGGCAAAGAAGAAGATAAATTATCACTTTTTGCAGATGACATGATGTTTTATTTAGAGAATCCTAGAGAATCAAGTAAAAAACTACTTGAAATAATAAACAACTTTAGCAAAGCTGCAGGATATAAAATAAACCCACATAAATCCTCAGCATTCCTATACATTACTAACAAAGCCCAGTAGCAAGAAATAGAAAGAGATATTCCATTCAAAGTTACTGTAGACACTATAGAATATTTGGGAGTTTACCTGCCAAGACAACCCCAGGGCCTATATGAACATAATTATGAAACACTTTCCATGCAAATAAAGTCAGATTTAAATAAATGGAATAATATCAGTTGCTCATGGTTAGGCTGAGCTAATATAATAAAAATGACAATTTTACCTAAATTAATCTATCTATTCAGTGCCATCCCCATTGAACTACCAAAAATTATTTCACAGAGCTGGATAAAATAATAACAAAATTCATCTGGAAGAACAAGAGCTCTACAATATCTAGGGTATTAATGAAAAGGAATGCTAGAGAAGGTGGCCTAGCCATACCAGATGTTAAACTGTATTATAGAGCAGCAGTCATCAAAACTACCTTGTACTTGTTAAGAAACAGAGTTGTGGATCAGTGGAATAGGATAGGTACACAAGATGGAGAAATCTATGACTATAGCAATTTACCCTTTGATAAACCCAAGGAGGCCAGCTTCTGGGCTAAGAGTTCACTATTTCACAAAAACTGCCGGGAAAATTGGAAAATGGTAGGGCAGAAACTGGGCATAGACCAATATCTTACACCATATACCAAAATAAAGTCAAAATGGGTTCATGACTTAGGAATAAAGACTGAAACTATAAGCAATTTGGGAGAGCAAGGAATAGTTTACCTACCAAATTTGTGGAAAAGTATTCATGACCCAACGAGAGAGAGAGAGCATTACCAAATGCAAAATGGATAATTTTGATTATGTGAAATTGAAATGTTTTTGTACAAAAAAGCCAATGCAACAAAGATTAGGAGGGAAGCAGAAAATTGGGAGAAAATCTTTACAACTAGTGTCACTGATAAAGGCCTCATTTCCAAAATATAGAGGGAACTGAACCAAATATATAGGAATACAAGTCATTCCCCATTTGAGAAATGGGCAAAGGATATGAACAGAGTTTTCAGATGAAGAAGTCAAAGATATCTATAGGCATATGAAAAAATGCTAGAAATCACTACTGATTAGAGAAATGCAAATCAAAACAACTCTTAGATACCAAATCTCTCCTTTCAGATTGGCTAAAATAACAAATCAGGAAAATGATAAATGCTGGAGAGGGTGAGGGAAAATTGGAACATTGTTACATTGCTGGTGGAGTTGTGAAATGATCCAGCCATTCTGGAGAGCAATTTGTAACTACAGCCAAAGGGCTATAAAAATGTTCATACCCTTTGACCCAGAAATACCCCTTCTAGGGTTGTATCTCAAAGAGATCACAGAAGTGGGAAAAGGACCCATATATACAAAAATATTTATAGCAGCTCTTTTTGTGGTAGCTAAGAATTGGAAATGAAATGGATGCCCCTCAATTGGGGAATGGCTGAACAAGCTGTGGTATATGAAGGTAAAAGAATACTATTGCGCTATAAGAAATGGGGATGATACGGACTTCGTAACAACCTGGAAAAACCTGCATGACATAATGCTGAGTGAGCAGAGCAGAGCCAGGAGAACATTATACACAACTGCAGATATATGGATTCTGTGAGGACTAACCCTGACAGACTTTGCTCTTCTCAGCAACACAATGTGCAAAGACAACTCCAAAGGACTCACGATGGAGAATGCTATCTACATCCAAAGAAAGAACTATGAGGTTTGAATGCAGATTGAGGCACACCTCATGCTTGCCTTTTTCTCCCTCTTTTTTTTCCTCTCTTTTGTATTTGTTTTTCGGTTGTGTTTTTTTTTTTTTTTTTGGTTCTGTTTCTTCTTTCTTATGATTCATTCCGTTGGTCATAATTCTTCTCTACAACTTGAGCAGTGTGTAAATTAATTCAATGTGAAGTTATACACGGAAGTTATATGGGATTCTGTGCTGTCTTGGGCAGGGAGGTGATGAGGGAGGTAAGAAAATCTGGAACTCAAAATTATGCAGAACCGTGTGTTGCAAACTAAAAAGAAAAAGAAAAAAAGCCATAAAATAGGCAAAAAAGTGAGCAAGAAGGAAAAACAAACAATGGCTATATAAAGTCACTGTAGTGACAGGAAAGATCAAAACATAAACTCAGAAGAGGACAACATTGTCAATAGGCTATATCTGAAACCTCAAAGGATAACTAATATGAATTATTCTCAAGCCCCAAAAGCCTTCCTGGTGAAGTTCAAGAAGAATTTCAAAAATCGAATAAGAGAAGTAGAAGAAAAATTGGGAAAATAAATGAGAGGTATTTGAGGAAAAGTCAAAGGCTTGGAGAAAAATTTTTAATATGTTTTTATTTATTAAGTTAAATGTTTCCCAATTACATTGAAAATTTTAACATTCATTTAAAAAGAATGAGTTCCAAATTCTCTCCCACCCTCCCACCTATCCCTCCCCTACTCCTTGAGAAGGGAAGCAATGTAAAGCCATGCAAAACATTTTCATTTTAGCCTTGTGGCAAATGAAAATTTGCAAAAAATAAGAAAAATAAAGGTGTTTTTGTTTGTTTGTTTGAAAATATCCTTCAATCCACACTCAGAATTCCTCAGTTCTTTCTCTGGAGGTGGATAGCATTTTTTCCTTTGGAATTGTCTTGCATCATTTTCTTGGTCAGAGTAACTAGGTCTTTCACAATTGAACATCATTCAATTTTGTTTTTACTTTGTATAGTGTTCTTCTGGTTCTTCTCACTTCACTTTGTATCATTTCATGTAAATGACTTGCCTGATTTTTCTGAAATCATCTGTTTTACCTCATATTTTACAAAACAAGTTGAAGTCATTGAATGGCAAGCAAAGTAGGACTTTTTGTTTTGCTCTTCTTTCTTCTGGAATTCTACTTCTTCCCAGCACTAAGGCAATCAAGTATCTTTGATTTAGTCTTGCCTTTGTTTGAATCAAGTCTGTGTTTGAATCAAGTCTTTGAATCAAGACTCTTTGGTGACCTGCTTAAGTCACAAAAAAGCCCAAGTCACATGAGTTTGAGTCACATAGTTGTGATGCATATATACTCAGGTTAGCATTGTGCTTTGGGGATCACTCATTGGAAGAGGGTTTCTTTGATTTCACCAGACAAGACTATGGGTAGCCGTTAAGGAGCCCCAAGGTTTGTAAAACCAGATGTTGGTGCTTCTCTCTCTGGTAACTGTGTATGTATGTATGTTTTGTCTATTAAACTACACTAATCACAAAACATTCCTTGCTATCCAAGCTGATTGACATGATAACAGTAACAGCAACAACAATTACCATTTAATTACCATTTATATAGTGCTTCTAGGTTTGTTTTGCAAAGTGCTTTCGAAATATTACTTAATTCTATCCACATGAAAACCCTGTGAAATAATTCCTATTATTATCTCAATGTTTTTCACCAGAATAAAATGAGCTACAGAGGTTAAATGACTTGCTCTAAGTAATAAATCTAGTAAAGCTTAACATCAGAAAACCAAATTCTTGAAAACTGGCCCTATCACTTCCCGGCAAATAGAGGGAGACAGAATGGAAACAGTATCATACTTTATATTCTTTGGCTCAAAGATCATTGCAGATGATGACTGCAGCCATAATTAAAAGATGCTTGCTCCTTGGAAGGAAAGCTATGGCAAATTTGGACAACATACTAAAAAGTAGGAGCATCACCTGTTCAACAAAGGTCAGTATAGTCAAAACTGTGTTTTGTTTTTTGTAGCAATATATGGTTTTGAGGTTTGGACTATAAGGAAAGCTGAGTGCCACAGAATCAACACTTTCGAATTGTGGTGCTGGACTTCTGAGAGTCCCTTGAGCAGCAAGATCAAATCAGTCAATACTTCAAGAAGTTACTTCAGATTATTCACTGGAAGGTCAGGTACTGAAGCTGAAGCTTAAATACTTTAGCCTCATAATTAGAAGATAGAACTCATAGGGAAAAACCTGGTGGTGGGAAAAATTGGAGGCAAAAGGAGAAGGAGACAGTTGAGGATAAGAGGGTTTGATATTGTCATGGAAACAATGAACATGAGCTTGGACAGACTTCAGGAAATAGTGGTCGATATAGGTGTGGCAGACTATGGTCTAGGACAGGGCTGTCACAAATGCACCCCGCAGGCCCCATGTAGCCCCAGTGGGATTTATGTGGCCAGCCTACAAACATAGAAATTTACATAAATGATTTAGTAAAGGAAGCTGAGCTACTGCAGAGTTCACACCAAAATGGCAAATCAAAATATATTGTCTATTGTTTCAATAAAACCCTAAGGTTGGATAGCCCTGAGGCCATGAAGAATCAGAAATGACTGAACAACAATGATTTGTTTGGGCCTGCATTTCAATTCAGCTTTTCTTGACAAAAAAGATGCAGTCTTCTATCTCTTGCAACATATTACTTCTAGTTAACTGGCTAGCAGAAATGTACCACAAACACCCTGTTTACTGGTGCTGTCAAATACTGACGGTAATAAGATCAAGACCTAGAAATACAGAAAATTCCCTAAGAGAATTACTATTTCAACTTTTCTAGTTCAAATCAGGACAGATTTTTACTGCTGCTTTTATCCATTAGGTACCAGATAAGAACATGGTATTTAAGTATGCATATGCTCTTACATGAAAAAGGGTCTCATCCCTGTTCTTCCTCATGACCAAGACCAAAATAATTGCTAAATCTAATTGTTGGATGCATTAGGAAGTACATTAGGAAAGATCATAACTAATTCATTCCATCCTACCACCTGCACTCAAAAATTCTCATCAGTTAACCAATGTCAGAATGTGAATAGTTTACATACCTAATTGAGAATGAAACTGCAACTTGCAGTTTTTATGCTTCTCTCCATAGTTCCTTCCCACTCACCTCCTAGCCAAAAATTAAAGATTTTCTGTTTTCCTTGTCATTGTTTCAAAGTTCATATATTCTACTTTTCTTTGAAATTTTGTGAGAAATGGTGCTTTATATCCAACAAAAAGCGCATGACTCTGCAAATGGTCAATAAGATATATAGGCAAAGGGGTGTAGAAATCTATCTTGCTCTACAAGAAAGTAAAGGGAAAAGGGATGGGGGGGGGGAGCAGGAGTGGGGTGACAGAAGGGAGAGCTGACTGGGGAACAGAGTAATCAGAATATATGCCATCTTGGATTGGGGGGGAGGGTATTAATGGGGAGAAATTTTGTAACTCAAAACCTTGCAGAAATCAATGCTGAAAACTAAAAAGTATTAAATAATAAAGTATGGAATTAATTCCTTTCTTTTTCTAGAATTATACTTATGTAGAAAAATATTTGGTAGATCATAACAGTTCATAATTCCTAATTCTTCCAATTACAATGTAAGACCATTGAATTTAGAAATAAATGCTCTATACTTCATGCAACATTGGCTCAAAGTATTATCATGTCTCCTACTTCAGTGACATGAGCATCCAGAACATTCTGCAGAATATTTATATCATTCACTTCTCTGTGTCTTTCTTTCATAGAGGCTAGAATTTAGAGTCCACAGATATGGAGAGAAGGAAAAGGCCCAGGTACATAACTCTGCTATAGATCTGTATTCTTTTTCACTTCATTCTTTATTTGCTTTATTTCTGTTGCTCTGATTAATTCTAAAGAATTATCTTCAGATAGTCAGAATACACTTACTATTAACTGAATTAATTATCCCACTTTAATACAGTGAGTACAGGACCTCTCCCCATAAGAATAAACAGAAAATGATTTTCCATTCCATGGATCTGTTGCTCTGTTCTCCCTGCGGTGCTAAAACTCATTGTTATACTAGGTTTGGTATTTGTCTCTGACTCTACAACTTCTTTGTTGTGTTTGTTCCACTACAGCAGTAAGTAGGTTGATGATTCAGAATTATAGTATGTATCTACGTGCTAATTGTCATGTGAAGAATCATGAGTTGGGAATCAAAGATACTTTTAAAAAGTCTTCATGTATCAGAAAAATGAGCTATTTTTGTGGGTAAAAATCATAAAATATGGTCCAAGTCAAATATACAAAAACAAATGAGAAATATTAAGAGGCCATTTTCTAAAATTCTTAGAAAAATAAATTTCAGAGCTGATAACTACTAAGTCGACTGTATTTTTTCAAGAAATATGAAATATGTAAACATTTAAGGAAAAGATAATTTTATTCTTGTATTTTGCCACCATTCAAAATAACATAACCCTGGTACTGACAATGTGATGTTTTTCATTGACATGTTTATTGGATGAGAAAGGATTTGAAAATGAAAAAATAGTCAACATTTTTTCTCTGGAAGTCTGAACAAATTCAGGAATGCTAATAGCAATGATTTTCTGATTCTGTTAGATATGAAAAGACTGTTTCTATTTTCTATGTATCTCTAACAAAGCAACATACACTAGCTCATATCACGTTATAATTTAAGAAAACAATGCAAAACATGAAGATATAATATATAAAATGAGAGTTTTAGAGATTGTGTATTGAGAATAATGTGTGTCCAAAGAAAATAATGATCTATGTTATCTAACATGCTTCAACTAAATGCTACTTTTAACCTGTGCAATGTATTTGGTTTCCTCCAAGTCTATACCTAATTTTATTTTCTCAGATCCTTTTATCACTTACCTTGAACAGGGTACTCCACTGACTAATATTGTATGGCCATAGATTAGAGTTGGAAAATACGTTGGAGTCCAAATCCCTCATTTAGCAGATGAAAAAAAAAATAAAGCGGAGAAAGATTGAGAGGTACCCTGATTTAGAAGAGTCTACAGTAGTATTTGAACGTTAGTCCTTTGTGACCTGAAGCTTTAAGACTCTTTCCATCTCATGTGCATATTTATATGCATATATGTACATACTACATACATACATGCATGCATACATACATATGTGCTGGGCTTGTGGTCAGGAATACTCATCTTCTTGAGTTGAAATCTTGCCTCAGACCCTTATTAGCTGTGTGAAGCTGGGCAAGTCACTTAACTATGTTTGCCTCAGTTTCCATATCAGTAAAGTAGCTAGAGAAGGAAATGACAAACAACTCTGATATCTTTTCCAAAAAAAAACCCAGATGGGGTCATGAAGCATTGGAAATGACAGAAAGCAACTGAACAACATTAAAAAATTGCATATAAATGAAGTAGTTAAAATTTGCCCACCAGTTGGCTGTTGATGCCTGAAATTTCAACCTTTAAGATTCATTAATTTGTTAAGATGGTGATTCTTAGCAAAAAGCAAATAACCCTGAGAATAGCATGCTAAGGTACTATCTACAACTAACCTTGTATTGTCGATGATGTAAGGTCATACTTCCCAATAGATACCTGAAAACATCTCCCTAGGGCTAAGGTTTCCCACAGAGAAATTATGATAGCATCACACTTAAAGGAGCAGATTTGTGTGCATAGTACTGCCTTCAAGAGGTCAGTCGTGAGTGGTCAATGTCCTAAGAGTACAGAGTTCATGTACAACCAAAAAACTGAGCCTCCAATAGTGTAAGAAATTCGAAAGAAATGCCAGGAGGTGAAAAAAATAAAATATTGAATCGGAAAAGAGGTCCTTTCTCTGGTTTAATATCTGGAACAATATATCTAATAGCTAGCAATCCCTCTGGCAACACACAGGATGGGTACAGCAATTACCAGAGCATTTTCTACCTTCATTACTCCCAGAACTCTAAATCTACCTCCAAATCTAACAACAAGACCTTGAAATATATTTCAGATTTACCGTCTCCAGTGCAAATCAATAAAACAGCACTAAAACAGCAGAGTCCTGATTAATGTTATCACACAGGGGACAATTCTTAGTTTGACTTTGGTATCAAGATGGCCCTTTAGTATAAAAGTTTCTTTAACAGAGGAGACAATTTATGCCAAATTTCATACTGGCTGATTAACATTTTCAGGTTGAATAGATTTAAAATACTTCATGTGGTTATACCTTTATTTATTGACTTCCAAGTAAAGTTTGTTGGAATCTCTTGAATTGCTTTAAACCTCTGCACATAGGACATAGAAGTTAACAGTAAAGCTAAACTGTTGCTGGTCAGCAAGCACTTACCCAACATCAATTAGATGTTAGGCACTGTGAAATACAAAACTGAAATAATCCCTGTCCTCAAGGAGCCATGTCATGTACTAAGTAGGCAAAAAAAAAAAAATGAAAAAAAAATGACAACCAAAAATATTCAGACAAATTTAAAAAATAAAATATATGAAATAAATACAAAGTAGTTTCCAGGGGTGGGTAATAGATATGAAGACCTCTATAAACCATGCAATATATCCTCTATTTATTGCAAACACTTGTTTTTCTTGCTTGGAAATGAATTCATAGGATATTGCCTCATATAATTCTTCATTATGAAACCTTTAATGAATAGTCCATTGTTTCTAAATGTAATTATTGGAGGCCATGGTTTTGCAAAGGAGTTTAAATAAGGCAAGGGGGGCATATGGGGTGCTTAGAGAAAATAAGCACCTCTCATGTGGGGGTTTGCTGAGCACTTTTGAGGGCTGCTTGTCTACCTTTGTGGTTCACCTGTTACCCAACTTTCACCTGTGCCTCCAAAAGGCTGTTACATGAGCAGTAGCCACATCCTGGCAAAACCGTGCCAGGAGACAGACTAAACCAGAAGGTAACCCATAGGCCTTAAAACAGGTGGTGAGTTAGGGAAATGTCTACCCCAAGTATGTGGAGACTTTCCTTAGCAGAATGGAATGATAAGAACACTTTGTTCCAACAGCAGCTAAAGCAGGCACTATGGAGTATCAAGATCATCTGCTGCTTTTCAAGTCATCACTACCACTGGGCTTTGAAGAATCTGGAAGAGAGAGTATGTCTGATGACCTGGTGCAAGACTGCCTTACTTTAGACCAATTAACAAGAAAGTCATCACATCACCCACCACATTGTGATATCATTAGTCCTCTTTGAAAACGAAGAATGAAAAAGACCAATCAGGCAAGTTCTCAGGCACCGTTTCTCTCCATCTCTTGGATAAATATATTAGTTTTCATAATCATGACATGCTGCAAAGTTATTTTGCAAATATCATCTCCATTTGGAAATTCATGTTATTTCAAAGCTCTCTCTCTCTGTCTCTCTCTCTCTCTCTCTCTCTCTCTCTCTCTCTCCTCTCTCTCTCTCTCTCTCTCTCTCTCTGTGTGTGTGTGTGTGTGTGTGTGTAAATTCATTCATCCATCACTCCTTCAGAAGTTATAAAACTTCTGAGACCATTTGAAATAAAACAAAAAAATCCCCACATATTTGGAAGGTGTGAACATTTTGTAGTCTGACAAAAAAATCCATATCTTATATAATTACCTAGAATTCCTTAAACAAGGGTTTTATTATAAATTTGAATGAAAAAAAGTCCTCTATAAAAAGTATCCTTTTCTGGGCTTCAGTACACATATTTGTATTATCTTAACTCTAACAAACACTTCCTCCTCTCACAGCAGCTATTTTTTATGATCGTCTTACTGTTCTTCCAAATTTAAGAAGTCCATACTCCACAATAGAAGAATCGATAACAACTCCTGCAGTTTCTTGGCACCTCTGAAGATCTTTGTTTATTTTCTGAAAATCAATTAGGCTGTTTTGTAGCAATAGTTTCTCAGTCCCTGGTGTTTTCACTTTTGACAGAATTTTATTTGGGCGTTGGTATAACTCTCCTGGTTTCATTACAGGTATGAATGATTCTTAAAATGCTCAACTTCTCCACACAAACAGCTGTGGGTGTATCTCTCAATAGTCATTAAAGTGTGCTCTTTAAGAGACAAATTTTAAACATTTACTCCAACATTTCTTTAAAGCTAGAGAGTTAAATTAATAATATGAGAGGGCAGCGAAGCATGTAGATGGAATGAATTCCAACAAATAATTGACAGAAAACTAATGAGAGGTGTAGAAATCAGCTCAATATGATTTCATCTGATCAGGGTCAAATGTTCAGAATCATAAGCTTGTCATTAGAAGCATTTACACATGATCATTGATGATGCAGAATTAAACTATATCACAATTATTGCTTATCCCAAATAATTGACACACAATTGAACTAGAAATGGTGAATCTGCATACATCCAGTAGACTAGCCCATAAACAATACTCACTTTACAATATAAAGTAGCTGTAGTTCACTACTATAGTATCAGTAAATTGTATTAATTTAATTTAATAACTCACCTCAGATGTATACTATTAAGTAAAAAAATTCACACTTCTCAATGTGTATAGTGTAATTAGAGAAATTATTAGTTTCTTGAATTTTAGCCTTTTGTTACAATTGCTAATAATGGTCCATCAGGGCTTTCTTCTTGATTATATTCAGAGGTGTACTGAAGCCAGCTGGAACAAGATCAAAGAGTCAATTGTTAAATTTTCAGAGTGAGATCTTATACCTCAGAAATCAGCACACAGTATAAATCAAGGGTTGGTTTATTAATTTCTTCATTATCTATACTTAAGAATGGGGAAGGGGTGTAAAATATCAATAATGCAGATTAAACTTAAAAATGTGTCATATGTATTGTTTCCCCTGGAAAGCCCACTGTTAGACCTTTTGCAGCATGTCATTCATATCCCTTAGGAAACAAGAATATATGTGTAGGTTGTAAGGCAGGATGAATAAACCCACTTTCTAAATTATACTCTTATTTTAAATTTAACCTTCTTTGAAGGGACAAGAGTTTTCATGTCAATCTATTGTTTTCTAAATAGAAATTTCTAGTCAGTATATCTTGTACTCATTGTTTGGTATCAGTTATAAGTTACCATGAATAATAGAATAAGTTAATAAAAAAATGAGGATTTATTTAGGAGAGCTGATACGAGTCATTCAAGGAAGCTGTTACGGATTAGATTATGAACGAAGGATGCACATTGAAGGAATCCCTGGTTGTCAACAACAAGCAGAAAGAAATTGCTACCCCATAATATCAGAGAACTAGAAGTTTTGGGGTCATTACCCACCTTTGATCATGCCTAGTTCACTAGACCCAGTTACTTAAAATTTTACATGGTAGAACCATTAATTCAAAATGTGTGTGCCTGTGAACCATCTATGAACATGGACAATGATAAAGTCTGTGAATTGTTTCTCTCTGCACATTTCTGTTACTTCAGCATAGTATTTTTCACTCAAAACATAGCTGGCAATATATGAAAATTTGTCTGACTCATGATGGAGATTTTATTTGAATATGGATATGATCACTCACTCGAAACTCAATTTGTAGTCCTAGGTGATGGTCAGGGAAATAGCCTTTGGGATGCCCTTTAATTTAGTGTACTGCTGACATTTTTTGAGAACAAAATTGTTAGGACAAACTTATTTGAATCTTGTATTTGACAACATTGGAGAATGGAATATACATTTATCCTGAAAACATTCTATTTCAAGTGTAAACTCAGTTTAAAAACTTTACGAATCTTGCAACTAAGTGGTCAATGAATGTCATTACAAAATATTTCTCCAAATAGAGAAATTTACCTGCATTTACCCTTTCCTCAAATCTACATATAAAAGTGATTCACTTTATGGAAAAGGGAGAAATTAGCTATGCTTTGAATTTTGATGAAGTGCAGTGTCTTTCTGCAAGTCCACTAACTCAATCAAGCCAGCAAAATCTGAGTCTGAATCTAGACTTCCTGCCTTACATTAAATGATCTTTGAAATTAAGCATTAATGACCATGACCAATGAAGTAAGTTTCAAATATAATACATTAGACAGTCTTCCATGAGAAAAAAAATCCATTTGACTCATTTCAATAAGCATTATTATGTTCAACAAACCAAAGGGTGATCTAATTTAATTTTCTTATTAAAGTTTAGTAACTTTAATTTGGTTTAATGTTCAAAGACTCTTGTACATCTTTAGTCAATGTAATATTTCAAAATTAAATGCTAAAATTGTTGTGCTTTTCCTTTAAAAAGTAATCTTTTGAAGGATTTAGGAAATGGATACCAAAATAATTTCCTTCTTTGGTAGTTCTGTAAATTCCATAGATTATATAACCATGGAAAAACAATTGCTTTCCCATGTTAGATATTTTGGTTGGAGTTGCAAGGGGTGCTTCTGCCTACTCCCTTTATTCTCCTGCCCATTATATTCCATGCAAATGATTTTTGAATGCTTCTTTCTCTAAATATCAATCCAAATTTAAGGCAGAGTTAGTATATCACAATGATCAAGGTGGAATTACATACAACATATCAATTTATATATTGCAATCAATTGATAAAGAATTTAGTAATGAAAAATGTAATCAAAAGCTCTTGACAAAAGATAGCTTTAACAAGTCCAGAAATAGGGAGTCATTACCTGATAACAATTATTTTTAATCCCACTTTCATTTTCTTCATTAAGAAGAAATATATCATTAATTTAATTAAAAATTTAAATGATATAATCTGTAGTTATAGTTACCTCCTTAATTTTTACCCTCAAATCTAAATTAAGTTGAATCCAAGAAGTAGTTCTTCATGCATTTGTTCTGGGTGTATCATCATGTTAAGTGATATGGAGAATTTACAACATAGCTCTTCCCCTTGATAAGATTATAATTCAAGTAAACTAGCTTGAAATTGCGTAGGCTAAGCTTGTGACTATTCAAGAATTAGAATTTAGTACCATCTTTGCCATTCACTAGTCAACCTCTCTGATTCTCAGTGCTCTCATCTACAAAATGATGATAGACATGATTTGCCAACCTTATGGGGCAAT
The DNA here is from genome assembly GCF_011100635.1 of Trichosurus vulpecula. Lineage (NCBI taxonomy): Eukaryota > Metazoa > Chordata > Mammalia > Diprotodontia > Phalangeridae > Trichosurus > Trichosurus vulpecula. Next base: position 329,060,316 of record NC_050573.1, on the reverse strand, counting down.
TGAATCCTTGCTTCTCTTTCTTTTTCTTCTATCATTAACATCTTGGAGCATATTTCCCATTATGTTGCTACTGTACCAATATACCCTGGAATAGTTCCTTGCTGACTAGAAACCCATCTTCTCTCTCTACATAAGTAAATCTAGTCCTTTTAAAATTGCACCCTGGATCTGAGCTTGTTTAGCCAAGGACTGAACATCTGTTCTTGTCTGTCCTTCATTTTTGAAGAGAACCAATGACATACTGATATTATCGGTAATGTCTTGACTTGCGTGTGAAATGGATTTAAATGAGATGGAGTTAAACAAAGTCCTCAGCCTCACTGTCCCATCCAGAGTCCTCAAAGTCCAGTGGCTGCACAAGAGTCAAGATGATTAAGGATGATTCAGGATGCAGTAGATGATCTTATCATCTTTACTGTCTGACCAGTTTCTAAGGGCCACACAGAACCTGTTCTAGCCACCTTCATGGTGGTTGGAAGAAATTGACCTCATTTACCTGGTCTTCCAGGGGAAGTTTTCACCTTTTTCAGGTAGACATACCCCTAACTCACTGGCCAGTTTGAGGAATCTTGGTTCCCCTCAAACTTTATTATTCCATCTGCTGAGATGGTTTACCAGGATGTGGCCAATGCACATCCTATAGCTTCTTTGAGTCACAGGTGGGAGTTGGGTGCAAATTAATACCAAAGGTGTATGAGCATTCCTAAAAAGAGGGTTAGCAAGCCCTACCACAAGAGATGCTAGTCCTTCCTATACCTAAGTCCTTTGTCCCTGCTGAGTATCTATCAGTTGAAAGGACTTCATCTAGCTAGCTCAAGATCGTATTTCTTACCCATCTGTCCCAAAAACTTTTATATTATCATGTCATATGCCTTACAGTGGCATGCTTGTTCTCTGTCCCATGAACACCACCATTTTTACTTCTTGTACTGGAAAAAAAAATCAAGCCAATAAATACTACCTCTGCTTTGAGATAGGGCATGATAATGGACAGTTTTCTTGCTCTACTCAGAATCTCTCTGCTTACAAAAACAAAATGTTTCTTGCCTGACAATTAATCCTCATGTATATTAATGCCTTCCTTTAGAAAGTAAGCTCCTTGAGACAGGGACTATCTCACTTTTGTCTTTGTATCCCTGGTCCTGAGTATGGTTCCTGTCATAGAAATAGAATGTAATAAATGCTTTTTTCGCATTCTTCCATTCATTCATTCCTTTCTTCTTCCTCCACTGCAGCCAGGGCCATCTCCAGTTATCTTGATCTATATCTCACCACTGGACTCAGATGGATCCAGGGGTGAGTGAGGCTGGTGACTTTGCACCAGCATTCCCTCACTGTAATCTAATTTACTTGCATGTCATGGCATCATCTCCCTGATGTCACAGCCCTCTTCGGTACTATTCAGTGTAATTTCAACCAAGAGTGAAAAGAAAAATACAAAGACAATTTATAGGGGAAGTTAAATGCTGCAGTGTAAGTCAGGAAGACCTGATTTCAAATTCAGCTTCAGACACTTTTTAGTTATGTGACCCTGGACAAGTCACTTAAGCTTTATCTGCCTCACTGTCCTCAATTGAAAAATGGAAATAATAACAAAACCTAGCTCACAAGGTTGTTGGAAGGATCAACTGAAATATTTCTAAAGTTTTTAGCATAGTAGAGGCCTGTCAGAGGTTTTTAATAAACGTTTGTTCCCTTCACTATGGCAGAACTAGAAATAGCTGGATTAAAATCTTGCTTCAGATATCTAGGTAATTCTAGGGTAATTCACAGCCTTGTTAGTCCTCATTTTCATGGATTTTTTTGAGTAGTAAGGGATGTTAAAAGTCAACACATTTAACCTCATCATTTTATAGATGAGGAAAAAGTGAGTCTCAAAGAGGTTTAGTGAATCATTCAAGGCTACACAGCAAAACTTCTGCAATTTGGCTTGCCACTTTATCATTGAACTGAAATTTCTTCCTCCAAAGTTAGCAGGTCTCTTAATTACCAAATTTAATTACTTTTTCTTAGTGGTCATCCATTCATGTCTATTGCTGTTCTATTGCTGCTTTCTTTTTCACAGTTTGTTTTGCCTTTCTTGTTACAATCTTCATAGCCTTAAAAAACACTAACCTTTTTGCGTGCCAGATCTGAAGTCAGTAAGACTCATTTTCCTAAGCTCTAGTCTAGTCAAAGGCACTTATGAGCTGTGTGACTTTGGACAAGTCACTTACCCTGATTTGCTTCTGTTTTCTCATGTGTAAAAATTGCTGGAGAAAGAAATGGCCAATCATTCCAGCATCTTTGCAAAGAAAATCTCAAATGTGTTCATGAAAAGTCAAGACACTATTGAAACATCTAAGAAACAGTAATATTCTTAATGGTGGAAGACAGATGAATACTTTCTTATGACAATTATTTTTGTTTTGTTGTCTACAAATGTTTATTTTCATTTTATATAATAGAACTAAATATATCATGAATAAATACTAATTATAGAATAAAAAAGTTTGAGAACCATTCTCTAATTTACTGTTTAGCATCAATTATAGACATCCTATTAATTATTATAGCTGTCTCTTCACAATACTAATAATATTCCTTAACATTATAACATTTGAAATGTGATTAGGCATAATATAAAATATAGTCAGTAAATGAGTGGAATTAGAAACAGAAGTGAAGGAAATTCTAATCAAAATATCTACTGATCAATTTTAAAAGATGGAGCCCACTTTTTTTTTCTTACAAAAAGAATATAAAAGTTTCTAAATTCACATACACACACATAAGCATTTATTTTCCTGTAGAGGAAAGATTTAATAGAAATCTAAAGTTCACATGGACAAATAACCTCTGCTTGAATAACTCCAGTGATAGAAATCATTATCAGTTGAGGCATTCCTTTTCATTATGGTATGTCTGTAATTATTAAAAAACTCTTTTCTTATGTTTGAATAATATCTGTCTGCTTGAAATCCCCACCCATTGGACATGTATTCTACAGTAACACAAACAAATCTATTTTCTCTCATAAATGACAGTTCTATTTAAAGAATTTGAGGGATGTTATAATTCATCTCTGAGGTTAAACATGACCAATTCCTTCAATTAATAATGTCTCTTTTATGTAGTTTAGAGACAGCTCACTATCACAGTACCTATTCTCTAAAGATATTGTAGTTTGTCAATGTTATTTCAATATTTAGCACCAAAACTAAGCACAATGCTCCAATTTATATCTAATTTGTTGTTTATTTTTCATTTCTATGCTGTTATATCTCTCATTTCATTAGTGATTAGTGTCAAAAAGAAATACTATCTTTCTCAAATATTATGGTTCTCATTCCTCCACTTGATTTCCTTACCATTTAAAGCTTTTATATTAATCCTCCCTCAAGCTTAGTATAGAGGCAACTCCTTTATTTCTACCTTATAGAGTTCTTTTATTCCTTTAAGATATAGTTTAAGCATCATCTCTTACATGAAGCCTGATCTGGCACTTTCTTCCAAACTACTGTGTATTTAACAACTTTGTATGTGTTTGTATTTTTTTAACTTACATTTATAGTGTATGTGTTTTATATGTACTTCTTGTATTCCTCATTAGAATGGAAGCTTACCTTTGAGTATAGATTGTTTTTTTCTTTGTACTTGTAACCCCAGCACCAAACAGAGTGCCTGCCATGTATTAGGCACTTAATAAATAATGGTTGATTGCTTTTTTCCTCCAGTTAGTCAATGGGCATTTATTAAGTGCTGGGGAATAAAAAAATAAAAGGTATAGTCCACTATGAAGTCCAGATCAATTGGCTAGATGTCTTCTTCGGGTTCTAATGATATTTTACGGATACCCATACAACATCTGAGCTATTCATATCTTATCTATTCCTCTTGCTTTATGACCAGGAGAGTTCCTTTACTGGTCAAACATTTTACTGGCAATGTCTTTTGAATCACATTCTGTTCACAAGCTGTATTTGGTGACATATTACAGCTTTTTTATATTCATCATTAAACTTTCCTTGCCCTTTGATTCTTTCCTTTTCAATTTTTATTTTCTTGATTTTGTGTTTGATTCTCATCCTCAACAGGAGGTTGACAAAAGTTTGCATTTAAACAGAAGGGACAATATGGGGATCACAGAAGATGATTTGCACTTTCTCAAATAAAATACAGCCCTCAGTGCGCCCTGCATTCACTTTTGGGGTCCATCTCCTTTCCCATCTTCTTTATCTGCCAAAAATAAATAGCTTCATATTTTTTCTGTCCATACACCTACATGCAATGATCTGAATGACAGGTTTGCCATACATCTGGTTTGTCCTTTGTGAATCTTTAATTTCGGGGGGAGGCAGAGACTATTCAAATTTTGTCTTTGTATTCCCAACACTAAGTACAATACCTCAAAGATGGAAGACATACTAATAATGTTTGCGAACTTGAATGGAATTAAAATGTATTGAAATGAACCACTTTTGAGTATCTGTAGATCTCACCAAGTTTATCTCATCTCATGGGGTTTGGAGCAACTAGCATAATCTCACATGGAAGCAGGAATATTTAGAAAACTTCACCATCAATAGAAAACATGCAATTCCATTTTGATTTTCCAAAGGCTGAATTCTATGGTAATGGCAAATGTATTTGACAAATATATATATATATATATATATATGTATGTATACAAATATATGATCGATCATTTGCTTTACTTTGAAAAACAGTGTTGAAATACAAAATTATCACTCTGTTTTTGTGGAAGTTTGAATGAGCTTAACCTATACATGCTAAAGCCTTATCAATAAGCCTTTACAACTGAGTTTTGATCTTTAAGATGATTAAAAATAAAAAAAAAGAATAATCACAATGGGGACAAAAGCGACTATCTAACATGCAATATCACAATGGTGACTAACTGAACTTCTTTCTTCTCTTTTACCTGATAGCCTCCTCACCCTGTACTATCATCCAAAAGCTGTGGTCACTTCTTCTTATTGTTCAGTTCCTCATGGAACATCCATTTTAAGAAAAATATCCAGGTCAGCCACATCCACTCCCTCATTACTCTCTGAGCTTCACTCCTGACTCTCTGGACATCTTCTCTACAATGAGCTAGCAGCCTCTTCTACTAGTCCTTGTCCAGAAGATCTTTCTTTCTTTTTGAACTTTTCACCCTAAGAAGATTCGTCTCTTCTTGCAAACTCTTCCTCTGTTTGATTGATTCCCCTGGATCCTCCCCTTAAAGGAGTATGTCTATTCATGCCATGGTCAGTAGTTCATTTATCTCTTGGCTCCTTTCCTGATTCTTCAGACTTCTTTCTCTACCATGCTCTCATATGGAAATCTCCTCCTTCCCTTGATTTTCAACTTGCTTCCTTCATTTACTTGTTAATTTATTTATTCATTCATTTGTTTATCTATCTAGCCATCTATGTATTTACTTATTTGTTTAATAATGTATAGTCTTCCTCCATTGCAGAATGTTTCTTGGGGGCAGGGACATTTTTATTGTATTTATTTTTTTCCCAGAAGTTAATGCAACCTTGGCTTTTCTGAGCATATACAGTTCATCTAACATGGAGGCATCTTTGGGGAGTATTTGGAGCATGGCCAGATGGCCTCAGCAACTATATGGTTTAGTGGATAAAGTACCAGCTATGGAGTCATGAAGGCATGAGTCCAAATCTAGCCCCAGACATTTAGTTTGTGACCCTGAATAAGTCACTTAACCCTGTTCAACTCAGTTCTTTATCTGTAAAATGAGCTAGAGAAGGAAACGGCAAAACACTTCAGTATCTTTGCCAAGAAAACCCTAAAGAAGTTCACAGAGACTCAGACATGACTGAAATGACTGACCACACCAGATTGTGTGACACTGAGTCTTCTGTGTTCTTTATCATTAGGGTGGGAAAAGTTTCCCTTGAGTGGCTACCTATATCCTTAAAACCAATGAGACTTTGTAATGTTAATGGGGATCTCCCTTGCTCATTAATAGGCTGCACATGGAGCCCATTAAGGGAAACTTGCTTAAGAGAGGCTTACTTGTAGGAAAGCTTTCACACCTTTTGGTATAAGCTAATTAGGCACTGAGTCACAAGGGTTGTGATGCCTTCTGGCTGTGAGCTATTAGCCAAAAGTGTATATATACTCTGAGTTGGTATTTTGCTTTGGGAGTTTGCTTATGATTAGAATATGTTGATTCTCTGGTCAAGACTCTGAGTAGCCCTATGTTCAGAACTCCCTGACTGCTCAGATGTAAAGGCTTTCTCAATCTAGTCATGTATGTAAAGTATATAGGAACATTGTGTTGGTTCAGGCAGTCAGAGCCCTGTCTGTTGGCTTAATTTCTCTGCTTGTATTTTCTCTGTTTTTATTTTCTCTGCTTGTATTTTCTCTGATGTTCAGGGGGCTGACTTTTCCCCTGAACTGGTGAATATAATTAGAGGATTATTGACCCCTTTAAAGTTGCTTTCCTTTAAAAGCTGATTAAAGAACTTTTGCTGGCAGGCCATCCTGGGCATCTAGGGTGCTTGCTGTTAGCAGACTTAGTATAGCCACATCTATTTTCTTTTTCCACCATTCTTTCAGCTACTATTCCTTTCTTTGAAGTCTTTCTTGCTGCACGATGAACCCTGCTGCACCCTAAACCTATAAACAAATGAATGAAAAGGAAAAAAATATTTCTCCTCTCCATCTTTTATCCCAGCTCCAAGAAATGTTGGGGTACAGTGATGGTTTCTATTCTGTGCTGTTTATCCTCTTCAGTTATAGGTGTTGGATATGATCCCCCGAAGACCTAGGAGTTTAAGCCATGGAAGATGTGGATTGCAGGCAGGATGTTGCATACAGCCAGCCTGATATGGAAGCCATGAAAAGCTAAGATATGTAAGACTTGAACTCAAATGGAATTTTGGACTTGCAACTAGGAGGATTCGTAGATAGGAAATGAACGAAGCTATTAACTGCCTTGTCCTCTCCAAAGAATTAGGTGGTACAAGAGGAGGAGGGGATTAAGTTTCATATGTTGGGACTAAATTTGAATATTTATGATTATATTTCCTAAAATAATTATTTCTGTACACAAGATAGTCCAAGTGTTAGTACCTAAATGGAACAAAAGTCCAGGGGACTTTCCACAACATTTTTTGGGAAAATTTTGGTGAGGGCTGGAATAGTTTACAGAAAGGCAAGACGCCACAAACATTTTAAGTGTATCAGAGAACCCTGAGAATGAGGTGAAATCTAATCTACCTGACCCTCTAGGCAGTAAGTGCCACTTCAGTCAATATTACATTACATAACACCTAATACACAGTAAATATTTAACTACTTGTTGACTTTTGCTGGATCACTTAATATCTACAATATCTACAATTCAATCTGCTGAGCAGTAGAGAAAGGTTTCAAGATTCTGCCTATTCATTTCTTATATTTCAATTAAAGATATCCTTGATTTGTATATAATTCTTATGAAGATAATTTGGTATACAGAATGGGGGAATGGTTATGAATGAACTTAAAAAGTGGTTGGTAAACTTTCACGCCAAGTCTAGTGAGCTTTTAAATACAAAGGAATAGTATAGATAATTTGTTTCAAGGCTTGGACTAGTTAAAGAATCCATGGTGAATAATCAGAATTCCTTGCTATTGCTGAGAGCAGGAGGCTCTATTGTGGTACATTTAAGGGAAGGCCACATGATTTAATTGGCAGTGTCTAAGCAAGCATGGAGGGGTAAAGCCGAAGCAACAATGGATGAGTACTCAGGGAGTGTAACAAACAACTTCCTGAAGCTCTTTCTGACATCTACAAGGAACGGTAAGGCCCTGAAAACCTACCTCTTCAATAGGGACTTAGGATGACATCTGCAAGGTGGGACTAAAGATTGTAAGGTAAGGGAAACAAATGGAGATGTTGCTTAAGAGTTTGGGGCACAACAGTCCTGAGACCATGATAGGAAGAGGGAATCTATAATGATCTTACAAGACACTGCTCTAGAGCTTGATACATCAAAGTCTTACTAGGATTCCTAAGTTTATTTTCACTCTGTGAATCAGATTATTTTCCCATACCTGATGTCACAGGCATAGAGATGCCAATTATCTAAGAAAATAGATGCTTCTTAGCCTAGAAGCTTCTAGACAGAAACTATCCATGTATGGAAAGTTCTTGAAAAGGGTCAGCACGGAGAAAATGGCTATCAGGAGGGAGGAGAGCAAGTGTCTGTAGCACATAAAGACTTACTGTTTAGAAAAATACTAAGGTAGGGGGAAAAAGTTTCTGTGTACTAAAGCAGGGCCCTATCTTCCCACCAGGGAAGAGAAGGGCTTCTGCATCTACCTAAAGTGGTTCAGTGGCTTTACTTTTGAGGAATTTGTGGCAAAAGCAGGCATACCCTTGAATGTCTTGGCCTAATGAAGGGAAACTGTCACTGGGTGACATAACTTCAAGGTATGAGACTGTGTTCTGGCTCCTGCCCCCTCACTCAGGATGCATTGCTGATGGAACACCATTTCTGTTATTTGTCAGTTGATTTTGCTAGAACTGAGTGGCTGGGATCTACTCAGGGCATTTAAGACTTAGTGTAGTATCTAGTGATTTAGGGATTTGGTCATGGCCTTTCTCTCTTTGTTATTTATCTTTGCAAAAGTTTCTTCAACATTGTACTAAAAACTTTACGGTATCAGAGAAATAAGAAACATGATAAAGCTGTTATAAGCATACATGTTATTAGTTATTGACATTCTCATAAATAATTATCAAAATGTTGCATTGCTGTTTATATTCCAGTAGAATGTTAGCTCCAAGGACTGTTTTCTTTTTCTTTCATTGTTATCACCAGTTTCTGGAATAGTACTTTATACATTACAGGTAATTAATAAATGCTTGTTGAATGAATGGAATATGAATTTTTAAAAATAGAAATTGGTGATAGCCTGTAAAACAAAGAGAGAATTATATATAGTTATATTTACAGATATATGGTTTTCATGTAAATATATACTATCTATATGTGTTTTAAGTGCCTTGGGTGGGGCAGTATACTCCTGAAAGTCATATTGTGGCAGAGTATTTGGTGTTGTCCTTCCTATGCATCCTAGAGGAAGTTGAAATTTATGCTTATTCAAGCATATGTATGGTTGATACTGTGCAATATTGTGATCTTCAGAGCAAAGTCTACTCATCAAAAGATCATAATGATCATTACCCTGATAATAAATACCTTTCATCCTTAGCTCAGGGAGCTATTGCTCATTGAAGGGTAGTATTCCTTAGCCATTAAAAAGTAACACCTTTATTTCAGTGTTCCAATTATACACTTTAAAGTCAAATCAGGATTATGACAAGAGAAAATAAGGGAATGATGTTGGCAAGAGAAAGGTGGCACCTCAATTTACTGGAGCTTAAAAATAGTTTATAAAATCAACTTCCAATTACATCAGATGAAGCAAAGAAGAGTTAAAGTAGATAAAATCCAAGGAAAAATAATGCAAAATTAGTTCAATGATTTAGTTGCTATTGTTCCCCCATTTCTACCTTCTGTATTTCTCTTTTTATGTAAATACTAAGTAAGCAGTCAAATGAAATAGTCTATCATTGGAGCCGATGTTGAAGAAGAGAAGAGAGACTTCTTTCCAAGCAATATCATTGGTGCAACCCATTTCTCTCTGCTTAGTGAAGGACCTAGAGAAATATCTTGATCTGTGACATTCTCTTGGTCTCTTGAACTCCTTGTTACAGAGGTTCTATGGTAATTAGGGTGGGACTTTTTTGTTTTCTCTTTTAGAATGCTAAGGTAAGGCAGCTAGGTGGTGCAGTGAATAGAGCACCGACCCTGGAGTCAGGAGGACCTGACTTCAAATCTGACCTCAGACACTTGACATGTACTAGCTGTGAGACCTTGGGCAAGTCACTTAACCTCAATTGCCTGGCCCTCCCCTCTCAAAAAAAAAAAGAATGCTAAGGTAATCAAGTACCTTTGATGAGTCTTGCCTTTCAGATATAATGGCAAGCAAAGTGGACTTTTTGTTGTCTTTTGTTTCTTTGATTGAATCAAAGTCTTTGTCCTACTTAAGAAACAAGAAAGCTTAGTTCACATAAGTTTGAGTCCCATGGTTGTGACACCTGAAGAAGGGTCACATGGTTTTGCGTCACATGGTTGTGATGCCCTCTGACCCTGAGAAGGGTATATAAGATCCGAGGTTGGCGTTGAGTTTGGGGGCTCACTCACTGGAAGAGTGTTCTGTGATTTGACCAGATGAGACTCTGGGTAACTGTTCAGGAGCCCCCTGGCTTTGAAAACCCAGATATTGGTGCTTCTTTTTCTGGTAACTGTGTATGTATTGTTATGGTCAGACAGAAAGAAGCCTGTCTGTTGCTTCGTGTTTATTTACTCTGTTTATATAATTCCTGCTTGTAATTTATGTTTCTGTTTTCTCTGAAGTTCAGGGTCCTGACTTTTTCCCCTTAACTAAGTGCATGATGTATATATGTTTGCTTAAAGTGAGATTGTAAACTCCTTAAAATTGCTTTCCTTAGAAATCAGATCAGAGAACCTGTGATAGCAACCCTCCTGTGTGCTGGTGTTTTGGGCCTTACACAGCCACTGTAGTGGCAAGTAGCAACATTGTTGTTACAAGGGGGAGGAGGAGGAGAAGAAGGATGAGGAGCAGGAGGAGGAGGAGGAAAAGAAAGAGAATTTTCCTCTTTGATCTTTTTATAAAATATTTCTCCATGCAAGTTCAAAAGAAATGGTTCTTCCATGTTCATTCATTCAACATTTATTGTCTTTATGTAAAGAGCACTGTGTTAGGTAGTAGAGGAGATACAAAGCTTAGGTTAGACATGAGTTCTTCCCTTATAGAGCTTACTGAAAGTCTATTGGAGAGGAAGAGTATAATCACAGGTAAATATAAAATGCCCCATTATATTATGTATTTGCAATTTGCAAAACAAAGTGCCATGTGAAAACAAGAGGATGAATTTATTGACAGTAGGAAATAAGACAGATAGCAGAGATGAAAAGAGATAATTTGAGTTGACTTTAAAAAGTGGATGGGGACTTGTGGTTAAGATGGATGATGAAACAGGATTAGAATTGCCTAGGACTTGAATGTGTAAAGCTATTTGACATCTACTCCAGCAAAAACTAGAAATAATCAAGTAAAATGAACTACTACAATGACAAACTATTGTGACTGTCTCTCTCCACAGAATTGCACCAAAAGATAGCCAGAAACTTAAAGAGAAGTAGGCCACCAACAAAGTCAGCAACAGTACAGGCAAACAAGTCTATAGACTCCCAGATCAACCAGAGGAGGTCCAAAGACATGTAGTCTGCAGCCCTCTATGGAAGCAGCAGTATGAAGGTTGTGTTAGAGGTGAATAGGAGAATAGAGACAGAAGTATATAGAAGCTAATATAAAAATCTGTGTAAAAGTAAAGGTAACCCATAGTAGGCTAGGGGCAGTGAAAATAAAGAGTGACAGATGTCATGGGATCACAGAATTATCCCTTATTTCTATATCCTTCTAGTACAAATGAACAGAATCCTGAAAATTCTTCTCAACTCATACAGCAAATCACGTATCTGGTTGAATTTTGCTATCCCCTTCTCATTTCAATATTTTCCCCCTCATCAGTTCCTATGTGTTTGATTACCATCTCTAGCCATATGAATTAATGAAAGAGAGAAAAAAAGTAAAACAGTCCCAGTTCTCAAGGAGCTTACATTCTAATGGAGCAAACAACACCTATGGAAGAGTGGTATTAAAGGCGATGTAATGTTGTCAGTAAAGTCACAAGAATGATGAGTCCAATGGTTTGACAACACATTTTTAGGAACAATAGTGTTAATTGCTTACTGTTACTAAGGCCAGAGGTACAAGTAGGGGAGCAGGGAGAGGTTACTTACACAGTGATAGTTAAACTGGCTGAGGAGTAGGGATCCAGAGAGAAACAGTGTAGGCTTACTAGCTATAAACCCACATCCCTAGAAAGTAGGTAATGAACTGGAATGAAAGTGTATTCTAGAATATAGGAGCATGATGTAAAGAGGCCAGAAATAGTAGCATGATGTCTGAATTAGGGTAGAAATGGTGACCAGTCACAAATTATAAGCCAAGTTTCCAAGTTATGCATTGGGTTGAAGATATAATCCGAAATACAAGAGATTGCATAAAGATGACCTGAGAAGATATCTATATCTACATTTATCTATATATCTTATCTGTTTATCTACCATTCTGGTAGCCTTCCATGCTTCATTTGTGCTTGATGAATTTCCCATTTGATATCAGCAACACGAAGCCTTTCCTAATTGCAACAGCTGCTGGTACATTCCTTTTCCAAGCTACCTAAAATTCATTTCATTTACATTAATCACATTTTATACAGACATGTTGTCTTCCCCATTAGAATATAAAATCCTTCATCTCAGTGACTATTTAATTTTTCTTTGTATTTTCAGTGGTTAACTCAGTGCCTGGAACATAGTAAGCGCTTGATAAATGCTTCTTGATTGATTGATTGATTGAAGCTATGACACTTTTGAGTTCAGTATTTAAAGTCTTTTGAAATCTGACCACTTGCCTCATTTTCCATGAATATTTCTCAATAATTATAGAATCATAAAATTCAAGAATTGGAAGGCATGACAGCAGCCACTTAGTCCAATTCCACATGCAAAAAAACAATCCACACTAAAACATATAAACACGGAGTTATCCAGCTCCTAATAAAAGATATTCCATGTGGAAAAACCTACCATCTCTTGAGGTGGCCCATTCCACTTTTCTACAGTATAATAATTAGGAAGTCTTGCCTGCCATTAAGCAAAAATTTGCCTCTTGGGATTTGCACCCATTGCTCCTGGTTCTACCCTGTTAGGTCAAACAGTAAGACTTTAATTCCTCTTCCACAAGACAACTCTTCAAATATTTGAAGACAACTAATATAAGTGGCCTGAGCCTTCTCTAGGCTAACAATTCCTCTTCCTTAAACCAGTCCTCATGTGGCATTGACTCAAAGACCTGCAGAATCCTAGTTTTCTTCTCTAGACACTCTCCAGATTACCATTGCTTTTTCAAAACTGAGCCAACTAGTGCTGAATAAAATATTTCAGATGAAGCATGATGAGAACACAGATTTATCATTTTTCTAGTTCCCAGAAGTTATATCTCTCTTACTGGAACCCAAGGTCACATTAGCTTTTTCCTTTTTTTTTCCATGTGTCATATTACAATGCTAACTCCCATTGAGGTACATTTTACTAAAAGCCTCATTTTTTCAGAATGATTGCTGCCAGAGACTTGCCAATCTTTTCACTTGTTTGAGGTTTTCTTGTTTGTTTCATTTTGTGGGGTTTTGAGGGGGGTACCCATTTAAGACTTAACATGTCTCCCTTAACATCTTGTTCAATTCAGCCTGATCCTCTGCATCAGGGCTCAGCAAATTATGATCTGAGTGATAAGTCTGAGCTACTTATTATTATCTTCTGTTTGGACTATGAGCTAAAAATGTTCTTAAATATATAGTGATCAAAAATTAAAAAGAAATTCTTAGTTCATACAAAGTCCATACAAACTAATTAAATGTAAGATAATTATTGAGGGGGCAGCTAGGTGGCACAGTGAGTAGAGCACCAGCCCTGGAGTCAGGAGGACCTGAGTTCAAATCCAGCCTCAGACACTTGACACACTTACTAGCTGTATGACCTTGGGCAACTCACTTAACCCCAATTGCCCTGCCTTCCCCCCCAAAAAAAAGGAAAAAAAAAAGATAATTAATGAGGGGCTCAAGAGAGGCTTTGTGTTTAATGCAGTATTTAAGCTGTATCATCACTTCACTTTCATTTGCTCCTTTGCCAGCTTTCAACTCCCTGGAACAAGATGACCTTCCCTGATTAAACTCATCATTTCTATTCTCATCACCATGTAGCTAACTGCAGCCTTGGTTGACACCACCTCTTCTCCCTTCTGACTGAAGGTACAATATCAAACTCCTTCCAATGTTTTCCTTTAGAGGAGCAGAAACTGAACTCTCAGTTCACCCATCCTTGTATCTGCTGTCCTGTTTGGTATCAACTCCATGAAACAAAGTGCCCCTGTACCTGGTACCTCCTGGTTTCTCCCCCACCCCTTGAATGATAAATCATTAGACAAGATCCTCCATATTACAGTGTAAGATGTGTCAAGCTCCCTTCCCCCTTTTGTAGACCTTTAGACTCTCCCGCTTGGAGACTGACAGGCCCTAAACAAAGAATAGGAAACTCTTAAGACAAAGAATAGGAAATAACTCCTCTCCCACTGGAGAAACATTAACCTGGCCAGTTCTTAGGAATGTGGGTGGGACAGGGGAGGCTCTCCTCTCTGGTGGGAAAAACTTTCTTCGTTCAGGGTCCTATAAAAGTCACCACGTGGGACAGGCACATTGGGATCGGAATGATAAATCATTATAGAAGATCTTCCATATTATAGTATAAGCCTAGCTTTTCTTCCTTCTCCCCATCCCCCCTCCCTGCAAGACTCTATCAGACATTCCTTTCCCCCTTTCTTTCTTGCAAAGACCTTTAGACTTTCTGGCTTGGAATAAAGAATCAGACATCCTTCTCCAACTGATAAACCTTAAGAAAGGACCTCTCAGACACTCCTCTCTTAATTGGCCCAAAACAAAAGAATGGAATACATTAGGAGATAGGCCTGAACAAAGAATAGGTAACTCTTCAGACAAAGGACAGGAAATTCCAAAACTGCTTCTTGAGGACCTAGCCAGTTCTCAAAAACAAAATGATTGACAAGATCTTCCCCTCCCCAGGGGAATAGCTTCTGGAGGGGAACATCTGGGACAGTTAGAAGTAGGCCCTCTTTGTTCAAGAAGCTATAAAATTCTCCACATGGAACAAGCTAGGGGGATCTCGCTATGGAGAGGAAGCTTCCTGGGATCAGTTTCCCTCTCGGGCCTTGATTGAGCTGGGCTGTGTAAACCCGGACCCTCTCAGGTTTGAGAGGATTAAGTGCTGGAGTTCCCCTGAGAGGTGATGAATCTATGTTTTTTGTGTCTTTGTCTTTGTTGTGTTAACTGTGTTTGTTAGAGTATCTCCCCTGTCTTTCAATAAAAACCATGTTCTCTCAGGAGTGTGCTTTGTTGCCAGTGCGAATCTGAATCTGAAGCTAACTTAGCTTAACTGAACAGGATCTCACCCACGGGGAGGATGCTTTGCTTGGGACCACCTTCCCTTTCGGGGCCTTGATCGAGCTGTGTAAACTGGGACTCCCACAACTTTGAGAGGATCAAGTGTAGGAGCTCCCCTGAGAAGTGATGAATCTATATCGTCTGTGTCTTTGTCTTTGTTGTGTTAGAGTATTTCCCCCGTCTTTCAATAAAAACTTTATTCTGTTGGGAGCGTGTCTTATTGCCAGTGCGAATCCAAATCTGAACCTAACCTAGTTTAATCGAACACCCCTTTGCTGCCTCTTTTGTATATGGTCTCTCCATATTAGATTGTAAATTCCTTGAGGTCAGAGACTTTATCATTGAACTAACTGTGCACTTAGCACAGTTCCTGACACATGGTAAGTGTTTAATAATTGTTTATTGGATTTGATTGGAAGGAAGTGAAAGATTCTCTGAGGTGGAGGTGAGGAAGGAAAATATTCTAGACATGGGGAATAGCCATTGCATAGGCATGTGCAAGGAATGGAGAGAAAGCCAGTTTGAGTCGATAGAACAATACGTCAGGGAAGTAAGGTGCTACAAGGCTAGAAAGATAGGTTAGACTCAGGATGTTCAAGGCTTTAAAAGGAAAAATTGAAAGGTTTATAATTTATCTTAGTGAAAATAGATGTTTATTAAGTTAGCTATTTATTGATTAAGGGAGTGACATGGTCAGATGAGTACTTAAGGCAAATCACTTTGGTAGCAGTTTGATTGGAGAGAAGTGATAGATGAAATAGATCAGTTGGGAGACTATTGAGAAGCACCTAAATTAAAATCGTGACTGAATGAGTAGTGAGAATCAAAGTGAGAGTGGGAGAAACTGTGGAGATAGAATAAGAATTGCGAAATTGATTGGATACATGAGATGATTAAGACTTAGCATAATTCCATCATCTTCATCAGTCATGATCATCATCATCATCATCATCGTCATCATCATCATCCTGTTCCTCCTTCTCTTCTATCAAAAACAATCATCATGTGCTTAACAACAACAACAAAAAAATACTTTTCTTGATTTATTTGCATTTGAATTCAGGGTACTTTGGTTAATTGTGACATTTACCCACGCTACTTTTTTTGTTCCAGACTAAACTGGACTACTCAAAGTCTCTGACTCCGTGTGAATCTCCCCAAGTTTTTCCAGACTTTCCTCATTTCTTGAACAAACAACTTATAAACACCTATCCCATATGCCTTAAAAATTCCTCCTTTTCTAGAAAGCCCAATTCATGGACCAAATCCTCTATAAAGCCATTTCTATTCTCATTAGCTGTATATGATCACACTCCTCAAATATCTTTTATTATTTAGTCTGTATTTATCCTTTGTATGACATTCTGCCTTGAATATGTGCACTTAGCATAATGTAGGTAAAAGAATATTGGTCTTTTACCCTAGAAAGTTCTATTTATTATCAGGACTTTTGATGCTAACCAATTATATTATAAGTAAGGCAGCCCATTTATCTACAAAATATGAATAATAACAACTGTATTACTGATTTCACAGGATTATTTCAAGGATTATATGTGGTAATGTATGTAAACTACTTTGCAAATACTAACATATCTAAATGTTAACTATTATGATGTCCTGTACACATCATATGTCCATCAACTCTCTACTAGATTGTAAACTACTTGAAAGAAATATTTGTATCTTATTTAATATAACTTATTGGTTCCAAAGATGTATGTCATTGATAGGGCAGCTAGGTGGCACAATGGATAGCGTGCCATTCCTGGAGTCAGGAAGATTCACCTTTCTGAGTTCAAATTTGGTCCCAGACACTTGTTGTATGATCCTGGGTAAGTCACTTAAGCCATTTTGTTTCACTTTCTCCATCTATAAAATGAGCTGGAGAAGGAAGTGACAAAGTACACCATTATATTGGCCAAGAAAAATCCAAATGGGTCATGAAAAGTCAGACATAATTGAAATGATTGAATAACAAATATCCATCATGCAGCAAGACATGTCCTTCATCTGGTTTGAATCCCCTAAGCATTAAGATTAAACATTCTAGTTGAACATTTTATTAAATTAGGCAAAGCAAAACAATGGAATTTGAGAAAAATAATAAAAGTTAACACAAACTTTCAGATTTATATTTAAACACACACTTCATTCTTTTAAGCACAATATTGCCCTTCCTGGGGACTCAATGAGATCCTTTTAGTCTTGTCTCAACACGAAGACACAGAATCATGGAAAGACACTGATTATATCTCTCATAGATGATGATCATGGAAGATTCACCTCAGAGCATGGTCTTGGCTTCTGTTCAACTATAACAACAGTGCTACTTGCCACTACTGTGACTGTGTGAGACCAATAACACCAGCACACAGGAGGGCTGCTAGCACAGATTCTTTGATCTGCTTTTCTAAGGAAAGCAACTTTAAGGGGTTTACAATCTCACTTTAATTAAACATACATATCATTCACTTAGTTCAGGGGAAAATTCAGCACCCTGGACTTCAGAGAAAACACACACAGAAATTGCAAACAGAAATTATATAAATAGAGCAAAATAACACAAATCAGTAGACAGGCTTCTAGCTGTCTGGTCAAGATATTACCTATATAGTTACCAGAGACAGAAGCACCAACATCTGGGTTTTTCAAAGATGGGGGGGCCCCCTTAACAGTTACCCAGAGTCTTGTCTGGTCAAATCACATGACACTCTTCCAGTGAGTGAGCCCCAAATAAAATGCTAACCTCAGCATATGTATACACTTCTTCAGCATCAGAGGGCTTCACATCTCTCAAGGGCTCCACACCTCTCATGACCTAATTAGCAAAAGGGTGGGGGCTTTCCTACAAACAAAGGCAAGATTCCATCAAAGGAATTTGATTGCCTTGGTGCTGAGAAGCACTCCAAAAGAAAATAAACAGTAAAAAGTCCCACTTTGCTTGCCCTTACATAAACTCAAATGATTAAGTGATATCAGTATCCTCTTCTCTGTTTCTACTATGACCTTCACAAATCATAGATCAGGAATCATATTTTC
Organism: Trichosurus vulpecula; assembly: GCF_011100635.1. Taxonomy (NCBI): domain Eukaryota; kingdom Metazoa; phylum Chordata; class Mammalia; order Diprotodontia; family Phalangeridae; genus Trichosurus; species Trichosurus vulpecula. The sequence goes on along the minus strand of NC_050573.1, from coordinate 329,042,099 downwards.
TACCTTTAGATAAATGATATTTCCTAGACAGAGAGCATTTGGTATTCAGTTAATGATCAGAAATGGGAAGAATGGCTCCTGCTTATGTTAGATGGTTACATTAGCTATCAAAAATTTTCTTTTTCATGGGAGAAGGTAAAAATTTCCCTAGCTATGTTCCCTCTAATTATTTTTCTCTTCAACTTCCTCCATAAACTATCTCCTCTATCCCCAAACATGGATGCTCAACAAATCTACCTGTGTAATTTGAGTTCATGCACAGTCTGTAACTCTTTAGCTGGGGTGTATCCCTGCACTGGCTGTACTTCTCACTTATAAATGTACCCCTTCCACATCTACATCCACAACATTGCGTAACTTTTCACATAGCACGTATTTAATAGTAGTTATTGAACTGAATCATGAGTATTTGTACTAGTGGGAAATTTAGAGATCATCTAAACAAAAAGTATTGGACCTCAGAAAGTTGAAATGTCTTTCTTCTGTTGGTAAATAAGATTACCAGGCTTCAAGTTGAGCATCTCTCACTCCAAACTCAAGTATGTTACCATACATATTTACTACTTTATTTCAAGGTTTTTGCTTTAAAATACATTTTCTTCACTTAAAAAGGCTTTACCATTCTCATTGAACTCCCTTGAGATAGAGGACCTGTATTATTCTACTTAAGGAAAGTACTGCTAATGTTTTTATTATGGCAAAAAATCAGGAAATCCTTGTTTTTGTGGGTTTTTTTTTAAGTTTAAGAGGGTTTTAGAGAAAGTAGAAAGGGCCATGTTGAAGAGAAATGTGGGTATTTGTTTGCTTCTGCCTTAGGCCAACCTGAGATTCAAAAATCCATTTCACAGAAAGTCTGATAACCCTCCTTGGGACAAAGACTTCAGGGACCAATTAGAAGGCCCTGGATTTGGAGTTTAAATCCAGCCCGAGGAAGTGAACCAATTTGAAGTTAATTCGGTTTTTACCTTTCTCATGGAAAAGTGAGCTCTCTCAGTATTGACTCTCAGAGAGAGTTGTTTGTTTGGTTTTGATTTTAACTTACTGCAAGGCAAAGATGGGTCACTATACCAAATATTTGTATTTAATCATGTTTGATGTTAACTAACATATTATCAATTCCAAATTTAATTTTTTTTTATTAAGTAGGCAAAATCTCAGCATCTTGTGACAATCCTTAAAGACTTGGCATTTTTTTCCTGTGTGAATGTGAGTCAGCCCAAAAAGACTAGGTTTTCTCATTATTCAGCGGTTTGGAGAGATCAGAGGAACCTAAATCCTAATAATGAATTTCAGTATATTGAAAGAGTGGAAAGATATGTGCTGGTCAAGGTGGCTTAGGACAATCCAAAAGTAGGAATATATTCAGACTCGAGTGCAGAACATACAGGGCATATGTTAAGCAAGTGTAATAGGGCTGCTAAACAAAATTCAATCTCCTGTGCATGCACAAGAGCTCTCTGTTACCAGTCTGTGTGGAACACCCTAGGTAATCTCTTCCTTAGAATGCATGTACACAGTTGTTCTAACTGCTTAAAATGCATTTAAGTCCTGATAAATAGGAGACTTTTTAGTTGTTTGCTTAACTAGAACTGAGAGTCAGGGTAAAGACTCCATTGGGGATAATTCATACCCTTTCTTGCATGTCTGGTTTAAGTCTGGGTGGGAAGAGGCTTTGGCTCATTCCTATTGATATGTGGTGTGTATGTATTGGTATGTCTTTTTGACCCCCTTGCATTTATTCTTTCCTGGCTTTGTGTGAATGAGTATAAGACCAGACTTGACATTATGAGCTTTGATGGTCAAGAGAATGAGCCTCCAAAGGCCCAGAAGCTTTTCACAAAGCAGTGAATATAAATGTCAAATTTTGCTAAGCCTGGCGAGATACGAATTCCTAAGCAACCTGCTTTACCCAGCATAGCAGTGAGTAAAAGGCAACTAAGAGAAGTGGCACTGACTTATCCATTGACTATGCCATATTTGGATGCAAACTTGGTCAGTCAGATGTTTTGTAGAGACTATTATCTCCAGTGATTGAGGTTGTATAGAGAACATTTTCCCCCAGGTATTGGGGGAAATTGTTTTGCAACATATTCTTGCTGTATCTTTTCTCTTTGTGAAAGCTATTTGATTTTATTGGTTAAGTGCTCTAATCGCTAGTTGATGATATAGAAGAGAAAAGCCCAGAATGGAGAATTAATCCTACCACATTAGAAAGACATCCATAAACCTTAATAATAAGAGCTAGCATTTATAAAGTACCTACTACATGCCAGATATTATTCTAAGCACTTTACAAATATTATCCTTTTTTTCTCCCTCACAACCATGGATATTAGCTGCTATTATTGTCTCCATTTTATATTTGACAAAACTGAGGCAAACAGATGTTAAGTGACTTGTGCAGGGTCACACAGTTACTAGGCATCTAGTGTTGGATTTGAACTCAGGTGTTTTTGATTGCAGGCCCAGTGCTTTACCCACTCTTCCACTGAGCTAGCCTTATCCAGCCCTCTGGTGGATTTGACTTAATGTGAGTGGTAGTTGGGCTTCTCCAGGGTAGTAAGTTTCCCCAGACTTTATTAAGGTTATGGAATTAATATTTTTCTTTGTTCCATTCATGTATTTTTATTAATATAAACTTCAGAAGTAGATATGATAAAAAAAGAATAAAATGAAAATTAGTATCTCTTAAAGAAGGTGGTAAATAGCACAGATCTTACATTAGAAGCAATTGTGAGCAACTACAAATTTTGAGTGAGAATGTAACTGTTGAAAATGGTGTTCAAAGTTGTGGTATATGAATGCTCCATGAGAAATGGTGAGCAGGTGGATTTCAGAAAAATCTGGAAAGACTTGCATGAATTGATACTGAGATAAATGAGCAGAAACAAGAGAACATTCTATATAGTAAGAGCAAAATTGTGTTATGAATAATTTTGATAGACTTAGTTCTTCTCAGCAATGCAAGGATCTGAGACAACTCCAAATGACTCATGATGGAAAATGCTATCCACATCCAGAGAAAGAAATATGGAGTCTGAATGCAGATCTAAGCATACTGTTCTCTTTTTTTTTCTTTCTCATGGTTTTTTCCCTTTTGTTCTGATCCTTCTTTCACAGTGTGACTAATGTAGAAATATGTTTAATATGATTATACAAGTATAGCCTATATCAGCTTACATGCTCTCTTGGGGAGAAGGGAGGAGATGGAGAGGATTTAGAATTCAAAATCTTATAAAATTGAATGTTGAAAACTAAAATTAATGAAACAAATATATAAATAGAATTAAAAAAAACCAGAAAAAAAATGAGATGAGATCACAGATCCATCAAGAAAGGAATTCTTAGCCTTGTTTGAACCCCTTTGGAATTTTGGTGAAGCCTATGGACCCCTCCTCAGAAACATGCTGTTGTTTATTTACATTTGTAACTGAAGAAAATGCTACAGGTAGAAGATAATTAAAATAAACATATGATATGTCCCTCCTCCCCACTAAGAAAAAAAAAGAAAAAGAAAAGAAAATGATATTCAAAGGAAATGATTCCTGTTACTGTTAACAAAATTTATTAAAATCAGTGAAGGGTGGGTTAGAGGATAGTGAGGCTTGGATGATAGCTAAGGTGGTTTAATAAGCCTTTTCATAAGGTGATTAGGTTCTGGACTAAGATAGTTACTGCATCTCAAGAAATAGATAGAAAAACATTTCTGAGAGATATTACTGAGGGAATATGATAGGTTGTAGTAAAGTGTAGAGAATAATTACAAGACTTCAAGCTTAGGATAGAGGTGTCATTGAAAATGAAGAAGAAATTGAGATGAGATGAAAGTGCTTTGAGTATTTGTCATGTTAAGGAAGATATCCCAGTAAAGATGTCATCGGGAAAATAGGCAATAGGGTAAGAAGTCAAGGCTCAAAGTATAAGGCTGGCCATGATCCATTTGCAAATGACAGTTGCAGCCCTGACAATTAATAAATTCCCCAAGGGAATGAAGGAAGAGAGAGAGGAGCAAAGAACTCAGAGCAGAGCCTGTAGGATTAGGGTGAAGCGCATTCTCAGAAAAAAAACATGGAAATTTAAAAGCTGTGAGCCTGGGATGAGGCAGAAACTGTCATAAGCAGAAAGGGCAAAAAGGACCATAGAATATAAAACAATACTTTATTCAAAAGGACATATATCTAAGCCATTTTCAAGTTTTAATAATTGTTCACATAAATCTTTAGTTTAAGCTAAATAAATCAATTAAATTTCCTACAAAGCTGAGCCTTTTTAAAGCTATAAAGATATATTTACACATAAAGATGTAAAGATACATTTGCACATTAAAGATATACTTACACATTTGACATATATCTCTTACAAAGAAGAAATATTTTGAATAAATGAGATGAAATGGAATACTGAGGTATATTTTAAAGGCAACAAGCCAGAAATATAATCTCATAATCCTCCATTAATCCATTTTGTCTTCCTTCATTTTAGCCATGTGTTTAAAGGTCACAAAAGTCATAGCAGGGGGGTGGTGTGGAAGAGGGGACTAGAGTACAGAGGTTTCAAATCCCCCAAAGCTAAGGCTTAGAAACAGAGTTAAAGAGAAAAAGTTTCAGAGATCTAATTTCGTTTGGCTTCATTTTTGTCATAACCTTGACTTTTCTCATATCCTCAATGAGTGCATTATTTCCATTTAAAGATTTTTAATATACCACTTTTTCTTGTTACCCTAGGCTTACTCTCAGGTTGCCCCTCCAAAGTTACTTATATTAGAACTCTTGATCACTCAAAAATACAGCTTACACTTCAAAATCAACAAGCTTTATGATGATAACCAATCAACACATTTTTTCTTCTGAAATTGAATAAAAACAAACATTTTTTCAGGCTTATTTTCTCCATGCACGAGCCCAGTCAAATAAATCCATCGGCTGTTCTCTGTATGATTCATTCCATCTATTCTCATAGTGTTTTTGAATAGGTGTTCCTGACTCACAGAAGGAATTTCTTCCTCTGCAACTAGGAATCCTTAGTGTCCTTCAAAGTTCAGTTTAAGTGTCACTTCTCATATGAGACACACCTTAATTCCCTACCCTCCTCAAATGTTTTGTATTTACTTTCACTCTACTCTGTATTGATTTAGACACATGCTATTTTTCCTACAGAATGTAGCTTCCTGAGCTCAGAGTTTTGTTTTGTTTTGTTTTGTTTTGTTTTCCTTGTTGCCTTTGAATCCCTAATGCCTAGTGTCAGTGTTTGGCATATAGTAAGTATATACTAAAGGCTTGCCAACTAAATGACTATTCCATGAAAATAGTACCCATATTAATAAAAATAAAATGACATATTAGTTTCAAAGTATAGCTAAGTGGGCCCATTTTGAAACTTGGTTAAATATTCAAATGGGTTAAAAAATTAACTGATCTAATGATGGCTCTTTGATACTCTATACTTCATTAGACCAGGCAAATAAATGTCATTCAGGTAGAAAAGTCTTTGGGAAAATAAATTTAAATTGATAATGGAGCCATATAAGGATGTCTTATTTATCTTCTCTACTGTGGATGCATTTCCAGCATATAGTCACAGAAACACAGAATTTAATGAATAGCTCTTACTAAAAGAGAATCAATCAAAAAAAAATAAAGGAGAAAGAACTATAAAGGAATATTTTCAAGAAGAAAATGACACAAAACCCTAACCTAATTGATGAAATTATTGAATTCTTGGCATCTACTCAATCGCTTCCTAAGTATAAGCATAACTATATGACAGTCTTAAACAATACTTCATAGAAGTATTGGTCATTTGGGCAGTTCTCAGGTGTGTGGCATAGCAAAAATATTATGACTACATTTCTCTGTTGAAGCCAGATTCACATAATTCTCAGAGTTTAGATTTCCTGCAATTCAATAACAAGTCTAAACAAGAGTGTGAACAAGATGTTATAGAGTTGGAAACCATTTTGAAATGATCGTTATTATCCCTACTCTGCCCTGTCCTCCTGAGAATGATTGTAATAATGAGAACTTTGACATTTTCTTAATGCTTCACATATTTATACAAACTCCAGGATGGCAAAAATAATTCCCTTCAAAGTTCTGACGATTATGTCTTTAGTTTAACAGGAGTTTCCATTGTTTATGGTTTCTATGGCAGCATTGCTTTTTTTTGAATTTTGGATATAAATTCATAATGTCGCATCTTAGAGCATGCTATTATCCCCTCCATTAGTCTGGATCAAGGGAAATTGTCTCATATTTTGTTCTTCCTGTACTAAAAAAATTAAAAGTTTGAGATTTGATCTATTTCAAGTTTTAGTTCTATACTCTTAAATAGAATTCATTGGCAGTGTTGCAAGTGATTTATCTCTATTATATTAAAACAACCACTTCTGTCTTTTTAATTGTATGTCTACAAAAAGAAAATCATAAAAGAGTCAATTTTCCTCTCCCCTCCAATAGGGTCTGTTTCATTAAGCATTGGTTGTTCAAACTAAGCAATGACTAACTAAAATAACGAATTCTCACAAACAAAGATGTAAGGTACATGAATAGAAAGGCTAATAAAGCACAAAGGCAGCATGGTGGGAAGAGAATTAGACCCTGAGTCAAAAGATCTAGAATACAGTCTCACTTTTTTCAGTTAAAATCATGTGACCTCAAGCTAGTCATTTAACTTCAAAATCCCTCAGTTACCATATCAATAAAATGGGGATAAAAATATATTGTCTGTTGCTCAAAGACTTATTGTGTGATTCTGATAGGATAATAGAGGTGAACACTCTTCATACAGTATGAAAAAAACAACAATAAAAATGGGTGATATTATTGATCTCAGTTTACCAGTGTATCAGGCATCAATATGAAGCTTTACCAATTTTATGTTACTAATATGTAATTCAGAAAATTTTAAAAATAATTTTAGATTAACTTTTTTGTAAAAATATGGATGGTCCATAGAACTGCATATCTTCATCTAGACAATTGTTATTCTTCATGAACTTAAACTCTGCTACATCTATATTTGAGTTTAATTCTTGAGTTATTGATCTCTTTTAGGTCTAGTAATATTTCTCAGAAGAAATGAGATCCCCAGTATACTGTAGATAGGGGAATGAAGATTAAATACATTTTGTATATGTGGGTGGTTAACAGTGAGCTAACAGGCCTTCTATTATTTGAACATAGAATGGAAGAACAAAATATAACTTTAAGTTAGTCCCACATCAATAGACAGTAAACCAAAATCAATATTAAATTCATATGACTCTCCCTGCCTGTTGAAGTTCTATTGAACCTTTCAAGTCCAAATAAAATTCTGTTTTCTCTTTAAAAAAACAACTTATGAAATCCTGTTCAGTAACAATTTCCCCTTTGTATCTTACAAAGCATTTTGCTTTGTAATTCTTCTATGCACTAACTGTGATAGTCCCATATGTTTGCAATAATATAGACAGAGGTACTCCCAACAATGATGTGAATTACAGCATTATCTGTCCTTGCTCCTATTTTGTAATGGTTGTTGACTTCCTTGCATAAATAAGACAAGGAGTAAAAATAAATGTGCTGAAGATATTCCCTATGTTCTCCTCACACTAATGAAACCCTGTTATTGCTATGTGGCTGGCCCAGTTTTTCCAGTCATACTTTTCTCTGAAATACTTTATGCTACTTCTTTATAATTTAACATTGTTGCCTTATAGAGTGATCATATCCTTTACACCATTGCTCTTTGGGTGATACTCAAATACAACTTTTTAGAGACTATGATATGTGATACTTTATAGGCAAGAGTGTGTGGGTCGGTGACTAAAGATTGCCTCTTTGGGGAGGGAAAAGTACACATGACACCCTAGTAAGTCTAATCTGAATTTTAACATTTTCTCCATCACTTTAAAAAGTTTAAAACAATAAAAAAACTTTGCAATTTTAGGAATGTAAAGACACAGAAAATGTAACAAACTGCTCTTGTGAGCTAGTTCAAGCTGACTCTAGCACATCACAACTGATAGGCATCTCACCAGAATAGTATTCATGTGAAAATATAGACCTTCACTATGGGGAGAAACTTGAGGTTGTTAACCATACTGAGTAATTTCCCAAAGGCAATGAAAACTCATTATTTCTCATTGTATTTTTCTTCCCTATCCTTTTGAAACACATCTTAGATATAGGTACCAGATGATAATTTCAATGGGTTTTCTATAGAATGAGATATCTTAGGACAACATCACTTGTCCTTTGTGTAAAACTGAGTTGAATTTTCAAGTTATTCTTAATATGTTTAAGACGTTTTTTGTTTGTTCTTGGCCTTCAATCAATTATCCCATGCCATTCAGAAACAGGAGCATAAAGAGGATGGTATTACTGAAAGGAGGATTGAGAGGAGAATAACAATAATTATGTATGCCCACATATTGTATATACGTGTGTATATGTATCCATATATATGTGTATATATTATATGTACAATTATACTCAAGATCATGGTTTGAAGAATATGTTGACTCTTCACACCTATATATCAGGAATACTATCTTTGAGAAAAGAATCTGGGGGTATTGGAATGCATATAGAGTAAGATATTTAGACAGAGAATTGGAGTTTAGGGCCTACCTCTGCCATATACTACTTGACATCAGACAAGTAAATTATATTCTTTGGGATTCAATTTCCTCATTTGTAAAATGTAGACTTTTAAGTAGACAGCTAAGTGGTGCAGAATATAGAATACTGACTAGGCATATTTTCAAGAAGATTTAATTTCAAAGTAGCCTCAGACACTTATCGTTTGACCATGGGCAAGTCTCTTAACTTCTATCTTCCTCAGCTTCCTCGAGAGAAAAATGGGAGTAATAATAACACCAATCTCCTATGGTTTTTGTGAGGATTGAATTAGGAAAAAAAAAATTAAGTACAGAGTAGATGCTATGTTAATGCTATCTACTACTACTGCTACTGTTACTACTACTACTACATCCTCTTCAAAGTGCCTTTCAACTCTGGTCAATAAAACTAGAATAACTTTGATAATCAGCTATATATCTACTTTATAAGAATCAATCTAAAATGATAATAGCTTCTCCCCTTAACACTATATTTACATGGGATAAAGTGTTAGGGGGGAGAAAAAATCACTTTGTATCAGCTCCTCAATTTCAAAATGTTCAAGAGATGTAACTACACTGATATAATCAGAAACCATCAATGCTTTAAATCATTTAAGCTTTCCATAGAAAAATTTGGTTTTCAGATAATTCTTCCCAAATGGCACACAGATTCTTGATCCAACTGACTGTCTTGATGTCCTATCAAGAAGTGGCTAAGTTTGAGCAGGTTGCAAGTCCTTGGGCTTCCAAATACAGTGTTCATTTTATTTTACCATGCTGCCTACTGTTTTCTAGGGGAAGCTAGAGTGGCACAGTGAATATAGTCCTAGATCTGGAGTCATGAATGCATGAGTTTAAATCTAGCCTCAGATGTTTACAAGTTTTAAGGTCCTAGGCAAGTCACAGAAACTGTGCCTGCCTCAGTTTCCTCAACTACGAAATGGATATTATAATAACCCTTACCTCCCAACATTATTGTAAAGATCAAATGAGATAAAATTTGTAAACTACTTTGTCAATTTAAAATACTATGTAAAGGCTAGCTATTATTAGTATTAAAATTAGTATCAGTATTCACATCTGAGAATAGTTTTCATGTATTCTTACACAGAACATAGTGACAAATTATTCTTCATCTTCATTGAAGAAATATAAAGTAGATAGATGTGACTTTGTAGGTATAAACAGACTTTTCATAGCAGTGAGATTTATATGAATTAATAGGAGATATTGTAGATGTCCTTTCCGTAGACATCTCTTTTAAAACGAGTGGTTTAGAGGTGTTGGAAAGAGTATTAATAATTTAAGGTTTTTTTTTCCTTTTCTGTAAAATTGAGGGCTCTCGATTAAATAATTTCTCTGATTTCTGCCAGGTCTTAAATTCCATCATTTTTGTGTCAATGATTCTGAGGTATATCTCTGACTGAACGACTCTGACTTTTCAAATTCTCTTCTATTTCTTCATATTTCATTCTAGTGGTTTTTGTTATTCCTAGGGTTGTTGCTACTATTGTTTTTGTTAAGAAAGCCTTTTTGTAACACATAAGTGAATATTTAAAAATATCTATATAGATATAGTCCTCCAGTCCCTAGACAGATTTCTGAATAGAAGGAAAATGCTTTTATTTCATACCTTTATATCCATAGTACTACAAAGGTGTTATGCCTTTTGGGGGAGTGTTCTCAATCTGATACACCACCAAAAACAATAAAAAAAGTTCTTTTAGAATTTGTTGAATGTCACATTTCTAGAACCATCTTTTCCTCCCTTTTCCTTATCTGGGCTCATTTATTTAACCAATGTTAAGATTTAGGGTCATCACGTTGAAAAAATATTGACTTTTGAATGGTTATTATTAGATGAAAGATCCATATTCCTTACTACTAAGATAACACAGAAGATGACCACTAAGTCTTGTAGTCTTTTGTCTTATGGATTGCACATCTGTTTTCCCTGCCACATTCCAAATCCTTCACATCCAGGATATTCCATGGTGTCCAATATGGAATGATTAGACAAATACTGATTATTAATATGAATGTTTCAAAAAACTGCTTCACATTCAGGACTTAGCCACTGACTAACTATATCAATATTTTCCGGGAAGTGATCAAGGCATTGTACCCATCACATATGTCATTATAGAATTCATTTAAACAGTTTTTGGTTAACCACAAATTAAAAGTAATTAAGTAAAACTAATGACACATTCTTATGTAAATAATACAATGAAATGTGAAGAGGAGCACCGTAATGCATATTGCTTGAAAACAACATAAACAGGGGAAATCAGGGACAATATTCAACCCCCTATTTCCTCATAACATTATTCCACTAACGAAATTTAATAGTAAGGCAATTTAGGGGTCTCTCACCATTTCTATATCTAACATGATTAATTTGAAAGTGATCATTCACAACAAATCTGGTTTCCATGATTATCCTTTGAGGTTTTATTTTAACTACTGCATTAAAGTGATGCAATTAAAGAAGCCGGAGTTTCATATTCTCATTACATTGAAATTCTGAATGATAAAGCTAGAAGTATACAATATTTTTTCAATTAACAGAAAATATGTAAAACAAGTTTGGCTTCACTACACAGAATATTCTACTATAGTACGCTAAATGAATTTTCTTCACCTAAAAAATAGAAATTTCAACCTTGTCATATTCTTTTTTTCTTTTCATAAATTTCATTCATTTTTTCTCTTCAAGGAAATTTTCATATGTACTTTTTGGATCATCTCATTTTTGTTGTTATTGTTATTCAACAGGAAAGCATATATATTCATTTATGCATTTATGTGATCTATAAGAAGTAGAAGCTTAACTTCTAATAATTCATCAACTAGTAATGGATAAATTTAATGGTAAAGTATTTGTGGGGAATTGTGGTATAGAGATATTAGGCAAGTGAAGGCATATGGATAGAATAACAATTAATGATTCTTGAGACAATTTATATGTAGCACATTGCCATGTAAATAACATATCCTTAATCAGAACAAATCACAAGACAATTTACTTTCACTAGATGAGTATAGAGATGAATATAAATTATATAAATACATAAATATAAATTCTGAGATAAATATAGAGATAATTTTATTTTATACTTCAACATATAGCATATTGATGTATATTTTGAAAATTTACTGCTTTTTATTTATTGATTTGTGGAAGACAAGTTTTAATATCAAGAAGAAGAAGAATTCAAATTTGGTGAAGATTCTTCTTTGGCCAACTTAATACAGTCGGCAATGTTGTCAGATACTTTCAATGACATTATTTTCTATATTCTGCCTAATGATGACAGAGTTTTACTAGTGTCATCCCACCTTTATTGAGGATGATATATTTCTCAATGCAGCCCATGGTCACAAATTCCTTTGGCTGCTACATTGATCTGTTGCCTCATTGGAGTTCACTAAAACACAGAGTTATTTTTTAAGAACTTCTATCTAGGATGGTGGCTGGAAAGCAGGGACTTGCGTGAGCTCCCCACCATGTCCCTCCAAAAACCTATAAAAAATGGCTCTGAACAAATTACAGAACTGCAGAATCCACAAAATAGCAGAGGGAAGCAGGGATCCAGCCCAGGACAGCCTGAATGGTCCCTGGATGAGATCTATCACACACAGAGTGGAAGGGAGCAGAGCTCGGCATGGGAGGCAGCAGGACCAACCAGACCAGGAGCCGGGCAGGACAGGCCCTAGCACCCTGAATCAGTGAGCTGTGGCAGTTACCAGACTTCTCAACCCACAAACACCAAAGACAACAGAGAAGGTTAGTGGGAAAAGCTGCAGGGAACAGAGTTCGCAGTTGAGCCACTGCCCCAGGGGCCGCGGGGGAGATGCAGCTACAGAACTACAGCTGCAGTTACTTTCGGCCCCAGGCCCACCTGGTGGGAGGAATCAAGTGGCGAATTAGAGCAGGAGTGCAGAGCCTGCTGAAGATTTGCATCAGGTCCGGGTTGGTGGTTCTTGAGGAAGGAGGAGTGCTGGTGTGGCAGAGCTGGCTGTATAGAAATAGCTCTGAAAACAACGGCACATCCCCTCAAGCTTGGAACAAAGTACTCTTTGCTCTACAAGCAGTCATACCCCACTGAAAAACTCAAGGATCAAGTAAGTTGGCTGGGAACATGGCCAGGCAGCAAAAATGCACTCAAATTCAGTCTCAGACTTTGGACTCTTTCTTTGATGACAAAGAAGATCAAAACATGCAGACAGAAGAAGTCAAAGAGCCTTATATCAAAAGCCTCCAAGAAAAACATGAACTGGTCTCGGGCCATGGAAGAGCTCAAAAAGCATTTGGAAAAGAAAGTTAGAGAAGTAGAGGAAAACTTGGGAAGAGAAATGAGAAGGATGCAAGAAAACCATGAAAAACAAGTCAATGACTTGCTAAAGGGGACCCAAAAAAATACTGAAGAAAACAACACCTTAAAAATAGACTATCTCAAATGGCAAAAGAGCTTAAAAAAGCCAATGAGGAGAAGAATGTCTTGAAAGGCAGAATTAACCAATTGGAAAAGGAGGTCCAAAAGACCACTGAAGAAAATACTACCTTGAAAATTAGATTGGAGCAAGTGGAAGCTAGTGACTTTATGAGAAATCAAGATATTATAAAACATAACCAAAGGAATGAAAAAGTGGAAGGCAATGTGAACTATCTCATCGGAAAGACCACTGACCTGGAAAATAGATCCAGGAGAGATAATTTAAAAATTATTGGACTACCTGAAAGCCATGATTAAAAAAAGAGCCTAGATATCATCTTTCAAGAAATTGTCAAGAACTTCCCTGACATTCTAGAGCCAGAATGTAAAATAGAAATTGAAAGAATCCACAGATCGCCTCCTCAAATAGATCCCAAAAAGAAATCTCCTAGGGATAATGTCGCTCAATTCCAGAGCTCCCAGATCAAAGAGAAAATTCTACAAGCAGTCAGAAAGAAACAATTTGAGTATTGTGAAAAAACAATCAGGATAACACAGGATCTAGCAGCTTCCATATTAAGGGACTGAAGGGCTTGGAATACGATATTCCAGAGGTCAGTGGAGCTAGGATTAAAACCAAGAATCACCTACCCAGAAAAACTGAGTATCATGCTCCAAGACAAAATATGGATTTTAAATAAAATAGAGGACTTTCAAGCTTTCTCAGTGAAAAGACCAGAGCTGAATAGAAAATTTGACTTTCAAACACAAGATTCAAGAGAAGCATGGAAAGGTAATCAAGAAAAAGAACAAGTAAAAGAAACTGCAAGGGACTTACTAAAGTTGAACTGTTTTGTTTACATTTCTACATGGAAAGATGATGTGTATGATTCATAAGACCTCAGTATTAGGGCAGGGAATATGCATATATATATATATATATATATATATATATACACACATATATATATATGTATGTGTGTGTGTGTGTGCGTGTATATATATATATATGTGTGTGTGTATGTATGTATTTATTTTATTTTGTTTTTTTTTTTCCTTCCCCTTCCATCTTGCCCTGTAAAACTGTAAAAAAAGCAGCAGGAGTAGCAACAACAACAAAGAGGAAGAACCCTAAAGGGTCAAAAGGAGAATATGCAATGAAGTCAGAGAAGCAAATTAAGAGAAATGTTCAGTTGGGTTTTGTTGTTCATGTTTGGGAAATTGCTTCACTACTATGGGTCTTAGTTTCCTTATATGTAAAAGGACTAGGTAATCTCTGAAAGCCTTTCCAATTCTAATAGCCACTTGGTCAACAAGCATTTATTAAGCACCTACTACATTGCAGGTACTATGCTAAGTCCTGGGGATACACAGAAAGAAAAGGAACCAAAATACAAATAAACAAAACCAATCCCAGTACTTAGGTAGCTTACAGTTTATTGGGGAAGACAAAATTCGGACAAATATATAGAGACACTATAGATACAGGCTAAATGAAAGATAATCAACAGAGGGAAGGCACTAGCATTAAGGGGGATTTGAAAAGATACCTTGCAGAAGGCGGCATTTTATCTGGGACTTGAAGGAATCCAGGGAGACCAGGAGGTGGAAAGAGAGTCTCTTCCCTCAAGGAGGAAAATGTCATTGTATCACTGAGTAGATAGGGGTGGGTAGGGAGGAGTAACCTATAGGAAGGCCATAAAGGTAGGAAAGGATTATGTTATGAAGGACTTTGAATGCTGAATCCTAAACTGAAGATTTTGCATTTGATTCTAGAAGTGATAGGAAGCCATTGGAGTCCATAGAACAGAGTAGTGCCATGATCATCCCTGTGTTTTAGAAAGATCAATTTGGTAGCTGGTGAAAGATGAATTTGGTAAAGGAAGAGATTCGAGGCAGGGAAACCAAGCAACAGGCCACTGCAATGGTCCAGGAATGAGGTGATAAGGGCATGCACCAAGGTGGTGACAACAATAGAGGAGATATGGGGATGTACGCAAGAGATGTTGCAAAGGTGAAATCAACATGCCTTGGCAACCAGCGGGATATGAGGGATGAGAGAGAGAGAGTGATGAGTTGAGGGTGACATGTAGGTTGTAAGACAGGGTCACTGGGAGGATGGTGATATCTTTGATGACAATAGGAAAGTTAGGGAGAGGGCAGGACTTGAGGGAAAATTTTAGTTTGGGACAGGTTGAATGTAAGATGTCTACAGGACATCCAGTTTGAGATGTGCAAAAACAGTGGGAGATATGATAGGTCAGGGAAAGGTTAGAGTGGGAAAAGTAGATCTGGGAATGATTAGCATAGAGATGAAATTGAATTCATGGGAGTTGATAAGAGCACTGAGCAAAAGAAGAAAGAGCAAAAAGAGGGACAAGGACGCATGAGACGGAGATACTTATAATATTCTTTTCTGTTCCAATCTATCAATCAATAGTCATTTATTAACCCATTACTCTGTACCAGGACCTATGCTAGGTACTGGGGATACAAAGAAGAAATGAAAGTCTCTTTGATCAAGGAGTTTATATTCTATCAGGGGAACAATGTATATACATACAGATACATGTAAAATTAACAGAAAGCAGTATCTGGTATTTGTTTTTGTGGGCAGGTCATGATCCTAGAGGAGCAGTGGTCATAAAGGCCTCAAGTAGGAGGTGGCCTTTTAGTTGAGCTTAGAAGGAAGCTAGAAATTCCAAATGGCAAAAGTGAAGAGGAGGTACATTCTAGGAATGAAGAACAGCCTGGATAAAGGGATGGAGGCAGGAGATGGAATGTTGTGTGCGGGAAAATAGTTAAGTTGGTGAATTTGGCTAGAAGGTAGAGTATGTGAATAGGAATAATGCTTAATAGGCCTGGAAAGATAGGTGGCAGGTACATTGAGGGGTTTTGCCAGAGGTGTTTATATTTTCATCTCAGAGGCAATAGTGAACTACTGGAGTTTTCCAAGCATCCCATTCTATTCTTTTTTTTCTCATTTTTTTTATTTTTTTACTTCTTTTTTTTAATTAATTAATTTAATATATTTAGTTTTCAGCATTGATTTTCACAAGAGTTTGAGTTACAAATTTTCTCCCCATTTCTACCCTTCCGCCCACTCCAAGATGGCATATATTCTGGTTGCCCTGTTCCCCAGTCAGCCCTCCCTTCTGTCACCCCACTCCCCTCTCATCCCCTTTTCCCTTCCTTTCTTGTAGGGCAAGATAAATTTCTGCGCCCCGTTGCCTGTGTATCTTATTTTCTAGTTGCATGCAAAAACTTTTTTAGTTTGTTTTTGAACATGTTTTTAAAACTTTGAGTTCCAAATTCTCTCCCCTCTTCCCTTCCCACCCACCCTCCCTAAGAAGTCTAGCAATTCAACTTGGGCCACATGTGTATCATTATGTATAACCCTTCCACAATACTCATGTTGTGAAAGACTAACTATATTTTGCTCCTTGCTAACCCATCCCCCTTTATTGAATTTTCTCCCTCGACCCTGTCCCCTTTTCAAAGTGTTTGTTATTGATTACCTCCACCCCCATCTGCCCTCCCCTCCATCATCCCCCCCTTTTTTATCTTCTTCCCTCTTCTTTCCTGTGGGGCAATATAGCCAATTGAGTATGTATGGTATTCCCTCCTCAGGCCAAATCTGATGAGAGCAAGATTCACTCATTCCCCCCCCTCACCTGCCCTCTCCCTTCCTCCCACAGAACAGCTTCCTCTTGCCACCTTTATGTGAGATAATCCACCCCATTCTATCTCTCCCTATCTCCCTCTCTCAATATATTCCTCTCTCATCCCTTAATTTGATTTTATTTCTTTTAGATATCTTCCCTTCATCTTGAACTCACCCTGTGCCCTCTCTCTTTCTCTCTCTCTGTCTCTCTCTCTGTCTCTCTCTCTGTCTCTGTCTCTGTCTGTCTGTCTCTCTCTCTCTCTCTCTCTCTCTCTCTCTCTATATATATATATATATATATACACATAGACTATATATATATATACATAGACTATATATATACTTAGACATATATATATATACATATATATACATACATATATATACATACATATATGTATATATACATACATATATATATACATACATATATATATATACACATAGACTATATATATATACACATAGACTATATATATATACTTAGACATATATATATATGTATATATATATATATATATATATATATATATATATATATATATATATATATATATGTATGTATGCATATTCCCTTCAGCTACCCGATACTGAGGTCTCATGAATCATACACATCATCTTTCCATGTAGGAATGTAAACAAAACAGTTCAACTTTAGTAAGTCCCTTGCTTTTCTTTTTCTTGATTATTTTTCATGCTTCTCTTGATTCTTGTGTTTGAAAGTCAAATTTTCTATTCAGCTCTGGTCTTTTCACTGAGAAAGCTTGAAAGTCCTCTATTTTATTGAAAATCCATATTTTGCCTTGGAGCATGATACCCAGTTTTGCTGGGTAGGTGATTCTTGGTTTTAATCCTAGCTCCATTGACCTCTGGAATATTGTATTCTAAGCCCTTCAATCTCTTAATGTAGAAACTGATAGATCTTGGGTTATTCTGATTGTGTTTCCACAATACTCAAATTGTTTCTTTCTGGCTGCTTGCAATATATTCTCCTTGATCTAGGAGCTCTGGAATTTGGCGACAATATTCCTAGGAGATTTCTTTTGGGGATCTACTTAAGGAGGCGATCTATGGATTCTTTCATTTTCTATTTTGCCCTTTGGCTCTAGAATATCAGGGCAGTTCTCCTTGATAATTTCTTGAAAGATGATATCTAGGCTCTTTTTTTGATCATGGCTTTCAGGTAGTTCAATAATTTTTAAATTATCTCTCCTGGATCTATTTTCCAGGTCAGTGGTTTTTCCAAGGAGATATTTCACATTGTCTTCCATTTTTTCATTCCTTTGGTTATGTTTTATAATATCCTGATTTCTCATAAAGTCACTAGCTTCCACTTGCTCCAATCTAATTTTTAAGGTAGTATTTTCTTCAGTGGTCTTTTGGACCTCCTTTTCCATTTGGCTAATTCTGCCTTTCAAGGCATTCTTCTCCTCACTGGCTTTTTGGAGCTCTTTTGCCATTTGAGTTCGTCTATTTTTTAAGGTGTTGTTTTCTTCAGTATTTTTTTGGGTCTCCTTTAGCAAGTCATTGACTTGTTTTTCATGGTTTTCTTGCATCATTCTCATTTCTCTTCCCAATTTTTCCTCTACTTCTCTAACTTGCTTTTCCAAATCCTTTTTGAGCTCTTCTATGGCCTGGGACCAGTTCATGTTTTTCTTGGAGACTTGTGTTGTAGGCTCTTTTACTTTGTTAACTTCTTCTGTCTGTATGTTTTGGTCTTCTTTGTCACCAAAGAAAGTATCCAAAGTCTGAGACTGAATCTGGGTGTGTTTTTGCTGCCTGGCCATATTCCCAGCCAATTAACTTGACCCTTGAGTTTTTCAGTGGGGTATTACTGATTGTACAGTTTAGAGAACTATGTCCCATGCCTGGGGGGATGTGCCAGCTCTGCCACACCAGCACTCCTCCTTCACCAGAAACCCCCAACCTAGACTGGACTTAGATCTTCAGCAGGCACTTCACTCCTGCTCTGATCCGCCACTTAGTTCCTCCCACTAGGTGGGCCTGGGGCCAGAAGCAACTGGAACTGAACTTCTGTAGCTGCCCCACCTCTGCTGCCCCAGGGGTGGTGGCTGAACCACGAACTCCTTCCACTCCTGCAGCATTTCCCACTAACCTTCTCCACTCTCTTTGGTGTTTGTGGGTTGAGAAGTCTGGTAACTGCCGCATCCCACTGATTCAGGGCACTAGGGTACACTCTGCCTGGCTCCTGGTCTGGTTGGACCGTGCCGCTCATACTGGGCTCTGCTCCGCTCTGCTCCCAGCTTCCAGCTCCGTGTGGGATAGACCTCACCCAGAGACGATCCAGGCTGTCCTGGGCTGGATCCCTGCTTCCCTCTGCTGCTTTGTGGGTTCTGCAGTTCTAGTATTGGTTCAGAGCTATTTTATATAGGTTTTTGGAGGGACCTGGTGGGGAGCTCATGCAAGCCCCTGCTTTCCAGCCGCCATCTTGGCTCTGCCCGCCCATCCCATTCTTGTATGTATGTATTTATTTTTTTTTAAATTTAAATTTATTTATTTAACATATTTGGTTTTCAACATTGATTTTCACAACAGTTTGGATTACAAATTTTCTCCCCATTTCTACCCTCCCCCCCACTCCAAGATGGCATATATTCTGGTTGCCCTGTTCCCCAGTCAGCCCTCCCCTCTATCACCCCCCTCCCCTCTCATCCCCTTTTCCCTTCCTTTCTTGTAGGGCAAGATAAATTTCTATGCCCCATTGCCTGTGTATCTTATTTTTTAGTTGCATGCAAAACCTTTTTTTTTGAACATCTGTTTTTAAAACTTTGAGTTCCAAATTCTCTCCCCTCTTCCCTTCCCACCCACCCTCCTTAAGAAGTCGAGCAATTCAACCTAGGCCACATGTGTATCATTATGTATAACCCTTCCATAATACTCATGTTGTGAAAGGCTAACTACATTTTGCTCCTTCCCAACCCATCCCGCTTTATTGAATTTTCTCCCTTGACCCTGTCCCCTTTCCAAAGAGTTTTTTTTTATTACCTCCACCCCCATCTGCCCTCTCCTCCATCATCCCCCCCCCTTTTATTTTTTTTATCTTCTTCCCTCTTCTTTCCTGTGGGGCAATATAGCCAATTGAGTATGTATGGTATTCCCTCTTCAGGCCAAATCTGATGAGAGCAAGGTTCACTCATTCCCCCCTCGCCTGCCCTTTCCCTCCTCCCACAGAGCTGCTTCCTCTTGCCACCTTTATGCGAGATAATCCACCCCATTCTATCTTTCCCTATCTCCCTCTCTCAGTATGTTGCTCTCTCATCCCTTAATTTCATTTTATTTCTTTTAGATATCTTCCCTTCATCTTCAGCTCACCCTGTGTCTACTCTCTCTCTTTTACATATATATATATATATATATATATGTATATATGTATATATATATACACACACACATATATATACACATAGATATATACATACATTGTATGTATGTATTTATGTATGTTTTTGTATATATACACACACATACATGTAGACAGAGGTCACACGCTGAGTTGAATATGAAGGGATGATATGTAAAAAATAAAATCAAATTAAGGGATGAGACAGGAATATATTGAGAAGGGGAGAAAGGGAGAGATAGAATGGGGTAAATTATCTCGCATAAAAGTGGTAAGGAAAAGAAGCTCTGTAGGAAGGGAAGAGGAGACAGGTGAGGGGGAATGAGTGAATCTTGCTCTCATCAGATTTGACCTGAGGAGGGAATACCATACACACTCAACTTTGTATCTTACTCCACAGGAAAGTAGGAGGAGGAAGATAAAAAAGAGGGGATGATAGAAGGGAGGGCAGATGGGGGAGGAGCTAATCAAAAACAAACACTTTCGAAAAGGGACAGGGTCAAGGGAGAAAATTCAATAAAGGGGGATAGGTTAGCAAGGAGCAAAATATAGTTAGTCTTTCACAACATGAGTATTGTGGAAGGGTTTTGCATAATGATACACATGTGGCCTATGTTGAATTGCTTGACTTCTTAGGGAGGGTGGGTGGGAAAGGAAGAGGGGAGAGAATTTGGAACTCAAAGTTTTTAAAAACAGATGTTCAAAAACAAAAAAAAACCTTTTTGCATGCAACTAGGAAATAAGATACACAGGCAATAGGGCATAGAAATTTATCTTGCACTACCAGAAAGGACGGGAAAAGGGAATGGGAGGGGAGTGGGGTGACAGCAGGGAGGGCTGACTGGGGAGCGGGGCAACCAGAATATATGCCATCTTGGAGTGGGGGGGAGGGTAGAAATGGGGAGAAAATTTATAATTCAAACTCTTGTGAAAATCAATGCTGAAAACTAAATATGTTAAATAAATTAAACAAAGAAAATCACATTCTATTGGTAGGCAGATGAGAGGGGAAGGATAATACGTTATGTAAATAAGCAAATAAATAAAAGTATATGCAAAATGAGAAAAAAACAAATATCACTGGCAGTGAGGCCATTATCAAGAACATCTGTCACTTATTCAATTACATAAGGATGTAATTCATCTGGTCTAAGTGTCTTGAATTCACTGAGACAAGCTGGATGCCTTCTTTCATAGATTCTGGCTTCTTCTTAGTATTTCTTTTCATATTTCTAACACAAAGTTCTTTGTTCTTGGTTGAAAAAACAGAAATTTAAAAAGTAAATAATATACTGGCCTTGCCTTTACTCTGCTGTAAATTAGCATTGTCCCCCTCAAAGATTGTATACCTTCGTTGATTCTCTATTCTTCCCATGTAACTAAACAACAAACAAAAAATCAACACCAAACAAATATATTGATATCCTTATCTTTTCTTAACAGTCTGAGTTCATCTTGAACTTTAGCATTATTAACACTAAATTTTAAACACCATACCAAACTCTGATAATTATCCTGTATTACCTATTCTACCTTCTCTCTTCTTCTGTTTTAAAATCTAAGTTGGTTAGTAACATCCTTGTGCATTCACACTGGTCTTGTTAAACAAATCTCTCTCTTTTTTCCCATCAATTCAATTTTGTTGTTTCCTTTGTTTTTTTGCAATTTCTTGCTTAACTAATCCCTCTTACTCCTCGTCTTACTTCCTTCTATGGAATCCTAGCTATTTTTCCAAATTCTATTTTCCCTAATTCTAGACTATGTTTCAAATGACGCTGAAATTTTCTCTTTTATCACAGACTCTAGGAAGAAATGGTCATTTATTTCCTGAGTTCCCACCATTTCCAAAATAGATACAAATTCCTACTTGTTGATAAGAATCAGATCAACAATAGAATGTCCCTTTATGGGTTTATTCACCTTTTGGATGTTGTTGTTCTTCACTCATTGTTCTTGAGGAGGAAAGATGCCATCTTGAGGGTTATGTTTTGACTTGCATGTGAATTGGATTTAAGTAAGGCAGAGCTGTACAAAGTCAATGGCCTCATTCTCTCCTCCAGAGTAATCAAAGTCCAGTGCCTGGACAAAAATTAAAATGACTAGCAGTGGCCCAAGGCACAGTGGGCAATCTTTTCCTTTCTAAATTAAGGTCTTTCCTAGGTCTCAGTTTTTCTGAGACAAGACCATTGGATGACAAAATACTTAGTAAGAATTGAGACAAAAGATGGCCTAGTTTACAGTCACAAAAAATATAAATATAAATCTGGGAGGTGAAGGCCTTCAGAGTTTTTGACCAGAACAGAAAGAAAATGTTATTTTCACTAAGTGGGGCTTGGGCTGGGCAGCCTATGTATTATTGGCCATTCAATGAAAGTCAGAATGATTTGGGTTTAAAGGGTAGTCAAGTAGCTCCATCAGGAGCTATGGCCTTTTAAAAGCCTGTCTTTTTCTGAGCTATATTTCAAGAAATCATATATTAATACTGTGCAGGACAGAAGGTAAACTGTCCCAGATTTCTGGGAAAACAAATTAATTTAAATTTTAAAAATCTAGCTCTCAACCCCAAAATACAAAATATATTGCTATGGACAGAGTACCTGCATGTAAGGATGCAATACCTCTTGTGGAAAGAGGGACTACTTGTGTCAAGGGAAGTAGGAAGAAGGATGAAAAAGAGGAGGAGGAGGAGCAAGAGGAGGAGGAAGAAGTAGTTTATAGCAAAAGCCAGAACAGTTGATTTGACTACTGGTTTTACATACTCAGTAGAATGTACAAGATATGCACCATTAACATATGTTTTAATTTTCATCACCTCAATCTTATTTGAACAATGAAATTATCACTAAGGCAAGTTTTTTGTTAAATAGCTGCTCTACTGTAGGCAGAAAGTGAAAGATAGACAGACAGACACACACACACACAAATACAGAGAGAGAGAGAGAGAGAGAGAGAGAGAGAGAGAGAGAGAGAGAAAGATTCATCAGATTCTGGAGAATTGAGGTTCTTCATTACTACTCAATCATTCATCGATGTCAGGCTTATTGTTTGTTTCCAAGACCTTTATCTATTTCCTCTTTCTGTATAGGTGGTCTGTAATATCCTATAATAACATAATTACTTTTATTTCTCCACCCATTGATTTCACCCAAATATTCACAATCATTAATTATCCTAGTTCCTAGATTTCCACATATGAGCATAACTTCTAAATATATAGTATAACTCCTAAATATTCTTCCCCATTTACTTTTCTGGTTTCTTTTAAAATAAGTTATACTCATCTAGCACTATTACTCATTCTCAAGTTCCATCCTACTCTGTTTTAGAAATTCTAATGAGGTTAAATTTGCCTCTTGTCACTTAGTCAGTCTGTAAGTATTTATGGGCAGTCAGTATTTGAGACAGCTAGGTGGTAGAGCACCAGACTTGGAACCAGAAAAATCTGAGTTCAAATCTGGTTTCAGATATTCACTAGCTGTGTCACCCTGGGCAAGTCACTTAACCCTGTTGGCCTCAGTTTCCTCATTGGTAAAAAAGAGCTGGAGAAGGAAATGACAAACCAGTATCTCTGCCAAGATAATCCCAAATTGCATCACAGAGTCATACAATACTGGAAGAACTGGGCATGTATTTTTGAGATACTTATCATGTGCCAGACATTATACTATGTGCCGGAGATGTTTCTTGTCTAAGTTGTGGACATTTGTCATTTAATTCATTGGTTTTACTATCATTTCTTTTCTTTGTCTTTTTGTTCTGTGAATTTCAAATTGTTTCAATCACTATTTTTCTTCTTTATTCATCTTATTCTTGTCCATCGCCCATCAGTTTTAAAGTAATTTTGTTTAGATTTGCAAAACACTTGGGCAAATAAATACATTTTTACCCATCTTTGTAAGGTGTACTCCATTTTTCGCTAAGACTTTATTATCTATATTTTAAGCTGGAGTCCAGAAGTCTCAATCCCAGTACCAAACATTAACTTCTTGGCCTGCTCTTTATTTCCCAAATCATATTTTTTGTCCTTTTGTGTCCTTAGTCTTCACTGAACAACAATTAGGTAAACACAACTTTTGTCTCTGGGACCTTCAGTATCTTACCAAAGACTTCAAAATAGTTGGCAATATTTTTAACTTCTTTTTGGGAGCACCAACTTAATTACCAGAAAATGATCATTGTTATTTGTTTTAAAGTCTTTGGATATTCTGCTTATATCTTGGATACATTCCATGTGAAGAATACATACATCTCTATTTTTGTTATCAGGACAGCTGCCGGAGTATACCTGAGCAGATAATCACTAATGAATAATTCACTACAAGTGAAAAATATCATCATTTGATTATTGTTTTCCTACATAATTTATGTGTCCCTTTCTCTCTGGTGATGCTGTTTTCCCACTCTTCTTCCTGCGAGGGTGCCCCAATATCATGTTTCCTCTTAAATTGTCAATTGATGATGGTGTTACTTTGTCTTCTCTTGTACTTACGCTTATTGTGCTTCCTGTAACAAAGAGGGAACCTCCTAAAGTGTTTTTGTACTAACATCCCCTGTATGGGTTCAATATTATTATTGCTCTTATTACTTTTAAATAGGAATGACAATGGAAAGAAGCAATTGCATTCAACATTATTCCTCAGTGAAATAAGGCGAAGGAAAGTGTGTGTGCTAAGAAGTGCTTGAGCTATTCAGACTAGCTCTCTTCACAATCAATCCAAGTAGTAAGATTTCATTATGTAAATAGGAATATACAAAGACACATCAGTCTGACTACTTGAAGATAAGAATGCTTTGTCAAATTGAGATAGATGATCTAAGTTTCCAGTAACTAATGAATCCATTCCTGTTTTTACCTTTGAATAATATTTTAATGTAGTAATTATTTTATTGTAGAAACTGCAGAAGAGTGAAATAAAGAGCAAAGAGAAATATAGAAAAAAAGGTTGTGTCAATTTTAACAACAAAAATGTTTTCAATTTTTTAAGACAGTGAAAGAGAATCCAATAAAATATTATAGAAAAACAGTTCAGGTTTGAGGAATTTATAGTATGCTATTATAAATTGAGGTTTGTTCTTCAATTGCCCCAAACCCTGTTATAGTCACTAAGTTGTCAATGTTCTCACAATTATTATGAGGCATTATTTCAGATTTACAAGTGGAAAATTTGAGAAATGAAAGATCAAGAGTCTTGGTTCAGTTTTTTTTTTTCCAATGAGATACTCAAAAGGGAACTGTAGAAAGACATAAATTCCCAGATTGTATATAACTTCTGAACAAAATCCGGGTGCCAGAAGTGGGAATGGATAACAGCAATAATAACAAAAGGCCACCAAAACATGGTGATAGCACTGTGGGTACCACTGCAGGCAGTGAAGCTACCCTCCTTTCCAATTTCAAGAAACTTTCCCAGTCTTTAAAAATTCTACAAAAACAGTTGAATATAATTATAGCTGACATTGATATAGTACTTTTAGTTTTGCAAAGCACTTTACATACATTATTTCATTTGATCTTCAGAATAGTTCAGAAATTTAAGAACTACTAACACTGTTATCCTCTTTTTAGAGAAAACTAAACAAATTTTACAGATGAAGCTCAGCGAGGTTAAGTGAAAGACCTGGAGTCTCACAGCTGGTATCAGAGAAAAAGGAAAAAGAAGAAAAGAATCTTAGTGGCAATATTTGTACTCTGATCTCTTTTGGCTTCAAGTCTAGTATGCTTTTCTCTAGGCCTCCCAGCAAATTACCATAATAGAAGTTAGTTAGAAACTCAAGTAATTTTATAGGAGGTGGTAGGAAAGTATGTTCATATAGGCAGAACAGAACCTGGAGAGGATGTTTTGTAGTCTCACAGAAAAGTCGTCATTATCAATTCATCATCATTGTAATGTTAGCACATGTTACATATCACATCATCACATTTGATCCTCTCAATAAACCAAGACATAAATTGTATAGTTATGACTATTTTGATATTATAGAAAAGGAAAGTGAACTTCTGAGAGTTTTAAGTGATGTGGCCAAATACCAATTGTTGAAGGAGTATATGACAATGTAGGAACTAATTATCACAGGGCAAAAAAACTCTTCTTCCATATCCTAGATGTGGACTTCTAGAATCCAGAAAGCTAAGCAATGGTTTAAAGGCCGCAGGGTTGTTATACATAATTCAGGCTAAGTACTTCTCACAGTGTTATGAGTTGTTAAGAAATGAGACTGTAACTGGCTCTTCTGCAACAGTTTCAGGTTGTTCTGACCTTTTGTCCTTAATTCTCTGAACCATTAAAACCCTGTCAAATAGAATTCTTTAATGGCTTTACTTTATTGGTAAGCCTAGTCTTCACATCTTCAGGAAGAATAAGATAGTGATGTCAGTCTATATTCCTAGTACCTAGGGATGTTGTCTTGGTTCCAAAAATCCATGCTTCTAACAAGAAGCATTTCTGAACCACATTTAAAGATGAAATAAATAATAATTCATTCAGTATCAGAGTAACAGAAAATTTAGAGATATATCCATTGACATGTAATCTGGTATTCATTAGAACTCACCAGACACAACTCTATCAATAAGACTTTTAAAGGATATAAGCTAATATGTGACATGTATGGTCCAAAATGTACTTATGTGATGACTAGCTAAAACATCATATGCAATCTAGGCAGTTAGCCAAAATGTCTATAATTCCAAAGGTTATAGCTTGGTGGTATTTATATAAAATTAATTTTGCAACTAGTAATTCAAGTTTCATGATGCATATATAACTTGTTCTGTGAAAATAAATTCAGCAGCACTGTAGGAAACACAGGTATAAAACCAACAGAATGGAAGGATTATTCTGGTTCCAAAAAAAGATCCACCTCCTGGTCTCCTAACATAGATAATTAGCCTGTCAGGGAAGCTTTACAATGAAGTGTGGAACAGTGGGAATTGGGAAAAAAGGATGAGTAGTTTCTAATAAAAACTAGTTCTTGTGGAAGATCGGTAATATTCTTCATTTGATTTAGCATTTTTATCAACTACATATTGAAGGAGGATGAACAAATTGATATAATGTTGCAACAAAAGGGGATTAAAATATAGAAACAAGGACAAAGACAAATGTGAGGGGGGAAAAGAATGTGCAACACCTAATGGGCAAGAGAATGAGAGAGTTAACCATAAAGAGCTATATAAAAGAGTCCATTTCTAAAGTTATATACTGAATCTTATTACTTATTATCATATTGCCAATTAATAAGAAAATGAAAAGAAATGGAGCAACAAAGTTTTTCAATAAAAATAAGTTTATAAATTGAATCATGACTAATAAAATATTTACATTGCCTCCACATGGATTTAACCTACCACTATTGACTATTGCTATATATTACATGCTTCATTCATTCCCTTGACATCTCAGATACCTTACTTTGGTGATTCCTCTCCTTTAGGAATACCTCTTCTTTGTCTTCTTTACTGGCTCCTTGATCTCTGTCTCGATCAGTAAGAAAATTGATGCCCGAGATTCTTCCCTTTAGCCTATAATCTCTGTATAATACCTTCTACAAACTCACTCATAACCTTGGCTTCAACTATCACCTTTAAACAATAACCCATTTTTAAATCTTCAACCCTAATCTTTCTTCCAAGCTCTGTATCAAAGTTCTTTAATTTATTTTTGATGTGTCATGGATCCTTTTGGAAGTCTAGTGAAACCTATGGATCCCTTCAAAGAATAATGTTTTAAAATGCATAAAAATATGATATGATACTTTGATTAAGAAATGAAGGATTGAGTTTAAATAATCTTTGCTATCTTTATATATAGCTCAACCTCAGACAAAAGAGGATGATATCATCAAAACTGCAAAAGTAATTGTCTATGCATGTTATATAATGGGACAATTTAACCACAAAACATATACATATGTGTACATGTGAATAAATATGAAAAATATGCATTTTTAGTGGATATACTTATGCATATATGTTTTTATGCATACAAATAGGCAACTAGGTGACACAGTAGATACAGAATTGTGCCTGGAGTCAGGAAGACATGAGTCCAAATCTGGTCTCTGACATTTGCTAATTACACAAATCAGGGAAGTCACTTTACCTCTGTTTGTCCCAGTTTCCTCAACTGTAAAATTTGGATAATAACAGTATCTACCTTCCAGAGTTACTGTAAAGATCCAATGAGATAATATTTTTAAAAGGCTCAACACAGTGATTTACATATAGTAAGTTCTATGTAAATGCTTATTTTTTGGTGGACAAAATACTCCCTTGAATCTACAGAGGTGATGGTAAATAGATAGCTGAACAATGATATTGTGTATTTAATCAATGGAGGCAGCCATTCTGTATAATTTAGGACTAAAATCTTATTTTTTTCTCATTAGCAAAATTTTATTTTATTTTGAATTATCAGGATAATTATCTTAATCTATACTTCATTTGGCCTCTGAAAAACATAGCCAACAAAGCTTCACCAGCACTATGGCTAAAAAACAAAACAAAACAAAACCTTTAATATAAGAATTGAAAAATGTACATCATATAATTCTTGTTAATTTCAATATTAGCATATTGGAAAATTGAGAAAATTATCTCAGTAATTGTCAAATGGAAACTTGAGATAGAAGTGCACATTTCTCTGAGTTTTTGGAATAATTGTCTCAGTTTTCTACTTCCTTGTTAACTAAACCACCATTGTTCCTGAAAAAAGTGATAATTTATTTAATATATATAATATATAATTATATTTAATATAAATCTTTTGCAATCAATATTTTTGAAATGACTCATGAAAAATTACATCTGAACAAAAGAATATAAATCATCATTATAATGAAGTAATACCCATTTATTCAGAGATCAGGCACCTACCTTGTAACCCCTTAGAATTCACTCTGAACTCAGATGGAAGGAGGAAAATTATCTTTAACAATTAACATAATAACTTATTCTAAAGTCTTACTCCTTTATGTTTTTATTTTTAAAAACTTATTGACTTTTCTTTAGCAAACAATGTAAAAAAAAGTTTAGTTTACTCATTTTGCAACTCTTAGTAGATCAGAAGCATAAAGAGGAGAGGAGTGGGAACTGAAGATGGAACAATAAGAGCAGTGGTAAATGAAAAGGGGACATATGTCAACAAAGGAAAAGCTATAGAACTCAAAATCAGAAGTCATGAGATCATAAACCTGAAGCAAGAAAGGGACTAGGGGACAGTAAAGCATAATCTCATTTTATGGGAATTGCTGTCCAGT
The DNA here is from genome assembly GCF_011100635.1 of Trichosurus vulpecula. NCBI lineage: Eukaryota > Metazoa > Chordata > Mammalia > Diprotodontia > Phalangeridae > Trichosurus > Trichosurus vulpecula. The sequence goes on along the minus strand of NC_050573.1, from coordinate 329,012,775 downwards.
GATGTCAGGGAATTGCTCCAAGATGAAAGAGGTCACTCTGAATGGTAGTGTTTAAATTCAAGTCTTCTGATTCAGAAACCATTCCTCCTTCCACTGGACAACATTGCCTCTCACTGGAACCACTCAAGGCAGATGTTCATATTGGTAACCCTGAATCACGAAGAAATGATTAAATTATAATTAGTATCCTGCTTTATCCAGCAATGAAGTTCATATTATAATTTAGGTATAATAGTTGGCACCTGAAGGGACAAAACTGAGTTATGTGGGAATTTACTTACGTGGAACAAATCTTTACTAAATCCTGGTCAGTGAGATATTATTCTATATTAGGTTACTTGTGTGTAATAAAGCAGAAAATGGGCTAAGTACCTCAGAAATTGTCAATGAACTTTAAAAAAAATTATATGTATTGGCTGAGTCTGAATGAAGATTGAATCATGGTATTTTACACTATCCTAACTTTTTCATGGTGTTTTTATTGTTTTGCTCTGTATTTTCTTTCATAATATGTTAATAATGGGGAAATATGTTTTGCATAATTTCACATGTATAATCTTTATCATATTGCTTTCTGTCTCAGAGAGGGGTTAGGGGAGGGAGGAATAGAGAGAAATTTAAATTTAAAAACAAATGCTAAAATTTCTTTTATGTTTAATTAGTAAAAATATGATTTAAAAAGATATGACTACATTTACAAGAAAATGTGAGATTTTGGCACACAATAATCTAAAAAATGATATATTTTTACAGTCATGAATATCTCATCCTGCAAACCAGTGTATAATCCCACAGGGGAAAGAAAAGGATTTTCAATGAGATAGGTGTTTGTCCTTCATTCTCTAAGAGGACCATGATATCAGGGATGTGATGTCATGACTTGCAAGTGAATTGGATTTAAGTAAGGGAAGGCTGTACAAAGTCACCAGCCTCACTTTCTCCTCCTGAGCCATCTGAGTCCAGTGGCAAGACACAGATCAAGACAACTGGAGATGGCCCTGGATGTAGGAAGACCTTGGCCTTTTGAAGTTTAAGTCTTAGTTTGACTGAGGCAACACCCATTCAGTGACTAAGCCTTGTAAGAAATGAGGTAGAGAATGAACTCTTTACCTAGTCAAAAGAGAAAAAAAGAAAAGAAGAAAGAAAGAAGGAAACAAAGAAAGAAAAGAAGGAAGGAAAAATATGAAAGAAAGAAAGAAAGAAAGAAAGAAAGAAAGAAAGAAAGAAAGAAAGAAGGAAACAAAGAAAGAAAGAAAGAAGGAAACAAAGAAACAAAGAAAGAGAAAAAAAAGAATCAGAAGAACCTCAGGGTTTCTGGCTAAATCAGAAACATTTGCTATTTACATTCACTATGAGCCAGTCAGGGTCTAAATATTTACCAAGTGGACCTTGGCCTGGGAACTGTTGTTGGCCAATCAGTGAAAGCCAGAGTGATTTGAGTTTAAGGCATGGTCCGTAAGAAAAAAAAAAGTTTAGAGATCAAAATTTACATTCATTTGGGCAGAGCAGTAGCAATTAAGGGTATGATACCCTAGGTGGACAGAGAAAAAGAAGAGAAAAGGGAAGGGAAGGGAAGGGAAGGGAAGGGAAGGGAAGGGAAGGGAAGGGAAGGGAAGGGAAGGGAAGGTAAGGGAAGGGAAAGGAAGGGGAGGGGAGGGGCGGGAATGGGAGGGAAGGGGAGGGGAGGGGAAGGGGGGAGGGGAGAGGAAGAGAGGAGAAGAGAGGAGAGCAATTGCAGTTGGTTCCTCAGTGGGGCAGCTCCTGTTTCTAATCACAGAGATTGTTGTTTCTCCTTTCTTCATGAAGAGTACCATGACATCAGGGAGGTAATGCCATGCAATAGACAATTATTAAGAAAAACCAGCTTTAAGAATACCTTGAAGGACCAAGATGTGCTAACTGGTAGTAGTAAAAAATACTACATTACAAGGAAAACTTATAATTCTTACAATTGATAATATTTAAACTGAATGTGTACAATTGAGAGAAATAAACATTTATTATTAAATTAAATTAAAAAAACATTTATTATTAAATATATTCACAATTCACAGTAATGGTCCTTCTATTGAATTTTTTATTAAAAGCCTATTGATAATTAGAAACTCAAAAACTAACACAGGAATCCAGAAAACTCACAAAATGTAAAGCCATTTGATCAATAAGAAATGTCTCTCTATCAATCTGAGAAATATGTGAGCAGCTATAGGATGATGCATTGTTATCTTTCCAATCAGAGAAGTAATAAATATCCTTTCAGAATATTAATGTCTTCAAAGAAAATAAAGAAAATATAATAATAATAATAATAAAAAGTTCTTGGGGAGTATTAGTTCTTTTCTGAGAGTAAAGAAAGGAAAGTACCAGAGCAGAAAAAAGGAAGAAAGTCATAAAATTTGCTTCATAATTGGGATATATGAGAGGACGATTCAAACACGAAAGAAGATGTGATTCAGTGGGCATCAGATGAACCACTCTCTTATCTGAGCTGGACAAAGGAGGGTGGAACAAACAAACACAAACCCATTTTGTTATGTAAATACATCACACATAAAAAAGCCAAGCCACGATAGGGAATATTGGCAAGGGAGTGTTACAAGGGAAGACTATTCTAGGAAAGAGATGGTCAGAAACAAAACATATTTCTCTATGCTTAAGTGGGTATTAAAAGCAAGGAGGGAGGTAATGAAAGAAAAGGGCAAAGTGTATCAAAAAAAATGACAGCTTTGAATTTAAGCATTTGGGGCTAGAAGAATGTAAGGGAATAGTATCTAGAAATTATGATGGCCAGACATATTTCAGAGAATGCTAGATAGTATAAACTGAGGTAAAGTGAATAGAAAAGAAATAGGAGAAGGATATATAAAAAAGCAACAACCATGTAAATAAAAACAACTTTGAAAGACTTAATTACACTCATTAATGTAATGTCAAGCCATGTCTCCAAATGCCTTTAGATGAACCATGTTGACCACCACTTTCCAGAGATGTGATGGACACAAGATGTTCAAGAATGTGATGGGGTGCTTGGGTGCTTGTGCTTGGACCTCAATTTCAAGATCATATTTCTCCTTAGCTTCAAAACACTATCCCTGACAGATTTCTTCCCAGCCCAAGGACACTACACCTAGCAATTACTCCTGAGTGGGTATATATGATCTGAGATTGGTGTCTTGTTTTGGGGCTCTCACTCCCTGGAAGAGTGTCTTGTGATTTGACCAGATAAGACTCTAGGTAGCCATCATGGAGCCCCCAGCTTTGAAAACCCAGATGCTGATGCTTCTCTCTCTGTATGTATTGCTATAGTTAGACAGTTAGAAGCCTGTCTACTCATTTGTGTTTATTGGCTCTGCTTATATAATGTATACATGTAATTTCTGTTTGTATACTGTCTGAAGTTCAGGGTACTAGCTTTTTTCCCTGAACTAAGTGAATGATATATGTATGTTTAATTAAAGTAAGACTGTTAACCCCTTCAAGTTGCCTTCCTTTGAAGAGCATAGCAAAAACCTGTGCTAGTAGCCCTCCTGTGTGCTGGTGTTATTGGCCTTACACAGCCACAGTAGTGGCAAGTACCATTGCTGTTTCAATTTCTCACTATTTCTCACCCCCTACATCCAATATTTTTCACATTTAAAACATCTTTCCCATATACCTCTTTCTTTCTTATGCTATAGTTACTATCCTGGTGCAGGTTATCATCTTGCCATGTCTCTTCCCATCCTAGGTCATCCTCCATGCAGCCTTCAAATAGTTTTCCTGAAGTGCAGGCTAGATCACGTCACTCACCTTCCCAATAAATCAATGAACTCCTGTTGACTTCCAGGATTAAATATAAAATTATCTTTTTGTCATTTAAAACCCTTCATAACCTAGTCCCTCTTCCATAACTTTCTAGTCTTCTTACACCTTACTTCCCCTCTCCCCAACACACACACACACACACACACACACACACACACACACACACACACACACAAATACTCTTCAATCTAGTCACAATATCTCCTTGCTGTTCCCCAAGACACTCCATTTCTTAGCTGTAGGAATTTCCATTGGCTTTCCCTCATGCCTGGAATATTCTCCCTCCTCATCTCTGCCTACTGACACCCCTGGCTTCTGTCAAGTTCTAGCTAAAATCTCACATTCAACAAAAAGTCTTTCCTAATCCATCGTAATTCTACTGCTTTCCCTCTGTTCATTATTTCTATTTTCCTGTGTATATATATTTTATAAATCATTATTTGCATATTTTCTTCTCCATAAATTGTGAGCTTCTTGAGGGCAAGGACTATTGTTGCTCTTTCTTTTTATCTCCAGCACTTACTTCAATGCTTAACACATAGCAAATGTTCAATAAATGTTTATTAACTGATTGGCTTATTGACCAATATTGCATATTTAAATTGGTTAATGAACAATCATATGACTTCTTAATATTCAATCCATTATATTACCTGAATAACTTCTCATTTAGCAGTGTCTCTTCCATGATAATGTTCCTCACATTAGAATTATTGTTTGGGGGAACTATTTGGACAAACTGTGACTTTGAGATAATTCACTTTTAACAAAGTCATCTTCAATGTGTTGGTCAGTGTAGGTCACTTAAATCTTGTTGCAAAATCTTTGATTCTCATAATTGTGAGTCAGACTGCTGTTAGGCATGTTGGTACATTGGTGATATATATGATATTGTCTAAAATATGATTGTATGATTAGTATACAAATATATTAATGTATATTATATATAATGTGTCCTAAAACCCTTTTTACAAAATGTAAAACAAAATAGTTCATCCAAAGTAAAAGAGCCTCCTCATCCTCCTCTTACTCCTTCTCCTCCTCCTCCTCCTCCTCCTCCTCCTCCTTCCTCATCTCCTCCCACTACCACCACTGCCACTGCCTGGAGTCACAGGCTGCACAGTTCTGGCCATTTGGTCTCTGCAGCAGTTACAGACCTCAAATATTCAGAAGTCTTACAACATGGCAGACGTTGATAACAAAGAAACTGAACTTGACCAACAAGATATGGAAGATGTCAAAGAAGTGGGAGAAGAAACTGGTGAAGATGCAAACAGCAAAGCTCCTCAGTTTACTGTTCAGATGATGCAGAATTATCAGATTCTCGCAGCTCTTCAAGAAAGATTGGATGGTTTAGTGGGAACATCAATTGAATACATTGAAAGCTTGCCAAAGTAGTTAAGCAATATGTGAATGCCCTCAAAAACCTTCAGGTGAAATGTGAACAGATAGAAGCCAAGTACTATGAGGAAGTTCATGCTCTTGAAAGAAAGTATACTGTTCTTTCCTAGCTGATTTTTGAAGACAGAAGTGAAATCCTCAATGCAATTTATGAACCTACAGAGGAAGAATGTGAATGGAACCCAGATGATGATGAAGAGATTTCAGAGGAAATAAAAGGGAAGGCTAATCTTGAAGAAGAGAAAAAAAAGATGAAGAAAAAGAAGACCCTAAAGGAATTCCTGAATTTTGTCTGACTGTTTTTAAAAATGTTGACTTGCTCAGTGATGTGGTTCAGGAACATGATGAACCTATTCTGAAGCACTTGAAAGGTATCAAAGTGAAGTTCTCAGGTGCTGGTCAACCTATGAGTTTTACATTAGAATTTCACTTTGAACCCAACAAACATTTCACAAATGAGCCATTGACAAAGACATATCACATGTGATCAGAGCCAGATGATTCTGTTCTCTTCTTTTTTGTTGGACAAGAAATTATGAGATGCACAGGGTGTCAGGTAGATTGGAAAAAAGGGAAAAATTTTACTTTGAAAAATATTAAGAAGAAACAGAAACACAAGGGATGTGAGACCATTTAAACTGTGAGAAAAACAGTTTCCAATGATTCTTTCTTCAATTTCTTTTCTCCTCCTGCAGTTCCTGAGAGTGGAGACCTGGATGATGATGTGGAAGCTATCCTTGCAGCAGACTTTGAAATCTGTCACTTATTTTACATGAGTGTATAGTCCTGAAATCAGGATTATACTTCACAAGGGAAGCTATTGAATATGATGATCATGATTATGATGAATAAGGTAAAAAGGCTGATGCTGAGGAAGTGGAAGAAGAAGATGATGAGGAAAATGATCCAGAATACGATCTGAAGAAAGATCCAAACCCAACCAAGTGCAAGCAGCAGTGAAAAGTGTGTGCTGTGGCCTTGAGGATTACTGCACTATCCAAGCCTAAATACAACTAATAGTTACTTACAGCCTTATGTTTTGTATTTTCTTGGTAGAATCAAGTAAACAATTTTTGTAAAAAAAGGAAAAAGAAATGAACGTTTAAGAACCAGTTCAAACTCTAGGTTCATTCTGCCTAGCCTTTTAATAGTATAATTTCTGCTGGAGATGTAGAATGCAGTGAATCCCCTAACAAATGTCCATTGCTACTTAGTTTGGTTCCTGTGAAGTTTTTTGTCACATAGCCATTAGACTGCAAATGTGAAAATGATCCAAACTGTTATTTGAGACCACTATTGGTCTAGAAAAAAAATCTTTCTGAAGAACCAACCAATATATTTTTTCAGTCTATTAGTTGAATGAGTTTACATCTGCTTGCACTAGCTGCGCCTTCATTATTTTGTCAGAGAAATGCAGTGACATATACTAACTAGGAGACAAAGCACTTTGAAATGTGATTTGAGAAGAGACTAGTATATGGTTAACAATTTCCAGTAAGATCACATGTAATATTCTTCAACTGTCTGCTTGTTTAAGGATTTTTGTATTTTAATGTGACATAGTGATCTACAAAGAAATTTAGTCATCCTATTAAGGTTATTGTTTGCCACTGGGGTGTGAATAAAACCTAGTATTTTCAGAAGTTAGCATTTTCTTCTACTTGTGCAACTGTGTCCATACAAAGTGAAAGCATCTTTCCTTTTCTTAAGGGTATTGTGGTACACCTTCACTGAAAATGGACACTTATATAATCTGATAGGAGCCCTTTACAAGTTCTTTTGTGGCAATTTAAAAATAAATTATCCAGCAAAATTTAGTCCTCGCAAGATAATGCCTTAATTTGACACATTTGGAAGTTTACCTTGATAGTTGTATCTAATGGACATTATTTAGGAAAAGGGACCAGACTTCAAAGAGCAGTGCTGCATCTATCAATATGCAAGTGTGAACAAAGAACCAGTCGACAAAATTTCAAATCATAGTAACCCTTTAAAGATCATTATTGTTAAAGTTAAATTTATTATGGTCTTGGGTTTGAAGCTAGGGAGAGAGTTCTATTCCAATTCTCATTGCTTAATATATGAGTATATTATTTACTCATACTTCTAATCTATCAATATATTTAAATGGGTAGTATTGTTTACCTACCTCACAAGAGTGTGGAGGCTTATTAAGCTACATTATATAAAATTGTTCTTGGTCATTAAAAGGTCAGAAACTTTAACCTTAAAAAATAAAAAAATTCTGTATTAACAAATTTTGAATATTTTAAAGCATATATAATGTAGTATATTAGGGAATTACAAAGAAAAGATTGTTTTTAATTTTCTTTTAAAAATTAGAGCTTAAGTATTGAGGAAAAAAACAAAAAGCCTTGATTTTCACTCTCTTATATGTCAATGCAATAACATCTCTTTCCAGTCCTAACGAATGTAAATGCTTGATTCAACTTTTTTATATAACAGAATTTAGATATACATTATAAATTATTCAAATTTTCCCAAGAAACATAGAGGAAATATTTGAATTATTAGTAGACTGAGAATTTACCATAATTAATGAGAAAATTTACTTCAAAAAAGGCAAACAAAAACAAAAAAAAAACATTCTTACCTGATGCTCAAATGTGTTGTATCTTGTTGGATTATATCTAAAACTAAAATAATGAAAAATTATTAAATTCAGAGAAGGAAATTGAAAGACTAGATCATGATCCTGGACTAGAAAGGCAGATCAGGATTTGTTTAGTAATAAGTATTTATTTGGAGGGTCATGCTATTCAAAAAGAAGAAACATCATTGACAGGAAACAATAGACTGTAACTCACATTTAGTGTTATACTCTTTAAAAAGAAAAAATAAATTATATGAGGAGTGTTTTGACCATGAAGTTTAGTACTTTCTCTCAATGGATTGTATAATTGATTGATAGTCCAATAGAACAAATGTTATGAATAAATTCCAAAGAACTTATTTCAATTTAAAGTACTCTAATTGACTCCACACTA